>NC_139992.1:54450584-54507306 GCF_964263955.1 Coregonus lavaretus
CTTTTGTATGACTGAAGCTTTTAGTGATAGGTCTAATGCTTTAATATTTAATCATTTCTGTCCTCCGAATTCATATTCATTATATAAATAGGCCCTTTTAATTTTGTCTGGCTTGCCGTTCCAAATAAAAATTTAATATTTTTTTCTCATATAATAAAAAAAAAACTGTTCGCTAGGTGTAGGCAAGACCATAAGTAAATAGGAAAACTGGGATAACACTAAAGAGTTAATCAGGGTGATTTTTCCACAAATTGACAGGTATTTACCTTTCCATGGTAGCAAGATCTTATCTATTTTTGCTAACTTTCTATAAAAATGTATTGGAGTGAGATCATTTATTTCATTTGGGATATGTATTCCGAGTATATCCACATCACCATCAGACCATTTTATTGGTAAACTACATGGTAATGTAACACTTGTATTTTTTAGTGATCCAATACGTAATATAGTACATTTATCATAATTTGGTTGTAATCCAGAGAGGTTAGAAAATATGGGGTATTGTTTGTAGATTGATGACGAAAACAATTAATTTAATCCATTTTAGAATAAGGCTGTAATGTAACAAAATATGGAAAAAGTCAAGGGGTCTGAATACTTTCCGAATGCACTGTATACATTTCCACACTAAGAGATTGGAAGAATACTGTGAAATTGTGAAAATTATGATAATGCCCTTTTAGTGTGAGAGCTGTTTGAAAAGAAGATAGAAGCTGTTCAGGAGCCTGTTGGTGTCGAACTTGATTCTCCGGTACCACTTTCCGGACCTTCCTTTCACACCGACTGATTATCGAGGTCCTGGATGGCAGGGAGCTCAGCCCCAACGATGCACTGGGATGTCCGCACCACCCTCTGTAGCGCCATGCGATCGAGGGCGGTGTAGTTGCCATATCAAGCAGTGATGCAGCCAGTCAAGATGCTCTCAATGGTGCAGCTGTAGAGCTTTTTGAGAATTTGAGGGCCCATGCCAAATCTTTTCAACCTCCTGAGGGGGAAGAGGCGCTGTCACGCTTTCTTCACGACTGTTTGCGTGTGTGTGGACAATTTTAAGTCCTTAGTGATTTGGACACAGAGGAACATGAAGCTCTCGACCTGCTCTACTGCAGCCCCGTCGATGTGGTTGGGAGCGTGTTTGCCAGCCCCCCCCCCCAATCACAGTAAGGTACTTAATCGTAACTAAGAAATTATTTGATATTTAAAGAAAAATGGCTGCATTGGACTTATAATGTCCAATTTACAAGCCTAATGTTGCAAGCACAAGACTCCACCTACGTGAGACATCAAAACCACATTAACAGTTTGAATAATATTATGTGGAGACTTATTTTTGTAAAGGGGGAAAAGGGACAATGAGCAATAACTCATAGAATATGTGACAGAATAAAAAATAGACTGTCTAAATGAGTAAAACTGTGAAACATCATACCATATTTTGGAAAAGAATAAAGGGACTTTATAATGGAAACATTGGGCTTTCACTCGCTTGGTATTGATTCACACATATCACACAATCATCAATATCATCCATCATCTTGATGGTCAATTTGACATGTTGCTATTTATACGGACAAAATTCAATTTTTACTTTGATGAGGACTCAGTGATGCGTTAAATGTCAAGATAGACAGAGAACAGACAGACAGACAGACAGACAGGCAGACAGGCAGGCAGGCAGGCTCACACACACAATACAAAATAATTATCCCTCATCCCTTTTAACACCGGGATGGCAAATGTTAAGAGGCGGTATTGACCTGTCCACACTGACAGAAACATTTCCCAAATGACTCGGCTGTTTCCGCTTTTGCGTAAACATTGTTTCAGTGTCTGTCTGATGACTCCCTGTCAGTGTGCTTGTTATCCTTGATTTGCCAATTAAACTGTCTACACTTTCCACCGCAGTAATTTGGGCCTTTCATCTGCCAGATTTCTTGTTTCCTGATGCTTCTGTAGTAAACCGTCTATTTCCCTGGATCTGTCTGACCCTTTCAGACCTGGGTTCAAATAGCATTTTTTTTTCTTTCAAATACTTGATTGATCCTGACTGGAGTGCTAGGTAGGTGGGCGGGGTTTGCACTATTGGGACTACCCATTGGTTCCATTGAACCAGGCAAACTAAGCGCAGCCATAGTATTTGAAATAATGTGAATACTAATACAGATCCATATTAATGGGGTATTGTTGGCCAGAAACATCTGAGTAGTGTCAAAGGGACATAATTTAAAGGACACCAAACTGGCACTTATTTTTTAGCATAAACATTCATTCTGATTGATGGTTGTCAAACACATCCATATAAATCAGCAGATCAAGGACTTAGTGGCAAAGCAGAAGCCATCATTCAAAAGTTAGAGAACACCCAAAGACACCATTATCTAAATAGAGGGCATATGATGGAAAAGTGAGGCGTCACAACCCTCTACCACAATTGATTTCGGATCCACTCTTCCCCCAATTTCAATGGAGTTCTGTAAACTGCGCAGCATCTACGCTACAATCAACTAGCAGAGTGGATCCAAAATGGCCTTTGTTTACAGCTTTGCTATGGAAAAAGGGTCCTCCCTAAATGACCAGAAATATCATTTTTTACCTCATTGTCTCTTTTATTGTGGCTTTTTTTCTGTCAAATGTGTTGCGATGTTTAAATGCACTTTAAATGGTTTTTACACTCTGGGGAATTGTCCTATATGGACAGGCCCAAGTTGAAATGTTTCTAAGAGAAAAAATATGAGAAGCATATGCATAATCATGGTAGCAATTGAAAGGGAACACTTTGGATATTATGGGGAAATTATCAGAACAAAGGTGAGGAAACAACAGTTCACATGACACACAACCATATTCAGCCATTACACTGTTGATTTTATGTGCATTGGATATTTACTGTACTTTTCGAAACAATTTGTTGATAATGAAATCTGGAAATACTCTGGATATATTCAGAAACATAAGAAGAATATGCAGTAGAAGACAGAACAATTACAAGGGTTTGAGTGAGAGGTCTAACGGATGTCTCCAAGTCGCCATACACCTTTCTAAAGTGTGCACAGTTCCTAAGTCATTTAAATACACTTGTATTTATGACTAAGAGAAAGAGCTTTCAACTATTAGGTACTTGTTGGAGCTCTCCTGGCTGTGGCTTTGGAGGAACTGAAGCAAGCACACTTGTAGTTTTTAGTTTGGAATGCTGCCCTGCCATCCCACAATTACACAATCCAAAAAATGTTTCATTACAAATCTCAATGTGGGTAAGATGGCCATCATTTGAAAACATATTATATTGCCAACAACACTAGCTAATTTATAAAATACCATCTTCCAGTATAAGGCTTTCATATGGCACTTTATAGAAACAATTATTAATTTTGGTGCACAAAGAATAGATTTATGAGTGCATTCAGGTGAGACTCCTGTGGGGGATTTTCTTCACAATACGGTGAACACAAACTCGTTCTGTTTAGAACAACACCGGGTATGAAGCCATGTCATCCATGTAACATGTACATCATAAATGTTGATACCGTAAATGACAAAAATGTTTATTCTATTTTACTGCCATTTCCTTTATGTTCGTATTCTTCTCTTTCATTATTTTTGTTGCATTGTCAAGAAGGTGCCTGCAAGTATGTTTTTTGTTGGACGATGTATACCATGTGTATCCCATACAGTTGAAGTCGGAAGTTTACATGCACCTTAGCCAAACACATTTAAACTCAGTTTTTCACAATTCCTGACATTTAATCCTAGTAAAAATCAGTCAGTTAGGATCACCACTTTATTTTAAGAATGTGAAATGTCAGAATAATAGTAGATGTAATGATTTATTTCAGCTTTTATTTCTTTCATCACATTCCCAGTGGGTCAGAAGTTTACATACACTCAATTAGTATTTGGTAGCATTGCCTTTAAATTGTTTAACTTGGGCCAAACGTTTCGGGTAGCCTTCCACAAGCTTCCCACAATAAGTTGGGTGAATTTTCCTGACAGAGCTGGTGTAACTGAGTCAGATTTGTAGGCCTCCTTGCTCGCACACACTTTTTCAGTTCTGCCCACACATTTCCTATAGGATTGAGGTCAGGGCTTTGTGATGGCCACTCCAATACCTTGCCTTTGTTGTTCTTAAGCCATTTTGCCACAACTTTGGAAGTATGCTTGGGGTCATTGTCCATTTGGAAGACCCATTTGCGACCAAGCTTTAACTTCCTGACTGATGTCTTGAGATGGTGCTTCAATATATCCACATAATTTTCCTAACTCATGATGCCATCTATTTTGTGAAGTGCACAAGTCCCTCCTGCAGCAAAGCAACCCCACAGCATGATGCTGCCACCCCCGTGCTTCACGGTTGGGATGGTGTTCTTCGGCTTGCAAGCTCCCCCTTTTTCCTCCAAATATGGTGGTCATTATGGCCAAACAGTTCTATTTTTGTTTCATCAGACCAGAGGACATTTCTCCAAAAAGTATGATCTTTGTCCCCATGTGCAGTTGCAAACCGTAGTCTGGTTTTTTTATGGCGGTTTTGGAGCAGTGGCTTCTTATTTGCTGAGCGGCCTTTCAGGTTATGTCGATATAGGACTTGTTTTACTGTGGATATAGATACTTTTGTACCCGTTTCCTCCAGCATCTTCACAAGGTCCTTTGCTGTTGTTCTGGGATTGATTTGCACTTTTCGCACCAAAGTACGCTCATCTCTAAGAGACAGAACGTGTCTCCTTCCTGAGCGGTATGATGGCTGTGTGGTCCCATGGTGTTTATACTTGCGTACTATTGTTTGTACAGATGAACGTGGTACCTTCGGGCGTTTGGAAATTGCTCACAAGGATAAACCAGACTTGTGGAGGTCTACCATTTTTTTTCTGAGGTCTTGGCTGATTTATTTTGATTTTCCCATGATGTCAAGCAAAGAGGCGCTAAGTTTGAAGGTAAACCCAACCCTTACGAAAACAATTGCAGTCAGATTGCAGTATAACTGTAGTTGGAGTGCAGTATAACTGCAGTATGCAGCAAATACTGTGACCAAAATAACACAGTTTCTTTACTACAGTAATTTTGCAGTGTAACTGCAGTTACAGTTCAGTATACAGTGGGGAAAAAAAGTATTTAGTCAGCCACCAATTGTGCAAGTTCTCCCACTTAAAAAGATGAGAGAGGCCTGTAATTTTTATCATAGGTACACGTCAACTATGACAGACAAAATGAGGAAAGAAAATCCAGAAAATCACATTGTAGGATTTTTAATGAATTTATTTGCAAATTATGGTGGAAAATAAGTATTTGGTCAATAACAAAAGTTTCTCAATACTTTGTTATATACCCTTTGTTGGCAATGACACAGGTCAAACGTTTTCTGTAAGTCTTCACAAGGTTTTCACACACTGTTGCTGGTATTTTGGCCCATTCTTCCATGCAGATCTCCTCTAGAGCAGTGATGTTTTGGGGCTGTCGCTGGGCAACACAGACTTTCAACTCCCTCCAAAGATTTTCTATGGGGTTGAGATCTGGAGACTGGCTAGGCCACTCCAGGACCTTGAAATGCTTCTTACGAAGCCACTCCTTCGTTGCCCGGGCGGTGTGTTTGGGATCATTGTCATGCTGAAAGACCCAGCCACGTTTCATCTTCAATACCCTTGCTGATGGAAGGAGGTTTTCACTCAAAATCTCACGATACATGGCCCCATTCATTCTTTCCTTTACATGGATCAGTCATCCTGGTCCCTTTGCAGAAAAACAGCCCCAAAGCATGATGTTTCCACCCCCATGCTTCACAGTAGGTATGGTGTTCTTTGGATGCAACTCAGCATTCTTTGTCCTCCAAACACGACAAGTTGAGTTTTTACCAAAAAGTTCTATTTTGGTTTCATCTGACCATATGACATTCTCCCAATCCTCTTCTGGATCATCCAAATGCAGTCTAGCAAACTTCAGACGGGCCTGGACATGTACTGGCTTAAGCAGGGGGACACGTCTGGCACTGCAGGATTTGAATCCCTGGCGGCGTAGTGTGTTACTGATGGTAGGCTTTGTTACTTTGGTCCCAGCTCTCTGCAGGTCATTCACTAGGTCCCCCCGTGTGGTTCTGGGATTTTTGCTCACCGTTCTTGTGATCTTTTTGACCCCACAGGGTGAGATCTTGCGTGGAGCCCCAGATCGAGGGAGATTATCAGTGATCTTGTATGTCTTCCATTTCCTAATAATTGCTCCCACAGTTGATTTCTTCAAACCAAGCTGCTTACCTATTGCAGATTCAGTCTTCCCAGCCTGGTGCAGGTCTACAATTTTGTTTCTGGTGTCCTTTGACAGCTCTTTGGTCTTGGCCATAGTGGAGTTTGGAGTGTGACTGTTTGAGGTTGTGGACAGGTGTCTTTTATGCTGATAACAAGTTCAAACAGGTGCCATTTATAGAGGTAACGAGTGGAGGACAGAGGAGCCTCTTAAATAAGAAGTTAAAGGTCTGTGAGAGCCAGAAATCTTGCTTGTTTGTAGGTGACCAAATACTTATTTTCCACCATAATTTGCAAATAAATTCATAAAAAATCCTACAATGTGATTTTCTGGATTATTTTTTCTCAATTTGTCTGTCATAGTTGACGTGTACCTATGATGAAAATTACAGGCCTCTCTCATCTTTTTAAGTGGGAGAACTTGCACAATTGGTCACTGACTAAATACTTTTTACACTGCAGTACACTGCAGTTATTCTGCAATTACTGCGTCTAACATAACAGTCGACCGCAGTTACTGCACTTTTACTGCAGTTTCAAAACTGCAATCTTTTTTTGTAAGGGAATTGTCGGGAGGAATGGGGACATCTTCTTGTTGCGTATGCAGGCTCACGTTTAGAACATCTGCCAGTTGAATCCTATACATTGGTTTAAAAACGGAGACCCAGAGCTCTGACATAATATATAGCATGTTACTGTACAGCCACCACGTTCCAATTTATGCGCTTATCAGTGACCAAATCTGCCATTTTCATGCCATATACGGGATGTGAGTGTAAAGAGCTATGTAAAGTTTGATTTGAAAGCTTGGGCATGAAATGTACATAGTTATATTTGTTATATTTTTTGTGCAGAAAATTGATTGTTTTTTTTATTACCTTGATGATTCCTCTGATGTGCATCTTGGCAATCATCTCAGCAGTGTAGAGGAACATGAGCAGCGTGTCCAGGGTGAAGGTCACGTACTGCAGCGGGGGGTAGTGCTCGAACGTCTTGGGTGTGTTCATACACACGCTGATGACGCTGATGATGGCACAGGCTCGCAACAGAGAGTGAACCCACTTCGGAGGAGGAGGGAGGGGACAGATGAGGAAAGGTGATAATCCACTCGTACTTGGGTCAAATACATATTATTTGTCAGTTACTATTTGAGTTGCACTTGATTTAACTTGGAGTTTGCACTTTTGGGACTAGTCCATTGGTTCCACTGTACAAAAAAAGTTTTTTAACATAGTTTACATTGTCATTGGATATTGAAACAAACCACACAGCTGTAAAATACAGCCTAAACAGTCTGAGTGAACCCACAGTGTGCCTTTCCTTTATTTGCAATTCATTGAATTGGGGTCTAAATGTTCCAATTTTCCATTTAAAATATGGCCCAGTCCCATGTGACTGAAACAGTCACCCACTCACTGGTTTGTTGATCCAGAAGATGTCGGCGCTGTCGGCGAGGGTTTCGTCGGGCCCAAAGTCAGTCATGGGCTGGGCCTCGACCCTCGAGCTCTGCTTCCTCTTCAGCATGCTGGGGCTGGCCGAGCTATACAGAGAGTGGATCTAATACACACACACAGGAAGTAAGTGACCAGGGCAAGTCTCAGAGTTGCAGAGTTATCTGGCTGCATCCAAGTCTGAACATCCTGAATTGTTTCAATTGTATCATAAATATTGAAGAGTTCAATCCATAGAATTTTACTCAGTCAAGTTCTAGTATTTCAAACTATATGAGGATTTTATCCTCCTTGTTGGCATGGAATGTTCATAGAGTGGAGCTGTCTTGAAAATGTTGCCAACTTGACGGCCATTGAAATGTCCAATCTAAAATGGAGTTTGCAGAACTGTTGTTTATCTATCGTTCTGATTAGAGTTATGTGGGGAGATGATGTTATGGTGCTACGCTGGTACTGGTAATACAGTAGCTCTTCAAAGATGACAATGCAATCCTTGGAGTAATCAAGTCTTGACAACTGGCTTTCAGTTAAACATAGTGAGGAATATCCAATTACAATTAGACTATGTCAAACTGGAAATAATTTCCTCCCTGAGACACGAGTATAAAAACCGATGTAAGAACTGCACACAACTCTTTTATTTTCTGAATAAAAAAAGTAGCACTTGGCTTGCTTCATTAATACCAATCAGTCTGCAAGCTTTCCAATATCAAAATACAAAGAAAGTCTGCCCAGATTTGGAGTTCCTGACCAGATTCTATTCATAACATAATAGACAACAGGTGTATGCTTTAATATCAAACAACAATGTTGTGTTGATGGCCATCGTGATACACAACAGAACACACATGTGAACACAGAACAAGTGTATTCACATTGGAACAACAGCTTCAGTAACTTACTTACCGGGACGTAAAGATCATACTCGATCTTCCCCATGTGTAACAAACATCAAAGGCTAGTGGGCTACAGGGTAGGCTTACAAACTACAGCACAGTGACTGAGAGCGGGATGTGTGTGAGGGTGTGTGTGTTTGTGGTACGCAAGGGCCGATTGAATTGGAACAGAAGTACACATACAGGAGGAAATGACACCCTCAATGGAGACAAAGCACACATACCAAAGGGAAAAGTAAAGCTGAAATTGCTCCAGCACTGCACATAACATGCGATCAGGCATACCCTGTAAATAACACATAACAGTTAGTCAACCTCATGGCATATATGGTATACAATGTACATGTACAATAACAACATCTACAGTACGATCAGAGAGAGACAAGAAAACGCCCACCAACATCTGACAGAGGCATATATGCAAACAACACACTCAATGGAGAGAGGTGTTGTGGGATAGGATGGGAGTGGGACAGTGGTGAGGGGTCATGTGACTCACTGTGAGCTGGCTCCTCATTGGTGCGTTCATCCCCAGGTCAGAGGGGGGCAGAGAGACCAGCCAGAGAGAGACAGGTGAGCGTTATACTGTATCAGTGCCTTAGGGTTACCTGTTGTAAAATAAAGATAATACTACAGCAGTCAAATGACTGGAAGAGAGAGATATCATTCAGCAGTCAAAACAGTCCAGAAGTCAGGACTGTGTGCACACAGACCAATGATCAATGAAAACATAATCAATGTTCATTTCAATAAGTATTAGGCCTATTAATTCCCTCTCAATGAATATGTCAGCTCAATGTCAGCCTTACTAGGTACCTTAATCAAATGAACAGTTAGCCTGAACACATAAGCAAACTGCTTTCCAGTTGGACAGAAATCAAAGTAAAATACTAATTATTCCATCAATTTGTTCATGACTCTGCCAAGACTCTCTGCACATCACATAAGCACAATATAATTAACCTAGTACATGGACCATTATCAGTGACAAAAAGTAGCCTATAATTCCACCCTGTCTTATTCCAATAGCCAGAGGGAAACAGACTTCTCCAATTGCACTTAGCGAAATACTTGAACGTCAATGTCCACGATTCGAAAATAGTCAAGGCATGGGGAAATTACATTAGACACAGAGAGGACAGAATAATGCCTCTGCCCACAGTGTCTCATTCGCCTCGCGGCAAAACATTTTTATGTGTCCTCTAAACGCATCATGCAGTCATAAGCAATGTGCAATGTAATTGCTACACTTAGCATATTATTTGGTAAAAGATTTGAAGAAGAGTGAAAACTAAATTACAGGGTGTAAGTGCTATAATGTAGGAGTAAAGTTGCCAGGGACTACAATTAGCCTCACATTTCAAGAGAGGGACATTTTCTCTCACGAGCAGGATGCAATCACCGGGTACATTAATTGTAGCTGTGAGTATCTTATTAGCTTCAACAAACTTAGGCCTACTTTCTAAAAGTTTGTTTCACACTTGAGGAGTGCACTCAGTGCATTCTGAAAAAGGCCTGTACATTGCTACTGTAACTCTAGAAAGAAAAGGAAGTGTGATGGTATCAAGACTACAGTTTAGGCCTAATAACAGCGAAAGGTGACAAAGTACAGTAGCCTTAACCTTAACAAAGGGGCAAATCCACAGTAACAGAGTGAAGCTGAGACTCACCTTTTCACTTTAAAATGTATGCCAAGCTAAAACCATTGATTGCAAACTGTAACAAAACATACACCTACAATACCAGTCAAATGTTTGGACACACCTACTCATTCTAGGGTTTTTCTTTATTTTTACTATTTTTACTACATTGTAGAATAATCGTGAAGACATCAAAACCATGAAATAACACATATGGAATCATGCAGTAACCAACAAAGTGTTAAACAAATTTAAAGAACTTTGAAAGTTTCTTCAAGTGCAGTCGCAAAAACCATCAAGCGCTATGATGAAACTGGCTCTCATGAGGACCACCACAGGAATGGAAGACCCAGAGTTACCTCTGCTTCAGAGTTTAAGTTCATTAGAGATAATCTCAAACATTTCAGTCTCAGAAATTGCAACCCAAATAAATGCTTCACAGAGTTCAAGTAACAGACACATCTCAACATCAACTGTTCAGAGGGGACTGTGTGAATCAGGCCTTCATGGTCGAATTGCTGCAAAGAAACCATTACTAAAGGACACCAATAAGAAGAATAGACCTGTTTGGGCCAAGAAACATGAGCAATGGACGTTAGACCGGTGGAAATTTGTCCAAATTGGAGATGTTTGGTTCCAACCGCCGTGTCTTTGTGGGACGCGGTGTGGGTGTACGGATGATCTCCGCATGTGTATTTCCCACCGTAAAGCATGGAGGAGTAGGTGTTATGGTGTGGGGGTGCTTTGCTGGTGACACTGTCTGTGATTTATTTAGAATTCAAGGCACACTTAACCAGCATGGCTACCACAGCATTCTACAGAGATACGCCATCCCATCTGGTTTGTGCTTAGTGGGACTATCATTTGTTTTTCAACAGGACCCAACAGACCTCCAGGCTGTGCAAGGGCTATTTTACCAAGAAGTGATGGAGTGCTGCATCAGATGACCTGGCCTCCACAATCCCCTGACCTCAACCCAATTGAGATGGTTTGGGATGAGTCGGACCGCAGAGTGAAGGAAAAGCAGCCAACAAGTGCTCAGTATATGTGGGAACTCCTTCAAGACTGTTGGAAAAGCATTCAAGGTGAAGCTGGTTGAGAGAATGCCAAGAGTGTGCAAAGCTGTCATCAAGGCAAAGGGTAGCTATTTGAAGAATCTCAAATATAAAATATATTTTGATATGTTTAACACTTTTTTGGTTACTACATGATTCCATATACAGCTCTGGAAAAAATTAAGAGACCACTGCAAATTCTTCTTAAATCAGCATCTCTACATGTATGACAGCCATTCCATTCCAGTGTCTGTTGAATTCCAATACAGGCACACCTCAATCTACTGAATTAGGTACTGATTAGGTGATCACCTGAACCAAATCGTATTTAATGAGGAAAAGTATAAAAACCACTGCTGTGGTCATCACTATCCTCTTGCAATAGGACCAGCTGGATGGCAAAAACAGTACTAATAGTACCTCAAAAGTAATATTAATCAAAAAATAACTATTGACCATGCCAAAAGAGTTGAAAAGGAAAGTTTTGAGTGAGGAAAAGAAAGGTTCAATTCTGGCTTTACTGGCAGAGGGATACAGTGAGCGTCAGGTTGCTTCCATCCTTAAAATTTCAAAGACAGCGGTTCATAAGAACAATTTCAAGCAGCAGACATTGGGGACAACAAAGCTACAGACCGGCATAGGGCGAAAACGACTCTCTACTGACCGGGATTACCGCCAACTCATTTGAATGTCACTCAACAACCGTAGGATGACATCAAGTGACCTACAAAAATAATGGCAAATGGCAGCTGGGGTGAAGTGCACGGCGAGGACGGTTCGAAACAGGCTCCTAGGGGCAGGGCTGAAGTCGTGCAAAGTTAGAAAAAAGCCCTTCATCAATGAGAAGCAAAGAAGAGCCAGGCTGAGGTTTGCAAAAGACCATAAGGATTGGACCGTAGAGGACTGGAGTAAGTTAATCTTCTCTCATGAGTCCAATTTTCAGCTTTGCCCAACACCTGGTCGTCTAATGGTTAGACGGAGACCTGGAGAGGCCTACAAGCCACAGTGTCTCGCACCCACTGTGAAATTTGGTGGAGGATCGTGATGATCTGGGGGTGCTTCAGCAAGGCTGGAATCGGGCAGAATGAATCGCATGAATCAAGCCACGTACAAGGTTGTCCTGGAAAAAAACTTGCTTCCTTTTGCTCTGATTGGTTTTTCCAGCAGGACAATGCGCCATGCCACACAGCCAGGTCAATGAAGGTGTGGATGGAGGACCACCAGATCAAGACCCTGTCATGGCCAGCCCAAAACATGCGCTATAAAGCTACTCTTGAAAGTTATAATAGTAGAATGCACAAGGTGCAATTTCTAAATTGGGTAGCGCATCATTTACATTTAAGTAATTTAGCAGACGCTCTTATCCAGAGCGACTTACATCATCAGTTCCTCTTGTCATGTTAGTCATTGCATACCTTAGAGAGCTATTTATAACTTGTCAGAAATGTCCAGATCATCTAGCCCATGTCAGCTAAAAAAAAAATATTCATGTTTTTTAGCCCATAGATATTGTTGTAATTTTTCAGTCACTCAAATATCACATGAATACACATTAGACATGGACAAAATCTATAGAATTGCACTAAAATTAGCTTTAAAAGTGCAACATTTTCTTTGCACACCATGACAAAATGCATAGAATTGCAGGAAATAACCTTTAAACCTGCTAAATTCTCTCCACCAACAAGAGGGGTGTGAACAGTTTTTCATGAACAGTGCTTGTGCACATAGAAATAGACGTAGCGTGTACTTCACTGTATTGTGCTGTGCTCTACTGCAACTGTGGTTTGTGACTGGTCCGTGTAACGTTTATCAGTCTAATGATCTAATACACTCATTCAAATTGAATAATAGAATATTAGTTTCAGTGGCGGTCGATGCTATTTAAGATGAGGGAGAATTATAACAAAATATATAAGCAAGACCTTATTTCTATTACAGCATATCGGATGACTGTCATTCATATTCCATTCACCCAGCTCAATGTAACATCGATAGGTTTAGGCTACTACAAATCATTTTCCCTGTACCCACCATGAGGTTGCTATAACCTAGCCTATGAATGGAAGTTTACAACGTACTGTAGGTGCACAGGTCACGAGAATTTTGAGTAATCAAGGTGACAGACAGTGACACATTCAATATCGCCTTGCACACTCTTGCCTGCATATAGCTGATCTAGGGTGTAATCATTAGTCTAACAGTTGCAAACGAAGGTTTCTATTGGACAAATTCAGGTATGTTTATCCCCGTTTCGTTCCGTTTAAGAAACATTTTTTCAACAGAATGATGAATGAATACACCCCTGATCACATGAAAACAGTTCACTTTCATAGCAGCCACATAAAAACAGCATTATCACTTTGCTCATTGTATATATAATTCCTTCTCGCAACTATCTACGCTCTCCTCCTCTCACCTTTTCCCTTCGCTTGTGACTTCAGTGCACAACATATCAACTGTCTGTGACCAGGCGAAAAAACCTTTCCAAGCCAAACCTTCATATCATGACCGCTAACCGCTACACCCAGCCTACATCATTGTCACGTCATAGTCAACTAGAACTACTAGAATTAACGCGTTAGTAAACCTGCTGCAATCACGCAGTACAGTGTAGAGTCAGAAAGCAGTTTAACAGTTACACCGGTGGGCCCCAGTAGCAATAAATTCATAAAACCAAAAGCTTACCTTGACTTGGCCGAGTTCCAGTGTTGGATAGCCATAGCCAGCTAGCTAACATAGCATCCCTCTCTGTTTGAGCCGGGTGTTTGAGTGGGCTAAACTAATTTAGCTAGCTTCTTTTTCTAGCTAAGTGAAAGTTTTAAAAAAATACAACCAAATATAGCTAGCTCTCTCTCTCGCGCGCTTCTCCTTAATTTTGGAAGAAATGTATTTGTTCAAAACTGTTCAACTATTGTCTTTCTCTTTAAGTCAACTAACGGTAGCTAACTCCGTTCCGTACATAAGTGGGCAACCGCGGCATTCAAGCGAGGCTGCAATGAAAACTAATGGGACTGTAGCGACTGTGTTGGTATCAAAATCCGGGGTGTGAACTAAGTTTCGATTCAGCGTTGATTGACATGGTAATGGACCAATAGTATAGGAGAAAAGTTCAAAAAAACTGACCCCGCTGACGCTGTACGTTAAAGTGTGACATGTCATGACATAACGTACGGCACGCATTATTCAACTAATTCTGTGCCGTACAGCCCCTTTCCACCAGGTGTAGCGCTTCTCTCGCAGATTAAAAACAACAAATGATCAATGGTGAGTGTAAAGTTAATTACTTGTGAGTTCATCAACAGTTAATTCAATCAATTGTTAATTTTTCGTGTAATCACTGAGAGCCATCATGACTCTCAAAAACCGTGACACCCACAGTTTAATTGTGAAGATAAATTTAGCACCACCCTAAAAACCCTATTCAAATTCAACACAAACCTTCAAATAGGTATGTAATGAGACATTATAAAAACTCTTTATAGTGTTTTATTTACATTTTAAAGATAAGTTGGACAAATGGGGTGAAAAAAGCCAGTTCCCCACACGACATATCTCCCCCTTTCACTATGACGCAGTAGCTTTCATTTCCCCACCCACCATTTTTAAAAAGACCCAGTGGAGCTCCTTGCTTTCTTCAATCATGCAGAGACGGGCAGCATGAAGGTCTCGTCATTGATTTTGCTGGAAAGGGGAGAAATTGTGCTTTACAGTGGTATTCATATTACAGTTGACCTGGAAGTATTACGTTTTTGGGGCGCTAAAATAAGGTCAAATTTACGGAACAGCGCGATGTACAAAAGTGCGTTAGCTACCGTTACTCACCACATTTTATGCACTGCAGTGCTAGCTAGCTGTAGCTTATGCTTTCAGTACTAGATTCATTCTCTGATACTTTGATTGGGTGAATAACATGTCAGTTCATGCTGCAAGAGCTCTGATAGGTTGGAGGATGTCCTCCGGAAGTTGTCATAATTACTGTGTAAGTCTATGGAATGGAGTGAGAACCATGAGCCTCCTAGGTTTTGTATTGAATTCAATGTACCCAGAGGACAGAAGCTAGCTGTCCTTCGGCTACACCATGGTGTTACCCTAGAGAGTGCTGCTGAGCCTGCTATAGACCTTCATTGCAAAACAGTGTGTTTTAATCAATTATTTGGTGATGTGAATATATTTAGTATAGTTTTATCTAAAAAGGATAACTTTAATGGTTCACTATTTGTATTAAAATCCACTGAGGAGGATGGTCCTCCCCTTCCTCCTCTGAGGAGCCTCATTTTACATTTTCAATTTAGTCATTTAGCAGACGCTCTTATCCAGAGCAACTCCCCCGTGGGAATCGAACCCACAACCCTGGCGTTGCAAGTGCCATGCTCTACCAACTGAGCCTCCACTGATTAGTTTCAATTTCTCAAGTTCTCAATTTTCTGATCAACTCATTTAAATTGATTGCATCATCTCCAGGAAGTAAAACGGTTCATGCACAGGTTACGGCCAGTCCTTCATTCCACACCTCCATTTTTATTTGGAGGACATTATTCTTCCTCATGTTTGACAAGCTCTTTATTCGCTTCGAACAAAAAACACATTACAACTGCTGAACATCGGTCATTTTGCATGTGTTATTTTGATGTAGCTTGGTTCCTATCAGTTTCCATAGTAACCTTGCTGAAGAAGCAGATGGGATTTTCAGTCTCAATATGGGCATGCATTACCAAATGAAAAATGGTCTACATAATCTTTGTAATAGATTAAATACCTGCTACATTTGGATGTTTGCGTTTGCATACACTTGATATTTGATGTAACCAATGCCAGCCAGGTTGCTCAGTTGGTAGAGCATGGTGCTTGCAACGCCAGGGTTGTGGGTTCGATTCCCACGGGGGGCCAGTATGAAAAATGTATGCACTCACTAACTGTAAGTCGCTCTGGATAAGAGCGTCTGCTAAATGACTCAAATGTAAAAATGTAAGATGGATGCTGACACTTATTTTTGTGTATGTACATTTGATTGATATTATATTGTTTATAAATAATAATATAATATGCCATTTAGCAGACGCTTTTATCCAAAGCGACTTACAGTCATGCGTGCATAAATTTTTGTGTATGGGTGGTCAAACCCACTACCTTGGCGTTACAAGCGCCATGCTCTACCAGCTGAGCTACATAGGACCACAGTTTCCTTCAGTCATTGAAGGAAACTATACTCTGGACATTCTTTATGATAGTGCCATGGTGTTTGAAACGGATAAGCATGTTGGAAGCTGTTTTAACACAGAGTAGAAATACCATTATTCTAGAATAATAGGAAACTGTAAACAATATTTTTCTACACTGTAAAATTTAGATTTTTATATTGTTTTTTCAATGTACCTTTTATTCGTTTGAAAAATGTAAGTTAGAATATTGGTGTTGTTGGGAAAACGGGGTGATTTCTAAGTATGTGGTTCAAGTGAACGCTAACACTTCAGTGCGGGGGGATTAGCCTTGCCTACATTATAAAATATGGTGGTAAATTAATGTGGTCCTTGGAGGGGAGGTCACACACACCAGATATCCCCAAAGTAATACTATACTATTTTAACGGCCATGATGCGTTGTCAGGACACCGAATGGAGTTAACACTCTTGGTACGGTCACTGACTGCGAAGACATGGCATTGCGTGCATCAGTCCCTGCAGGCTGCCCTTCGAATTTGCTACTATGTTATCCTCAATTCCCTGCGTATGCCAACACCTTGCATAGAGAGTCTAACAGCTAGGCCAGCCTATATGTCGAAACAGGTTAACTTACAAATTAGTGCGTAATGGCATGTTGTTTTATGTACACTTCCAATGAAGTAGCCTCATAGGCCTAAGCTTATTATATTGTGAATGTAGCCTAATGCACGGATTGCGTCGAGAAGGATTGTGTCCTCATGTCGGGCTCACGCGCTGCCCCTTGTGATGGACACCTTGCAGCTTGCATAGCCACGAAGCATGGGTTTGGGTAAAGACCCGTCTGAGACAGCAATTTTATGGTCCATTATTATAACCTAATACAGGTCTAGAGTAGACACTAGCCTCTATACGATGAACAAGTAGCCTAAGTTAGCGGTATAGCCGAGACAAATGCATAGCCTACAATGGAAACGATGCCCGTTTTGGGATAACCTATGCATCCTTCATTCCTCCCATCCTTGAAGACATAACCGATAGATGCGTGAGATTTTATGCTAGGCTACCAACCAAGTCATGTCAGATCAGTAATTATTTCTATAGCCTATGATCATTGATCATCAATCATCAGCCCACATACCTTACTGACCTCCTGCACCCCTACATTCCCACCTGTTCACTGCACTCCTCTGACACTGGCCTCTCACTATCCCTCGCACCAGGCTCCGCTCCACGGTAGACCAGGCTTTTAGCAGTGCAGCTCCCCAACTTTGGAACTCCCTTCCTCTCCATGTCAGAACTTCACAATCCATACACATATTCAAGTCCACACTAAAGACACACCTCTTCAGACAAGCTTACCCGGATTCTCTGTTGTCTTAGCTTTTATCCTCTGTCTAGTTCACTTCCCTGGTTAGTCCGTCATCATGTTGAGTGTTCTCCATGGTTAGTCTGTCCTTATGTTTAGTGTACTTTTATATACTTACTTATTTAATGTGATTTCATTACTTTTTATCCTGCATGTAAAGTGACTGGGTGTCGTGAAAAGCACTTAAATAAAACGATTATCATTGATCTAATATATATACAGTACCAGTCAAAAGTTTGGACACACCTACTCATTCAAGGGTTTTTCTTTATTTATACTATTTTCTAAATTGTAGAATAATAGTGAAGACATCAAAACTATGAAATAACACATGTGGAATCATGTTGTAACCAAAAAAGTGTTAACTCAAATATATTTTCATTTGTTTTTTCTTCAAAGTAGCCACCCTTTGCCTTGATGACAGCTTTGCACACTCTTGGCTAATATTATATTATTCAACTTGAACGATCGTCTTAGATCATCGATTGATAAGCTCTACACGCACCGGGTCTATTATAATTTCCCATTGTGGCCAATTCAATTGCGTCATTCTGTTACTGATTTTTCAGTCACTCAGTTACCGATTTGGTAACAGAGTGACACGTTTTAAACACTTAATAATTCATAAACAAAATTGTTATCAGTAAACACTATAACTAAATGGTAGGTCTACATTTACATCCTACTTATTACTTCTGTGAACTTTTATAATCCTCCCTCCTCATGAGGGAGAGAAATTAGAAAATATCTTAAAGATACAGTGCCTTCAGAAAGTATTCATACCCCTTGACTTATTCCACTTTGTTGTGTTACAGCCTGAATTCAAAATCGATTCAATATAATTTCTCACCCATCTACACACAATACCCCATTAGAAATGTTTGCAAATGTATTGAAAATACTGTGAGTTTCTAAGAGCTTTGAACACCTGGATTGTACAATATTTGCACATTATTATTTTTAAATTCTTCATGCTCTGTCAAGTTAGTCGTTCATCATTGCTAGACAGCCATTTTCAAGTCTTGCCATAGATTTTCAAGCCGTTTTAAGTCAAAACTGTAACTAGGCCACTCAGGAACATTCAATGTCGTCTTGGTAAGCAACTCCAGTGTATATTTGGCCTTGTATTTTAGGTTATTGTCCTTCTGAAATGTTGCCTGTGTTTAGCTCCATTCCGTTTCTTTTTATCCTAACAAAACTCCCGAGTCCTTGCTGATGAAAAGCATGTGCATAACATGATGCAGCCACCACTATGCTTGAAAATATGAAGAGTGGTACTCTTGCCCCAATCATAATGCTTTGTATTCAGGACATAAAGTTAATTTCTTTGGAATATATTCTGTACAGGCTTTCTTCTTTTCTCGCTGTCATTTAGGTAAGTATTGTGGCGTAACTACAATGTTGTTGATCCATCCTCAGGTCTCATATCACAGCCATTAAACTCAGTAACCATTTTAAAAGTCACCATTGGCCTCATGCTGAAATCCCTGAGTGGTTTCCTTCCTCTCCCGCAACTGAGTTAGGAAAGACAGGAAAGACACCTGTATCTTTGTAGTGACTTGTTAAGCACATTTGTACTCCTGAATTTATTTAGGCTTCCAAATTTTTAGGATGGAAAATGGTTGAAAAACATATCTATCCCTTCATTTCCCAAAAATATAGACTCTTAGCTTTCATTTGACACCAAATTTGATATGCTCCTATAAACTTCACTTGTTGGCGCTCATGGTTCTTTTTACATGGAAATGGCCAAAGCTGCTATTATGACAGAGACATCGTATGACGACAGTTGTACAACTGTCTTAAGTTGCATGGTCAAGACACAAACCATTTTCCATTTCAATTATGACACTTGATGTAGACCAAAATACTTAAATTAAAGTGTTTTCAAAGTGTGCATAGCCAACGTTGTGAAGTGACCAGGTTAAAATCTTATGTTAAATTTGAATTATACATGCCTGGACTGTTTCTTTCTAACCAGGTATGCCTGCGCATCACAAGACTGTGTTAGCCCACTGAGCTAAGGCATAAACTCAGGCAGATAATGCATGTTTTCAGGTCTCAGGCAAGGTAAGGCTAAATCACGGAAGTTTGGTTTCGAACCCCCTGCGCTACACTAGCTTCCTTATTATGGCGCACACACCTGTTTTGCCCTGCATGCCCTAGCCTTTGATCATGACTCTCAGTTCCATTACATTACACATAAGAGTCATTGAAAAAAATGAAAGGCTAAATTGATATAGACCTTTAAAGGGTTATGGTTCCCACACGGCCATATTTCCATGTTACAGCGCTTGTTTACGGAAAACAGACAAAAGACAGAGTCGACTACCTGTGCTAATTAGCTATCTGCGTCACCAAACACCTGTGTGTAAACGGAAGACAGATGCCACAGACGTGTTGTAACTAAAAACTACTGTCGGCTGCAACTGTGTTAAAACCGGTTAAAACAGTGTACAGTAAGTGTTTATTTTACATTTGTGAAATTATTTTGATGTGATATGAAAGTAGAGGGATTTCTGTTTCCAGAACCGTACCACAATTGTGAATCAATTCACGTTTAGATGGAGTATTTGGCTGTTTTGCCTTCCAGAGCCAATTCACCCTTTGAACAGAACATGTAAGGTCCTTGGACTAAGGAGTAACGTTAGGCTCCTTTAGTCCAATATTGGGCTATGCATGCCCATGCTTAGAGCTTTCATGCACTTGGAGAGAGACTGTTTGGCCGAAAGTAGAATAACTAAAGGCAACCTAAAGTAAAGTGCTGCCTACCACTTTCAAAAGTTAATTTCAAACGCAAATGCAATCAATTAAATTCATTGTCTAAGAACGTTTTTGATGTGACTGACTTGCATTAAGGACCTATTTCGTTCATTGGAAAATGACAAAAGGTGCCATAGAAAACGTTGCGCAATCAAAATCAGCCAATTAAGACTTTGAGACCAAACAACATGCAAGCACAAAGTATAGATTTGATATGGCGTTCTATTAACTTCTGAAGGCAATGCGAAATAGCGTACACATGGGGAATTGAAGATAACAGTTGCAGAACAGAGGCCTAGCGACTAGAATAATGGTATTTCTCCGCTGTGTTAAAACAGCTTCCAACATGCTTATCCGTTCTGTGTATGGTTTCCTTCCATGACTGATAAAACAATATAATATCAAATTTACATACATATCAATAACATTGTCGGCATCTATCTTCAATGCAAGTGCAACCTGGCTGGCATTGGTTACATCAAATGTCAAGTGTATGCTTTTATATTTACATTTTAGTCATTTAGCAGACGCTCTTATCCAGAGCGATTTACAGCTAGTTAGTGCATACATTTTCATCCAAATGTTGCAGATATTTAATCTATTACAGAGATTATGTAGGCGATTTTGCATTTGGTACTGCATGCCCATATTGAGACTGAAAATCCGCAGACATTGACCGAATGACATATGCTTCTTCACCAAGGTTACTATGGAAACGGATAAGAGCCAGGCTACTTTTTTTTTTAAATACATGCAAAATGACAGTATATTGTATCCAATATGTTATGTTCAGCGGTTGTAATGTGTTTCTTTTCTAAGCGAATAAAGCGCTTGTCGAAACGTGAAGAACAATAATGTCCACTTAACAAAAATGCGGGTTTGGAATGAAGGACTGGCCATAACCTGTGCATGCACCGTTTTACTTCCTGGAGATGATACAAGCTAAAAGATTCAACGCAGTCCTTCGTACACACACACACACACCCTCCACGTTTTCGCATTCGATCGCTTCAAGGTAAGGAAGCATCAAATCAGATACATTTTTTTAATCACTTACGCGATAACTGTGTATATTCCCGGTTATCGGTGGCAGTGTGTCGTTCTCTCAATGACATCAGCTGTTTTCCGGTGTGTGTTGTGACGATGGAGCGTGCGGGCGCGCGCACGGAGCTGCAATCACCTCCAATAGTATCCAGCTGCAGCCCCGCAGCATAGCCTGTGACTAAAACTAGCCTGTGACTAAAACTAGCCTGTCACTAAAACCAATACTATCACCATCTACTTGTGTATGTATGTGGTAGGGATTAAGATGATTTTACATTTAATTAGGGGTTCAAGCAGCGAAGAAGTTCATTATTGTTATTATTATTATGTTCCTTTTTCTGCCATTTTGGTGAAAAAATTATAATTCACCTGAGATGAAAAGGCCCAGGACTGTGCAACTAAGCAACATGGTAAAGGCCCCTTTCATGCAACACCATGCCAATTGGCCACATGATAGCGCTATAATTAAGCAATAAGGCACGAGGGGGTGTGGTATATGGCCTATATACCACGGCTAAGGGCTGTTCTTTTTATAAACTGGTTCCCAACGTAATTAGAGCAGTAAAAATAAATGTTTTGTCATACCCGTGGTATACAGTCTGATATACCACGGCGGTCAGCCAATCAGCATTCAGGGCTCAAACCACCCAGTTTATAACAAGCGATTGAAAATGCAAACTTTGAATGGTCAGCCCCCGCTGTCGTTTCCAATGGGAGCAAATTAATCCCGTCATTAGGAATCTGAGCATGGTACTTTCAAAAGTTAGGCCTACCTTTCCACCCCAGACAGAGTAGACCTACCGACGCAGAAAAACCCAGACAGCTTTAACTGCTGGCTACTCTACTTCCATGGCTTAACCTAATGAGAGACGGTCACAAGTGTTTCCCTAAAAGCTGTCTGGGTTAAAACATCTTCTATTGTGCAGAAAGTGAATAGCTTAATCAATTGATAGTGCACTTTTTGTCTCCTCGGCTATAGAAGGTTGTAGCTCAGCCTCTGAATGTCAAAGAAACAAAACAATGATATCCCCATATGCATCTGAATGGAAAGGTAGGCCTAACTTTTGAAAGTACCAGGTTCCTAATGACTTCTCAGATTTACTTATTTGCAAACAGGGACAGTTTCGTTGTAAACAAGCCACACTGATTTGGCATTGGGAAAATATGATAAGATGAACACATAGGCCAACCTCTCTGTCCATTCTTAGCCTGCAATTTTGGTAATTTGTGTGGTATAAAAAAAAGATAACTCTAATATGTAAAATGACGTAGAATTGCATGAAATGTTTATAAAAGGCAACCTCTCTGTCCAAAATTCAAATTCACCTGAGATGAAAAGGCCCAGGACTGTGCAACTAAGCAACATGGTAAAGGCCCCTTTCATGCAACACCATGCCAATTGGCCACATGATAGCGCTATAATTAAGCAATAAGGCACGAGGGGGTGTGGTATATATATATTTTTTGTTCTTGGACCTGCAAATACGATGATAAATTCATGAAATGCTTTTACCGCAAAGGAGATCTTTCCACTGCTACTCTTGTCCACAGTGGTTTACAAACCCACAACCTTCTTGCCCGCAGCCCTGTACACTATCAAAATTCCCGCATTGCCATGTAATGCTTACAGGACGAGTAACAGTTTCTAAAACTGCATATCTAAGGATCTGGTCTGTCCAAGAAGTGAGGGTAAACGGTAGACATGTTCTATGCTATCCACTTTGTTTTAATTATTATTTTGCGTATTGTGGACGGACACTTGTTTTTTTTCAAGCAATCAGGGAGGTTTTAGGTCAAATATATTTTGCTGAAGGGAGGGCCATCCATTTTCATTTAATTGTATTATTCTGTTTTAGTGTAACTCCTGAATCACTATGATAAATATAATAATTTTTCTTCAGCATATTTTTAACAGAGCTGAGATTTACTTTTAAGTGAAATGCACAGGTGAAATCAGTCATTGATACAGACATGGTAGCAGGAAGATTTGAATGCCGTGAACCAAGAGGTTGTGAGTTGAAATCCCAGTTGAGGACATGTTAAATAATAATTACTGTATAAATAAACATCACAATGTAATCATGAATGTCAAAGTGTGTTATGTATGTAAGTTACCTCCAGGGGACCATGACACAACGTACCAAGAATGTTCAGGGTACCTTCAGGGGACCATGACACAACATCCCAAGAAAGTCCTAAAAACGTCCTCGGGGATGTCCCCGGGACAAACCAGGAACTAGACTAACCCTCCAGGGGACCATGACACAACGTCCCAAGAACCTCCTAAAAACGTCCCCGGAAACGAGACAAAACCTCCAGGGGACCATGACAGAACATCCCAAGAACCTTCTAAAAACATCCTCTGGACGTATCCAGAACCAACCGAGAACTAGACAAAACCTCCAGGGGACCATGACACAACATCCTGGCAACCATTTTGTGACGTCCCAGGGACGTCCTAACGACTCATTATTGTTTGCAGGGATAGCGTTTTAGGTTTAACACAATATTCCATTGATGCTCATGCAATATACACTGCTCAAAAAAATAGAGGGAACACTTAAACAACACAATGTAACTCCAAGTCAATCACACTTCTGTGAAATCAAATTGTCCACTTAGGAAGCAACACTGATTGACAATACATTTCACATGCTGTTGTGCAAATGGAATAGACAACAGGTGGAAATTATAGGCAATTAGCAAGGCACCCCCAATAAAGGACTGGTTTTGCAGGTGGTGACCACAGACCACTTCTCAGTTCCTATGCTTCCTGGCTGATGTTTTGGTCACTTTTGAATGCTGGCGGTGCTTTCACTCTAGTGGTAGCATGAGACGGAGTCTACAACCCACACAAGTGGCTCAGGTAGTGCAGCTCATCCAGGATGGCACATCAATGCGAGCTGTGGCAAGAAGGTTTGCTGTGTCTGTCAGCGGAGTGTCCAGAGCATGGAGGCGCTACCAGGAGACAGGCCAGTACATCAGCAGACGTGGAGGAAGCCGTAGGAGGGCAACAACCCAGCAGCAGGACTGCTACCTCCGCCTTTGTGCAAGGAGGAGCAGGAGGAGCACTGCCAGAGCCCTGCAAAATGACCTCCAGCAGGCCACAAATGTGCATGTGTCTGCTCAAACGGTCAGAAACAGACTCCATGAGGGTGGTATGAGGGCCCGACGTCCACAGGTGGGGGTTGTGCTTACAGCCCAACACCGTGCTGGATGTTTGGCATTTGCCAGAGAACACCAAGATTGGCAAAATTCACCACTGGCGCCCTGTGCTCTTCACAGATGAAAGCAGGTTCACACTGAGCACATGTGACAGACGTGACAGAGTCTGGAGACGCCGTGGAGAACGTTCTGCTGCCTGCAACATCCTCCAGCATGACCGGTTTGGCGGTGTGTCAGTCATGGTGTGGGGTGGCATTTCTTTGGGGGGCCATGTGCTCGCCAGAGGTAGCCTGACTGCCATTAGGTACCGAGATGAGATCCTCAGACCCCTTGTGAGACCATATGCTGGTGCGGTTGGCCCTGGGTTCCTCCTAATGCAAGACAATGCTAGACCTCATGTGGCTGGAGTGTGTCAGCAGTTCCTGCAAGAGGAAGGCATTGATGCTATGGACTGGCCCGCCCGTTCCCCAGACCTGAATCCAATTGAGCACATCTGGGACATCATGTCTCGCTCCATCCAACAACGCCACGTTGCACCACAGACTGTCCAGGAGTTGGCGGATGCTTTAGTCCAGGTCTGGGAGGAGATCCCTCAGGAGACCATCCGCCACCTCATCAGGAGCATGCCCAGGCGTTGTAGGGAGGTCATACAGGCACGTGGAGGCCACACACACTACTGAGCCTCATTTTGACTTGTTTTAAGGACATTACATCAAAGTTGGATCAGCCTGTAGTGTGGTTTTCCACTTTAATTTTGAGGGTGACTCCAAATCCAGACCTCCATGGGTTGATAAATTTGATTTCCATTGATAATTTGTGTGTGATTTTATTGTCAGCACATTCAACTATGTAAAGAAAAAAGTATTTAATAAGATTATTTCATTCATTCAGATCTAGGATGTGTTATTTTAGTGTTCCCTTTATTTTTTGAGCAGTGTACATTACCTTGTCTTAAAGGTCCTCAGAACATTTCAAGAACATTTAGAAAATCTTATATTTAAGTTTTACCTAATATTATCAAAAAATGATCAGCAAGCAAATGTGTAGCTCCTTAATAAAGCAGATTGGAATACATCCCCATTATGTCTCCAGATTTAATGGGAATTCGCATTTGAGGACTGTATTGTAGGCTCAATACAAGGTGATATTTGAACAGCGTTTAGTCATCCAACATTTTTTACAATTTATATGTTGATAATCTGCACGTGAGGTTTGAACCTGCAATGTTTAGTTCCCAAGCCAGGTCTTTTATCCTGATTAAATGCTGTTCAAATGTCCTATGAATGAAATAATGTGCAGATTGTCAACAACGTATGAAGTGTACAAATTATGGTTGTGTTTGTATGATTAAATGCTGTTCATACAGTGGGGGAAAAAAGTATTTAGTCAGCCACCAATTGTGCAAGTTCTCCCACTTAAAAAGATGAGAGAGGCCTGTAATTTTCATCATAGGTACACGTCAACTATGACAGACAAATTTTGAATTTTTTTTCCAGAAAATCACATTGTAGGTTTTTTATGAATTTATTTGCAAATTATGGTGGAAAATAAGTATTTGGTCACCTACAAACAAGCAAGATTTCTGGCTCTCACAGACCTGTAACTTCTTCTTTAAGAGGCTCCTCTGTCCTCCACTCGTTACCTGTATTAATGGCACATGTTTGAACTTGTTATCAGTATAAAAGACACCTGTCCACAACCTCAAACAGTCACACTCCAAATTCCACTATGGCCAAGACCAAAGAGCTGTCAAAGGACACCAGAAACAAAATTGTAGACCTGCACCAGGCTGGGAAGACTGAATCTGCAATAGGTAAGCAGTTTGGTTTGAAGAAATCAACTGTGGGAGCAATTATTAGGAAATGGAAGACATACAAGACCACTGATAATCTCCCTCGATCTGGGGCTCCACGCAAGATCTCACCCTGTGGGGTCAAAATGATCACAAGAACGGTGAGCAAAAATCCCAGAACCACACGGTGGGACCTAGTGAATGACCTGCAGAGAGCTGGGACCAAAGTAACAAAGCCTACCATCAGTAACACACTACGCCGCCAGGGACTCAAATCCTGCAGTGCCAGACGTGTCCCCCTGCTTAAGCCAGTACATGTCCAGGCCCGTCTGAAGTTTGCTAGAGTGCATTTGGATGATCCAGAAGAGGATTGGGAGAATGTCATATGGTCAGATGAAACCAAAATATAACTTTTTGGTAAAAACTCAACTCGTCGTGTTTGGAGGACAAAGAATGCTGAGTTGCATCAAAAGAACACCATACCTACTGTGAAACATGGGGGTGGAAACATCATGCTTTGGGGCTGTTTTTCTGCAAAGGGACCAGGACGACTGATCCGTGTAAAGGAAAGAATGAATGGGGCCATGTATCGTGAGATTTTGAGTGAAAACCTCCTTCCATCAGCAAGGGCATTGAAGATGAAACGTGGCTGGGTCTTTCAGCATGACAATGATCCCAAACACATCGCCCGGGCAACGAAGGAGTGGCTTCGTAAGAAGCATTTCAAGGTCCTGGAGTGGCCTAGCCAGTCTCCAGATCTCAACCCCATAGAAAATCTTTGGAGGGAGTTGAAAGTCCGTGTTGCCCAGCGACAGCCCCAAAACATCACTGCTCTAGAGGAGATCTGCATGGAGGAATGGTCCAAAATACCAGCAACAGTGTGTGAAAACCTTGTGAAGACTTACAGAAAAAGTTTGACCTGTGTCATTGCCAACAAAGGGGGTAAAATAACAAAGTATTGAGAAACTTTTGTTATTGACCAAATACTTATTTTCCACCATAATTTGCAAATAAATTCATAAAAAATCCTACAATGTGATTTTCTGGATTTTTTTTCCTCATTTTGTCTGTCATAGTTGACGTGTACCTATGATGAAAATTACAGGCCTCTCTCATCTTTTTAAGTGGGAGAACTTGCACAATTGGTGGCTGACTAAATACTTTTTTTCCCCACTGTATGTCTTATGAATGAAATTAAAATGCTGTGTGCCTATATCACCTTGTAGTGGGCCTATAATACAGTCCTCAAATGCGAATTACCATTAAATCTGGAGAGAAACATAATGGGTGTGTATTCCAATCTGCTTTAAGGAGCTACAAATTTGCATGCTGAGAATGTTGTGGTACTATCAGGTCAAACTTAAATATAACATTTTCTAAATGATCTTGAAATGCCTCCAAGACAAGGTAAAATGTATATTGCGTAAACATCAATGGAATATTATGTTAAATCTAAAACAAATATGCTATGAATGTAAAAGAAACTGACTTATTTGGAAATTGTGTAACATTGTGCAACATTGTGGGAATGTTCTGTGCAACCTATGTGAATATCACAATAATATTATTGCAACATCCCAGACAACTCCCATAACTTAATAAAATGTTCTGGGAACCTTTAAAGAACTTAGACCAGGTTTTCTGTCAACATTCTTACATTAAGGGAATGTCCTGTGCATTGTATAAATAACTTAAACATTGTATAAATGTCATCACAACTGAGCATATTTCGTGTTTTGCGAACCTATCCCTTGTAATTTACCCACTATGTTCCCACAACCTATTTAAATGTTCTAGGAACCATTAAAGAACTCAGAAAGGCTGTTCTGTCAACATTCTTACATCAAATAAATGTTTTGTGCAACCTGATACAAACGTTATCTGAATGTCAGCACAACAGGACAGTTTTATAGTTTTGGGAACCTATCTCCCACAATGTTCCCACAACCTAAATAAATGTTTTAGGAACATTTAAAGAACATAAAAATATGTTCTGGGAATGTTCTTGTAACATCAGGCAATTGTTTTTTGCACCCTAAAAGAAACATTGTATAATCATCCTTGCAACAGTTTTTGTGTTTTGGCAACATATAATTTACAATGTCCCCACAATGTTCCCACCAGACTGTTCCCACAACATAATGAAACATTCTGGGAACCTTTAAAGAACAGATTAAATACATTCTAGGAACGTTCTTGCAACATCAGGTGAATGTTTTATACAAACATTCTATAATCATTAGCACGACTGGACAGATTTTGTGTTATGAGAACATTTGTTGCGACCAAACAAATGTTCTGGGAACTTTCACAGAACCAATTTTGGTTTGCTAGGGGTCATTGAAGTTGCGTAGTCGATCTTTCTACACTTGGTAGCAATAGATGAAACCACACTCACTGTACTTCTTGCAGAATGTTGATACAACAACAAAAAAAGTGGCAGAATTAAGTAACTGCTTTAATTTTTCCCACAACTACAACAAGCGGCAGTACATAGAGTTAAGATTAGAAAACAAAAATGAACATACCAAATTCTTGCTTTGGAGGTGATAAGAATTGGGTCACTAAGCTGGGTTTTGACTTGGCAGAATGCACAGAACATCTCGTTGGGAATTAGAAGTTTAGGAAACACATTCTCATGCACTTGACACCGAAGATCCCGTGGAAGTATGGCTGGGAGCTTCTTCTGGTGATACAGGTATGCTACCATGCTTTTCATCATCTCTCCTTTTGGATTGAATGTGTGTCACTGCCATGTCCTGATAGATCTTCATCGCGGTCTGCGACAGACCCCTAATCTATGACCATTTCTATGGTCTTCCGGCTTTTGAACATTTCAATGTATTTCTGGAATAAGTGCCACTTGGCGACCTACTTATGCGCGCAGGAATTGCATCAAGGAATACAAGGGCAATGCCAAGAGTTTGTTTTAATGTTGTACACCACCATCACTCTTTTCAAGTGGGAATAATAAGAAACGGTTGGTTCAAAGACAGAAACATAATGTTTGAACTTAGGCACACCGTCTGTGGACAAAGGGATCGACTGAACCATGGCTAGACTTTGGTGCTTCAGGCACTCAGACTTCTTGTCTCCTCCAAACCATTTATTTTATTACCATCTCAGACAAAACATCTTCCCTCAGGTTTTCACTTTCCACTGTAGATGTACAATAGTCCACTGACTTTACATGAATGCATTGAAAGGAAACACACTTCGTTGTACACTTCATGAACCTCCCCCCAGACTTTTCTATGTATGTGAAGTGGCACACTAGAACCATGCATCGTTTTGACCACAGCAAATACTCCATTCCCTGGATCCAGGCACTGGCTGGGCAGGTTTGAAGTTGTGACATCCCTACTGTGAACACCTGAGTGCTTCCTATTATGTGCTTGGACATATTTTTCCTGTTCATTCTCATGTTACATCTGGGGCATACTACTGTTTGCCGCCTACCAGTTTTTATATGACACACACCCACCGGGAGAGTGTGTGATGTCCCAGCCTTTCTCCTGATGTGTGATGTCCCAGCCTCTCTCTCCGTTGGATGATGTCCCAGCCTCTCCCCAGTTGTATGACCTGGTGGGTGGTGTCCCAGCCGCTCTCCCGTTGGGTGATGTCCCAGCCTCTCCCCCGTTGTTTGTCCCGGTGGGTGGTGTCCCAGCCTCTCTCCCGGTGGTGATGTCCCATGGCTTTTATTGAAGTGATGGAGGAACTGATTCTTGTTCAAAAAGAAAGACTAGCAAAAACAATGGAAGTGAGCCTGCGCCCAGCAACCAAGGTTGCACTTGTAGATGTAACAGCCTGTGGGAATAAACACAAAACGCAGAATACTGTACATCAACTCCAGATCTAAATGAATGAACACGTGTCAAATATCTCCAAGTGGCTACAGATACGATGTTTCTGTATCCCAATTTGCCCAGGCTAATAATACAGATATTTCTGCGCAGGATTTTTTTTACATAGCTGAGTGCCCACTCCGCTGCCTAAGTAGCTCCTGTGCTGAGTGCACCGCTGCCGCTCACCCCTCCTTGATCAACTTTGTCTGGTCACTGGTGTAGCCAACAAACTTCATGTTGTACACAAAACGGTTCGAACTATTGCAATCCCTCAGTAGGCTATTAAACATAAGTGTGATTTCCTATAAACTTCACATTGTACACAAAACTGTTAGAACTATTGGAGTCCATGCCCCAGTAACCATAAGCACAATTTCATGTTCTTTTTTCAGGAGGGGAGTAGGCAACATGCAGCTATTTACATGTTTTACACAAAATACATTATCGACATGTTCGTACAGACTTTGTTGTCAGTATTGCAAACATACAGTAAGCACGACACAAACAGGCAGTCTAGCGATATCATATTCTTCTTTGCTCCTGACTTAAATGTAGCTATTTACACTCGCCACGATATCAGCATACAGTGCATTTGGAAAGTATTTAATAGACCACTTGACTTTTTCCACATTTTGTTACGTTACAGCCTTATTCTAAAATTGATTAAAACATTTTTTTTTATCATTAATCTACACACAATACCCCATTAAAAAAACCCCGGAAATATCACATTTACATAAGTATTCAGACCCTTTACTCAATACTTTGTTGAAGCACCTTTGGCAGCGATTACAGCCTCGAGTCTTCTTTGGTATGATGCTACAAGCTTGGCACACCTGTATTTGGGGAGTTTCTCCCATTCTTCTCTGCAGATCCTCTCAAGCTCTGTCAGGTTGGATGGGGAGCGTCGCTGCACAGCTATTTTCAGGTCTCTCCAGAGATGTTCGATCGGGTTCAACTCTGGGCTCTGGCTGGGCCACTCAAGGACATTCAGAGACTTGTCCCGAAGCCACTCCTGCGTTGTCTTGGCTGTGTGCTTAGGGTCGTTGTCGTGTTGGAAGGTTAACCTTTGCCCCAGTCTGAGGTTCTGAGTGATCCGGAGCAGGTTTTCATCAAGGATCTGTACCCCCCTGTATATATAGCCTCCCTACTGTTATTTTATTTTACTTCTGCTCTTTTTTTTCTCAACACTTGTTTGTTGTTGTTTTATTTTTACTTTTTTTGTTAAAAATAAATGCACTGTTGGTTAAGGGCTGTAAGTAAGCATTTCACTGTAATGTCTGCACCTGTTGTATTCGGCACATGTGACCAATAAAATTTGATTTGATTTGATTTGACTAGTCTCCCAGTCTCTGCCGCTGAAAAACATCCCCACAGCATGATGCTACCACCACCATGCTTCACCGTAAGGATGGTGCCAGGTTTCCTCCAGACGTGACTCTTGGCATTCAGGCCAAAGAGTTGAATCTTGGTTTCATCAGACCAGAGAATCTTACATTTTTACATTTTAGTCATTTAGCAGACGCTCTTATCCAGAGCGACTTACAGTTAGTGAGTGCATACATTATTATTATTTTTTTCTTTCATACTTTCTTTCATCTTGTTTCTCATGGTCTGTCCTTTAGGTGCCTTTTGGCAAACTCCAAGTGGGCTTTCATGTGCCTTTTACTGAGGAGTGGCTTCTGTCTGGCCACTCTACCATAAAGGCCTGATTGGTGGAGTGCTGCAGAGATGGTTGTCTTTCTGGAAGGTTCTCCCATCTCCACAGAGGAACTCTGGAGCTCTGTCAGAGTGACCATGGGGTTCTTGGTCACCTCCCTGACCAAGGCCCTTCTCCCCCGATTGCTCAGTTTGGCCGGGCGGACAGCTCTTCCATTTAAGAATGATGGAGGCCACTGTGTTCTTGGGGACCTTCAATGCTGCAGACATGTTTTGGTACCCTTCCCCAGATCTGTGTCTCAACACAATCCTGTCTCGGAGCTCTGCGGACAATTCCTTCGACCTCATGGCTTGGTTTTTAACATGCACTGTCAACTGTGGGACCTTATGTAGACAGGTGTGTGCTTTTCCAAATCATGTCCAATCAATTGAATTTACCACAGGTGGACTCCAATCAAGTTGTAAAAGATCTCAAGGATGATAAATGGAAACAGGATGAACCTGAACTCAATTTCGAGTCTCATAGCTGTCACGGTTCAGACAGACGACCAGAGGACCACAATTGCGTCACACCAGAAAGTTTATTAAACTTAAGGGAAAAGGGAAGTAGGGAGTGAATGAAGGCTCCAGGGGTAACAGGGATCCCGTCCAATGCGCTGGGTCTGTGCCCCCCCCAGTGGCAGCGATGCGTCCTATGAAGCCGGTGGTGGGTGGTCCAGAAGTCCTGGGGGGGGGAGACACAGACACAACAGGGCGGAATGAAACCAGGCAGCAGTACAGTTCAAGGGAAATCCAAAATACGTAGTAGCAAGGCAGAAGGCTGGTCAGAGTTACCGGGATTGAAGAGTAGTCAGGAGTCGTAATGGCAGAAGCAGGTCTGGATCTCCTGAGGCAGAAGAGTATCCAAAAAACAGGCAGGTCCGGGGTCACAAAACCAGGGTGAGCCAGAAGCGCGAGCAAACAGGTTCCGGGTGTGAGCTTTGCAGACGATCTGACACCGGAGAGCTGAAAGACAGGGCCTTAAATACTGGGAGAGGTAGTGGGTAATGCAGCGCAGCTGGCAGAGTAATTAGAGCAGAGCAGAGCAGGGACAGGTGGAGCTAGTTAGGCTGAGTAGAGAGAGTGGTGAGCAGAGTGGAAGAAAATTAAGGTGGTAACCCGGTGGAGTGAGAGGCCCATGACAGAACCCCCCCCCCAAGGGACGGCCCCAGAAGTCCCAAGAGCAACACCACGCCGGGCGGGAGGAGGGGAGCCGGAGGAGGGCTAGAACTCCTCCGAACGGTCCGAGTGAACGTCCTCATCCTCGGAGGAAGCCGGAGGGCCGTGGTCGGGAGATGGGACAGGTCCCGAGACAGGGTCAGGCACAGGACAGGAAGCCGAGCGGGCCGGACGGTTAGGGACCCCTCTGGGGCGGCCCCTACGGATTGCAGGTTGATCAGGATGCCGTTGGTGGAAAGCGGTGATGAGAGTCCTATCCACAATCCGACTAGCTGGCACCCAGGTCCTTTCCTCAGGTCCATAGCCCTCCCAGTCAATGAGGTACTGGAGACCCCTACCCCTCCGTCTGGACCGAAGCAGGCGGCGGACGGTGTAAACCAGACCACCATCGACGAGCCGTGGAGGAGGAGGACCAGGCGCAGCAGGGACCAGCGGACTCTCATGGATGGGCTTAATCTTAGACACATGGAAAGTGGGGTGCACCCTCAGGGAATTAGGCAGTTGGAGCCGGACAGCAGTTGGGCTAATCACTCTTATGATAGGGAATGGGCCAATGAACCGAGGTGCCAGCTTCTGCGACTCCACCCTGAGTGGCAGGTTCTTCGATGACAACCACACCCTTTGACCAACATGGTAGGTGGGAGCAGGAATTCTCCGACGGTTGGCCCCGGTAGTGTAGCTGGCAACGGATCTGAGGAGTGTGGCTCGGGCTTGTGACCAGGTGCGGCGACATCGACGGGCAAAAGCAAGTGCAGATGGGCAAGTAACCTCCTCCTCCTGGCTGGCAAATAGAGGAGGCTGGTATCCATAAACACATTGGAAAGGGGACATACCGATGGCAGAGCAGGTCAGAGAATTGTGTGCGTACTCCACCCATGTCAATTGCTGCGACCAGGAGTGGGGGTTGCGTGAAGTCATGCATCGCAGTGCCTTCTCGAGCTCCTGATTAGCCCGCTCTGACTGCCCATTGGATTGGGGATGGAATCCGGAAGTCAGACTGACTGTGGCTCCCAGCAGGTGACAGAACTCCTTCCAAAAAGCGGAGGAGAATTGTGGACCACGGTCAGAAACTACATCCTTTGGCAGTCCGTGGATCCGGAAGACGTGTTCCAGGACCACCTGGGCGGTCTCCTTGGCGGTTGGGAGCTTGGGGAGGGGAATGAAGTGTGCCATCTTGCTGAAACGGTCAACGATGGTGAGAATGACGGTCATGCCACTTGAAGGGGGCAGCCCCGTGACAAAGTCAAGGGCGATGTGAGACCAGGGACGTCTGGGCACAGGCAGGGGCTGCAGCAATCCGGCTGGGGGCTGGCAGGACGACTTGTGTTGGTTGCAGATGGGGCAGGCTTGGACGAATTCCCGTACATCCTTCCTCAGAGAGGGCCACCAGAACCTCTGGGCGAGCAGGTTGTAAGTGCGGGTGGAGCCAGGGTGACAAGCTAGGCGGGAGTCATGTCCCCACTGAACGACCTGGGACCTCAGGTCTTCGGGGACAAAAAGGCGGTCAGCTGGGCAAGTGCTGGGACCTGGCTGGTTACGGAGAGCCTCCAGCACCTGTTCCTCAACAGCCCAGGTCAGAGCTGCAACGATGCAGGGACTTGGCAGAATCGACACAGGGTCCTTGGAGGGGGTGTCATCCTTCTGGAATTGACGGGAGAGGGCGTCTGGCTTGGTGTTGCGTGATCCAGGCCGGTATGACAGAGTGAAATTAAACCTGGTGAAGAACAGGGCCCAGCGGGACTGCCTGGAGTTCAACCGTTTGGCCGTGCGGATGTACTCCAAGTTCTTATGATCGGTCCAAACGAGAAATGGAATGGTGGACCCCTCCAGCCAGTGACGCCACTCCTCCAAGGCAAGCTTCACAGCCAGCAGCTCACGGTTCCCTATGTCGTAATTGCACTCAGAGGGGGACAACCGACGTGAGAAAAAGGCACAGGGATGGAGCTTCCTATCCTCCGCAGCCCACTGAGAAATCACAGCACCAACTCCCACATCCGAGGCGTCCACCTCCACAATGAATTGCCGGTCCACATCAGGCATCTGGAGGATGGGAGCGGAGGTGAACCTCACCTTGAGGGTACTGAAGGCTTTGTCGGCTGCTGGGGTCCAGGTGAAGGGTTGCTTGGTGCTGGTTAGAGCAGTGAGAGGGGCAGCAACGGTACTGTAGTTCCGGATAAACTTCCTATAGAAGTTAGCAAACCCCAGAAACTGTTGCAGCTTCTTTCTGTTCTCCGGAACTGGCCATGAAGTGACTGCTGATACTTTGGCAGGATCCATTTGGATACTTCCCTCTGCCACTATGTACCCCAGGAAGGCCACTGTCTTGACGTGAAACTCACATTTCTCTGCCTTGGCGTAGAGGGAATTCTCCAGAAGACGATGAAGGACTTGCTGGACATGGCGGGTGTGTTCAGACAGGTTTCTGGAGTAGATTAAGATGTCATCCAGGTAAACGAAGACAAACTTGTTTAACATGTCCCGCAGTACATCATTCACTAGAGCCTGGAACACAGCAGGAGCATTGGTGAGGCCAAAAGGCATAACCAGATACTCGTAGTGGCCTGTTGGTGTATTGAATGCGGTTTTCCATTCATCTCCCTCCCGGATCCGCACTAGGTGGTAAGCGTTTCTGAGATCCAACTTGGTAAAAACAGTGGCTCCCTGGAGCAACTCAAAAGCAGAGGTGAGCAGAGGCAGAGGGTAACGGTTTTTCACTGTGATGTCGTTGAGTCCCCTGTAGTCGATGCAGGGGCGAAGAGATCCGTCCTTCTTCCCCACAAAGAAGAAGCCAGCACCAGCAGGAGATGAAGATGAACGGATTAATCCTGCGGACAGAGAGCCATTGATGTAGTCCTCCATGGACTTTCTTTCAGGAGCAGACAACGAATAAAGACGACCCCTTGGAGGAGCTGTTCCAGGGAGGAGGTCGATGGCACAGTCGTACGGTCGGTGAGGGGGCAGAGATGTGGCTCTTGCTTTGTTAAACACCTCTCTGAGACCATGGTAGCATTCTGGGACATTGGAGAGGTCAGGAGCGGAGTTAGTAGGTACTGGCCGAGGGGGTAGTGCGGCAGCAAGCAGGCAGGTTCGGTGGCAGTCCTCTCCCCACTCCCTGATCACCCCGGTCACCCAGTCGAGCTGAGGGTTGTGCCGGCGGAGCCATGGGTAACCCAGGATGAGGGGTTGGCCTGGAGAGGGGAGCAGGTGAAACTGGATAGTTTCTTGATGGTTTCCGGACAGACCCATCGAGACCGGGGCCGTGACATGAGTGACCGATCCGAGTAAGTGTCCGTCCAGTGCCCGGGCAGGAATAGGAGGTGTCAAACGGAGGTTCTCCAGTCCCAGTTGGCGTGCCAGCTTGATGTCCATTATGTTGGCTTCGGCGCCAGAATCCACCAGAGCAGCCAGGGTGTGAGTTGAGTCAGAGAGGCGGAGGTGAACTTGCAGCAGGGGTTTGCGGTCGGAGGACTGGATGGTCATTGAACTCAACCGGACTCCCCCTATGCCCGGTGAGCTTCGGCCCTTTAAAGGGCAGGTTACCACACGATGTCCATCACCTCCACAATAGAGGCAGAGGTTTGAGGTGAAGCGGCGCTGGCGCTCTGCAGGAGTGAGGGAGGCTCGCCCAATCTCCATAGGCTCAGACTGATCAAGCTGACCTGGGTGAGTGGCAGTAGATGACAGGAGCCCAGTCGGATCTCTCCGAATGCCGGTAGTAGGTGGACCTTGGCGCCCCCTCTCACGACGACGGGTCTGTATCCTTCTGTCGATCCTGACAGTCAGTGCGATGGCTTCATCAAGAGTGGAAGGCAGTTCATGGGAGACCAACTCGTCCTTGATATAGTCAGCCAAACTATGGAAGAACGCGTCCACCAACGATGGTGTGTTCCAAGAACTTCGTCTAGCCAGGGTTCGGAAGTCGATGGAATGGTCTGCGACTGTACGTCTGCCTTGTCGAATACTGAACAGTTCACGAGACGCCTCTGCGGTGGGTGAATCCAGGTCAAACACCTTCAGCATCTCCTCAGCAAACAGGTCGAAGGTTGCACATGCGGGGGTTTGACGTTCGAACTCTGCTGTTCCCCAGAGTCGAGCTCGGCCCGTCAGGTGAGTGATGGCATACCCAACTTTAGCCCCCTCCGTGGCGAAGGTCCTTGGCTGCAAGGAGAACTGAAGTCGGCAGCTAGTCAGGAATGGCCGGACCTGGGTTGAATCGCCGTTGAACCGCTCGGGGTTTCCAATCTTGGGTTCCGGAGCAGCGGCTGCAATGACCGGGGCAGGTAACTCGGGGGCTGGGCTGGTGGGCAGACTGGCTGGGGTAAGGTTGGTGAGGAGTTGAATGATCATGGCGAGTTGTTGTTGCTGCTGCTGGAACTGCTGCTCATGCTCATCGGTTTCCATGTCGGGGAAAGTGTGCGCTGAGTCCATAATGGTCAGATCGTACTGTCACGGTTCAGACAGACGACCAGAGGACCACAATTGCGTCACACCAGAAAGTTTATTAAACTTAAGGGAAAAGGGAAGTAGGGAGTGAATGAAGGCTCCAGGGGTAACAGGGATCCCGTCCAATGCGCTGGGTCTGTGCCCCCCCCAGTGGCAGCGATGCGTCCTATGAAGCCGGTGGTGGGTGGTCCAGAAGTCCTGGGGGGGGGAGACACAGACACAACAGGGCGGAATGAAACCAGGCAGCAGTACAGTTCAAGGGAAATCCAAAATACGTAGTAGCAAGGCAGAAGGCTGGTCAGAGTTACCGGGATTGAAGAGTAGTCAGGAGTCGTAATGGCAGAAGCAGGTCTGGATCTCCTGAGGCAGAAGAGTATCCAAAAAACAGGCAGGTCCGGGGTCACAAAACCAGGGTGAGCCAGAAGCGCGAGCAAACAGGTTCCGGGTGTGAGCTTTGCAGACGATCTGACACCGGAGAGCTGAAAGACAGGGCCTTAAATACTGGGAGAGGTAGTGGGTAATGCAGCGCAGCTGGCAGAGTAATTAGAGCAGAGCAGAGCAGGGACAGGTGGAGCTAGTTAGGCTGAGTAGAGAGAGTGGTGAGCAGAGTGGAAGAAAATTAAGGTGGTAACCCGGTGGAGTGAGAGGCCCATGACAATAGCAAAGGGTCTAAATACTTATGTAAATAAGGTATTTAGGTTCTAAAAACCTGTTTTCGCTTTGTCATTATGTAGATTGATGAGGAAAAAAACAACAGTTCAATCCATTTTAGAATAAGGCTGTAACGTAACAAAATGTGGAAAAAGTGAAGGGGTCTGAATACTTTCCGAATGCACTGTTTATGGCATAACTATGGCACCGGGCGATGCAAAACGAACTTGCTGATTGTCAGACTCTTTTTACCGGTCAGGATACATGCTCAGCTGCCTAGAACATCCGGCTGCCCAGAGGTGGAATGCAACAAGACACAGACATGCATTCTGATTAGCGATTTTATTTGATTTTTTCATCATCATTGTAAACATTGGCTAAGCTGCACAGGAGGCAGACAGTCAAGTAGTGTTATTTTTTCAGGAACTACGATATGGCAGCAACTATAAAGATTAGCCTACATCATCACACAAAATGTGTCCAAAGTGTAGGGACTGCATCCTGCTTGTGCAACTGCAATATCCCTTACAACAGACAGACAGAGAAGGTTGTTGCCTTTATAATATTGATGTTTTTATTTCAGCTGTTCAGACATATGAGTCAGAGACAAAGGCTATATAATCATGGTGTGAGCAAATCAAATCAAATTGTATTTGTCGCATGCGCCGAATACAACAGGTGTAGACCTTACTGTGAAATGCTTACTTACAAGCCCTTAACCAACAATGCAGTTTTAAAGAAAAAATAAGAAAAATAAGAGTTAAGAAAAATATTTACTAAATCAATTAAAGTAAGAAATTAAAGACCAACAATAACAGAACAATAACGAGGCTATATACAGTGGTCAATGTGCGGGGATACAGGTTAGTCGAGGTAATTGAAGTAATATGTACATGTAGGTGGGGGTAAAGTGTCTATGAATAGATAATAAACAGCGAGTAGTAGCAGCGAAAAAAAAAAAAAAGAAGGGGTCAATGCAACTAGTCCGGGTAGCCATTTGATTAGCTGTTCAGCAGTCTTATGGCTTGGGGGTAGAAGCTGTTAAGAAGCCTTTTGGACCTAGACTTTGCGCTCCGGTACCGCTTGCCATGCGGTAGCAGAGAGAACAGTCTATGACTAGGGTGAAAGGAGTCTTTGGCAATTTTTAGGGCCTTCCTCTGACACCGCCTGGTATAGATGTCCTGGATGGCAGGAAGCTTGGCCCCAGTGATGTACTGAGCCGTACGCACTACCCTCTGTAGCGCCTTGTGGTCGCAGGCTGAGCAGTTGCCATACCAGGCGGTGAGGCAACTAGTCAGGATGCTCTCAATGCTGCAGCTGTAGAACGTTTTGAGGATCTGAGGACCCATGCCAAATCTTTTCAGTCTCCTGAGGGGGAATAGGCATTGTCGTGTCCTCTTCAGGACTGTCTTGGTGTGTTTGGACCATGATAGTTTGTTGGTGATGTGGACAACAATGAGAATACGGGCGTGCTCGGCCCTCCTTTCCTGTAGTCCACGATCATCTCCTTTGTCTTGATCATGTTGAGGGAGAGGTTGTTGTGCTGGCACCACACTGCCAGGTCTCTGACCTCCTCCCTATAGGCTGTCTCATCATTGTTGGTGATCAGGCCTTCCACCGTTGTGTCATCGGCAAACTTAATGATGGTGTTGGAGTCGTGCATGGCCACGCAGTTATGGGTGAACAGGGAGTACAGGAGGGGATTAAGCACGCACCCCTGAGGGGCCCACGTGTTGAGGATCAGCGTGGCAGATGTGTTGTTGCCTACCCTTACCACCTGGGGGCGGTCTGTCAGGAAGTCCAGGATCCAGTTGCCGAGGGAGGTGTTTAGTCCCAGGGTCCTTAGCTTAGTGATGAGCTTTGAGGGCACTATGGTGTTGAACGCTGAGCTGTAGTCAATGAACAGCATTCTCACGTAGGTGTTCCTTTTGTCCAGGTGGAAAAGGACAGTGTTGAGTGCAATAGAGATTGTGTCATCTGTGGATCTATTGGGGCGGTATTGAAATTGGAGTTGGTCTAGGGATTCTGGGAAGATGGTGTTGATGTGAGCCATGACCAGCCTTTCAAAGCACTTTATGGCTACAGACGTGAGTGCTACGGGCCGGTAGTCATTTAGGCAGGTTACCTTGGTGTTCTGATGCACAGGGACTATGATGGTCTGCTTGAAACATGTTGGTATTACAGACTTGGCCAGGGACAGGTTGGAAATGTCAGTGAAGACACTTGACAGTTGGTCAGCACATGCTCGGAGTACACATCTTGGCCCTGCGGCCTTGTGAATGTTGACCTGTTTAAAGATCTTACTCACATCGGGTACGGTGAGCGTGATCACACAGTTGTCCGGAACAGCTGGTGCTCTCATGCATGCTTCAGTGTTGCTTGCTTCGAAGTGTGCATAGAAGTCATTTAGCTCATCTGGTAGCTAGTGTCACTGGGCAGCTCGCAGCTGGGCTTCCCTTTGTAGTCCGTAATAGTTTGCAAGCCCTGCCACATCCGACGAGCGTCGGAGCCGGTGTAGTAGCATTCAATCTTATTCCTGTATTTACACTTTGCCTGTTTAATGGTTCATCTAGGGCAGGGTTCTTCAATTCCGGTCCTGGAGGGCCGAAACACCAATGTTTTTCATCCTCTCCTTCTAATCAGGGGCTAATGGGGGTGGTAGAAGGATTACTTTATCCTATCCCAGGTATTCCTTAAAGAGGTGGGGTTTCGAATGTCTCCGGAAGGTGGTGAGTGACTCCGCTGTCCTGGCGTCGTGAGGGAGCTTGTTCCACCATTGGGGTGCCAGAGCAGCGAACAATTTTGACTGGGCTGAGCGGGAACTATGCTTCCGCAGAGGTAGGGGAGCCAGCAGGCCAGAGGTGGATGAATGCAATGCCCTCGTTTGGGTGTAGGGACTGATCAGAGCCTGAAGGTACGGAGGTGCCGTTCCCCTCACAGCTCCGTAGGCAAGCACCATCGTCTTGTAGCAGATGCGAGCTTCAACTGGAAGCCAGTGGAGTGTGCGGAGGAGCGGGGTGACGTGAGAGAACTTGGGAAGGTTGAACACCAGACGGGCTGCGGCATTCTGGATGAGTTGTAGGGGTTTAATGGCACAGGCAGGGAGCCCAGCCAACAGCGAGTTGCAGTAATCCAGACGGGAGATGACAAGTGCCTGGATTAGGATGTGTGCCGCTTCCTGTGTAAGGCAGGGTCGTACTCTCCGAATGTTGTAGAGCATGAACCTACAGGATCGGGTCACCGCCTTGATGTTAGCGGAGAACGACAGGGTGTTGTCCAGGGTCACGCCAAGGCTCTTCGCACTCTGGGAGGAGGACACAACGGAGTTGTCAACCGTGATGGCGAGATCATGGAACAGGCAGTCCTTCCCCGGGAGGAAGAGCAGCTCCGTCTTGCCAAGGTTCAGCTTGAGGTGGTGATCCGTCATCCATACTGATATGTCTGCCAGACATGCAGAGATGCGATTCGCCACCTGGTTATCAGAAGGGGGAAAGGAGAAGATTAGTTGTGTGTCGTCAGCGTAGCAATGATAGGAGAGGCCATGTGAGGATATGACAGAGCCAAGTGACTTTGTGTATAGCGAGAATAGGAGAGGGCCTAGAACTGAGCCCTGGGGGACACCAGTGGTGAGAGCACGTGGTGCGGAGACAGCTTCTCGCCACGCCACTTGGTAGGAGCGACCGGTCAGGTAGGACACAATCCAAGAGTGAGCCGCGCCGGAGATGCCCAGCTCAGAGAGGGTGGAGAGGAGGATCTGATGGTTCACAGTATCAAAGGCAGCAGACAGGTCTAGAAGGACAAGAGCAGAGGAGAGAGAGTTAGCTTTAGCAGTGCGGAGAGCCTCCGTGACACAGAGAAGAGCAGTCTCAGTTGAATGACCAGTCTTGAAACCTGACTGGTTTGGATCAAGAAGGTCATTCTGAGAGAGATAGCAAGAGAGTTGACTAAAGATGGCACGCTCAATAGTTTTGGAGAGAAAAGAGAGAAGGGATACTGGTCTGTAGTTGTTGACATCAGAGGGATCGAGTGTTGGTTTTTTGAGAAGGGGTGCAACTCTCGCTCTCTTGAAGACGGAAGGGACATAGCCAGCGGTCAAGGATGAGTTGATCAGCGAGGTGAGGTAAGGGAGAAGGTCACCGGAGATGGTCTGGAGAAGAGAGGAGGGGATGTGGTCAAGTGGGCAGGTTGTTGGGCGGCCTGCCGTCACAAGTCGCAAGATTTTATCTGGAGAGAGAGGGGAGAAAGAGGTCAAAGCATAGGGTAGGGCAGTGTGAGCAGGACCAGCAGTGTCATTTGACTTAACAAACGAGGATCGGATGTCGTCAACCTTCTTTTCAAAATGGTTGACGAAGTCATCCACAGAGAGGGAGGATGGGGGGGGGGGGGGGGGATTCAGCATGGAGGAGAATGTGGCAAAGAGCTTCCTAGGGTTAGAGGCAGATGCTTGGAATTTAGAGTGGTAGAAAGTGGCCTTAGCAGCAGAAACAGATGAAGAAAATGTAGAGAGGAGGGAGTGAAAAGATGCCAGGTCCGCAGGGAGTCTAGTTTTCTTCCATTTCCGCTCAGCTGCCCGGAGCTCTGTTCTGTGACCTCGCAATGAGTCATCAAGCCACGGAGCTGGAGGGGTGGACCGAGCCGGCCGGGAGGATAGGGGACATAGAGAGTCAAAGGATGCAGAAAGGGAGGAGAGGAGGGTTGAGGAGGCAGAATCAGGAGATTGGAGGGAGAAGGATTGAGCAGAGGGAAGAGATGATAGGATGGAAGAGGAGAGAGTAGCGGGAGAGAGAGAGCGAAGGTTGCGACGGCGCATTACCATCTGTGTAGGGGCAGAGTGAGTAGTGTTGGAGGAGAGGGAGAGAGAAAAGGATACAAAGTAGTGGTCGGAAACTTGGAGGGGAGTTGCAGTGAGATTAGTAGAACAACAGCATCTAGTAAAGATGAGGTCAAACAAATTGCCTGCCTTGTGAGTAGGGGGGGGGGGAAGGTGAGAGGGTGAGGTCAAAAGAGGAGAGGAGTGGAAAGAAGGAGGCAGAGAGAAATGAGTCAAATGTAGACGTAGGGAGGTTGAAATCCCCCAGAACTGTGAGGGGTGAGCCATCCTCAGGAAAGGAACTTATCAAGGCGTCAAGCTCATTGATGAACTCTCCAAGGGAACCTGGAGGGCGATAGATGACAAGGATATTAAGCTTAAATGGGTTAGTGACTGTGACAGCATGGAATTCAAATGAGGAGATAGACAGATGGGTCAGGGGAAAAATTGAGAATGTCCACTTGGGAGAGATGAGGATTCCTGTGCCACCACCCCGCTGACCAGATGCTCTCGGGGTATGCGAGAACACATGGTCAGACGAGGAGAGAGCAGTAGGAGTAGCAGTGTTTTCAGTGGTAATCCATGTTTCTGTCAGCGCCAAGAAGTCGAGGGACTGGAGGGTAGCATAGGCTGAAATGAACTCTGCCTTGTTGGCAGCAGAACGGCAGTTCCAGAGGCTGCCTGAGACCTGGAACTCCACGTGGGAGGTGCGTGCAGGGACCACCAGGTTAGAGAGGCAGCAGCCACGCGGTGTGAGGCGTTTGTGTAGCCTGTGCGGAGAGGAGAGAACAGGGATAGGCAGAGGCATAGTTGACAGGCTGCAGCAGATGGCTACAATAATGCAGAGGAGATCGGAATGAAATGAACTAAACATCTGGGAAAGGAGAGAGCGGGGCCTCCCTCACCACAACCCCCAAATATAACTCTCCCAACTTCCACCTCAGAAACTATCATTGTTGTAAACTACAATGTTTTCTACTTGGAGTAAATTAGTGAACAACAATGCCCAGGCCTCTACTTCCGGTCTATACTTACTATCTACACCTTATGGACACAGTTAACTTTACAATAATTATATTATATATATATATATATATATAATTTTATTTTTTTGCTCCTGAACTTCTTCTACTCTCAACCTCTCCGATCATTTTCATGATGTCCATCCAGTTTGCTTCTATATGCCATATCTTTCTAACTGTGCTCTTTCCCAAAAGCTCCCAACATACAACCTAAATACTTATTATGGACACAGTATGCTTACATTATTAGCTATCTTTGTTATTATTTGTTGTTATTTGTTATTAGTCCCATCCTTCAACTCTATTCAATACCTCCCATCTATCTCTTAACACCATCCATATAGGACTTCTATTTGCCATATATATTTCAACCGTACTGTGATGTTTTACAAAAGTTCTGAACCTTTCTATTCTCATTGCTTCTACAGATTGTGAATTAAAAATAAACATTTTTGCTAAAAGTATTATTATATTATTGATCGATTGACTATGACTTTTCAGATCACCCAGTAATGCTATCTGCAAGGTTAGCTCCAGGTTAATATTGCAATCCTTTAGCCATTACTGGACCTGTGTCCAAAAACAAGCTACAAATGGACAGAACCAAAACAAATGATCTAATGATTCTGTCTCTTCACAGCAAAATCTGCAGAGCTGGGAAGATTGTATCCCCCATATAAATAACATTCTATTGGTAGCAAGAATTTTATATAATAATTTAAATTGAAAGATACACATTTTTGAATCCGGTGTCGTTTTGCGTGTCAGTTCATAAACACTATGCCATGGGATCGGTACGTCAAAGATCTCTTCCCAACTATTTTGCAATCTATATGGGACGGCTGTCAATCCTTTGGTCCTTAAGTGAAACTGATATACTTTTTTATTTATCACAGTTTTCCTTAACCAATTATGTTCTTTAATGCAAGGCCGACAGACAAGTTCCTTACTTTCTCCCCCTTCCACTTTCCTCTTCCACTTTTGCGGTAAGGCTGCAATTATTTGGTTGTAATTTTGGGTAGAGCAGACATTTTCATATGTTTTTGTTAGCTGAATGTGCGACATAACTCCACCAGTCCTACCGATGATATCATTTACGAAGATTATACCTTTTTTAAACATTCTGTCAAAAATTAAAGGTTTTTTGTCAATTAATATATTTGAATTTAACCACAATATTTGTTGCATTATTTGTTCTGTCGTTTCTGGAGGATTAAATTGAAATTGCAACCAATGGCTTGTTTTAGAAATAGTGATATTTGGGAGATGATTTCCTTTTCAAATAACTGCAAATGAGTTGTTGTAATCTGACTAAAGGGAAAAAGGCCTTTCTTGAACATTGGGTGAGACAATCTTACTAATTTGCTTGAGAACCAGTTCGGATTTAAGTATAACTTTTGTATGACTGAATCTTTTAGTGATAGGTCTAATGCTTTTATATTTAATAATTTCTGTCCTCCGAATTCATATTCATTATATAAATATGCCCTTTTAATTTTGTCTGGCTTGCCGTTCCAAATAAAATTGAATATTTTTTTCTCATATAATTAAAAAAACTGTTCGCTAGGCGTAGGCAAGACCATAAGCAAATAGGTAAACTGGGATAATACTAAAGAGTTAATCAGGGTGATTTTTCCACAAATTGACAGGTATTTTCCTTTCCATGGTAGCAAGATCTTATCTATTTTTGCTAACTTTCTATTAAAATTTATTGAAGTGAGATCATTTATTTCCTTTGGGATATGTATTCCGAGTATATCCACATCACCATCAGACCATTTTATTGGTAAACTACATGGTAATGTAAAAATTGTATTTTTTAGTGATCCAATACGTAATATAGTACATTTGTCATAATTTGGTTGTAATCCAGAGAGGTTAGAAAATGTATCTAGATCCTCTATGAGGCTGTGGAGGGATTCTAGTTGTGGATTTACAAGAAAACATGAATCATCAGCGTACAATGACACCTTTTTTTTAAGCCCTGTATTTCTAATCCTCTGATATTATTATAGGATCTGATTTTAATAGCTAACATCTCGATGGCCACAATAAATAGATATGCCGATAGTGGACAACCTTGTTTCACTCCTCTTGACAGTTTAAAACTTTCTGAGAAATAGCCATTATTTACTATTTTACACCTAGGGTTACTCTACATGATTTTGAAGCATTTTATAAGAGATTCTCCAAAATTGAAATGTTCCAGGCATTTATATATAAACCCCAGTCGAACTTTATCAAATGCCTTTTCGATGTCTGCTATGAATAGCAGGCCTGGTTTCCCATATTTTCCATAGTGTTCTATTGTTTCCAATACTTGCCTTATATTATCTCCAATGTATCTTCCATGTAAAAAACCTGTCTGATTAGAATGAATAATATCCGACAATACCTTTTTAATTCTATGCGCTATACATTTTGCTAGGATTTTTGCATCACAACACTGAAGTGTAAGGGGCCTCCAATTTTGTAAATGGACTGGATCTTTATATTTTCCACTTGTATCCTGTTTCAGTAATAATGAGATCAGACCTTCTTCTTGAGTGTCAGATAATCTACCATTTACATAGAGTGGTTAAAACATGCTAATAACGGTCCTCTTAGTATATCAAAAAAGGTTTGGTATACCTCGACTGGTATGCCATCCAACCCAGACTTAAAGTCTTTAATTGCATCCAGAAGTTCCTCCTCTGTAATTTCACCTTCACATGAGTCTTTCTGTGTGGCTGTTAATTTGACATTATCAATAGAAAAAAAATCTCTACAATTAGCTTCAGTTAGAGGAGATGGAGGCGACTGAAAAGAAAACATATGCTTAAAGTATTTTGTTTCTTCCTTCAAAATATCATTTGGTGAATTATGGGTGACTCCGTCAATTGTAACCAGTTTCATTAAGTTGTTTTTGGTAGCATTCCTATGTTGAAGATTACAAAATAATTTTGTGCATTTTTCCCCATATTCCATCCAGTTTACTTTATTTTTATAATATATTACACTTGATCTTTCTTGAATAAGTTTCTCCATTTCTTTTTGTTTTTCCTCTAATTTATTCTGAGCCTCTATGTTACAGTTTTTATTGCCATCTATCTGTTCTGTTAGACTTTCTGTTTCCTTTCTTAGTATATACTCTTTTGACCTAAATTGCTTTTGTTTTCGAGATGAGTACTGAATTGCATGGCCTCTAAAGGCACATTTAAAGGTGTCCCATACAATAAGGGGTTTCGCTGTACCTATGTTATGTTGGAAAAAGTCAGTTATAAATTCCTTTGTTCTAATTATAAATAAATTATCATCCAATAGGCTTAGATTACATTTCCAATATCCTCGCCCATGTGGAAATTCAGTAAGAGTAATGTATATGCCTATTATTAGCGGGATTTCTTACAAGCGTCCGTGTTAGAATCCTGCTCCTTGAAAGCGTCAGCTCTACCCTTTAGCTCAGTGTGGCTGTTGCCTATAATCCATGGCTTCTGGTTGGGGTATGTACGTACGGTCACTGTGGGGACAACGTCATCGATGCACTTATTGATGAAGCCGGTGACTGATGTGGTATACTCCTCAATGCCATCGGATGAGTCCTGGGACATATTCCAGTCTGTGCTAGAAAAACAGTCCTGTAGCTTAGCATCTGCGTCATCTGACCACTTCCGTATTGAGTGAGTCATTGGTACTTAGTTTTTGCTTGTAAGCAAGAATCAGGAGGATAGAATTATGGTCAGAATTGCCAAATGGAGGGTGAGAGAAAGCTTTGTAAGCGTCTCTGTGTGTGGAGTAAAGGTGGTCTAGAGTTTATTTTCCTCTGGTTGCACATGTAACATGCTGGTAGAAATTAGGTAAAACGGATTTAAGTTTCCCTGCATTGAAGTCCCCGGTATAGAGGTATAGAGAACATTGGCCAAGTGTTAGCTGTAACAACAAAAATATGAAGCAGTACTTTCTGAGGACTAAGGATACAATGGTAATAATAATACGTTTGGAATGAAAATATACTCCATAACTTTCCAAGTGACCTAGTGGTAAACTGAATATGATTTGGATCAAGTTTACTTACAAAAAGCTCTGCACTAGCTATAATGTTTGTGTATAGTAACCTGGTGTATAGTAACTCAATCTAGAGTCTCTACACTACATGAGCACACCTAAGCCACCCCTGGAGACTCATGAAATGGGGCTAAATATTCCAATATCACAGGCCATTTGGAGAGGTTCTGTGTATATTTCACAACAAGCTTGATTATATCAATTTTAATTATAAAGCCTCAAGTAAGTATACATGCCATTAATGGGAAAGGTTTCATATTCAAACCCTGGTGTCTAATTGCAAGTTATAAGCCTGGCTATAGAATTCATAATACTGTGGAGAGCCTTTGGGTAACATTTTCAAACTTTCTGAAAACGGTTATTATTTTGTCGTTGTTGATAATTGATGCTTCCAGTCTATTTCAAATGTGGATTCACCATGGCAATAATTTTACCCAGTTGAACCTGTAGCTACCTACAATAGTACATTGTGTAGCTAGCTAGCTAGCAAGCAAACAATGTGTTTACACCAGTTAAATGTAACTAAAAGTAATCGAAAATGTAATCTACGTAATCCCCAGAATTACTTATTTATCATGACAGGGCCATAAACCATAACTAGTAATGCTGCATACTCAAAGAAAGGTTAAAATCTCACCTTTCTGTTAAAATAGTTATAAATTGCTGAGGTGTAGTCACTTTTGATGACACAAGCTCAAGTACACAGTACAAATATGTACTTAAAACTGCATTATTGGTTAAGGCCTTGTAAGTAAGCATTTCACGGTTGTATTCGGCGCATGTGACAAATAAAATGTGATTTTATTTGACCAATATGAAAATCAGAAATATATTTATATGATGTATTTCCTATTCAACAAAACTGTATGAATAAGGCTTGAAATCAATTACATCCTTTCTAAATATTGTATAATCAAATTATAAAATAACTATAACTATAACTATAAGATTTCACCTTCTGTACAACTGTAAAATACATATTTGTATGTTTAGTGTTAGAGAAAAGCATCTCACAGAGCTCTAGCTTGGCTTCCTGAACTCGTTAGGAACTCGCCTTTCATCTCATATTAATCTTGTCCGTCTATAACAAACAGAAAGTGTTTTTTGTTTAAAATCTATTAATTATTTTAGATGAATGCTTATACATCGATCTCTGAATGTGGTACCGTGATGAAACCACTCTCTCCTGATGTGCTATGATGTAACGATTGCAGGCATGTGCTTTGTCAGTGGCTGTGACGTAGGGTTCAGCCAGGAGTTGATGGACAGTCGGAAGAGCGAATGAAATAGTAGGAGGGACATCACAGATTTCACATCCTACATCACACAGGCTCAGAATACTACTCTGTCCATGGGAACCAGGGCTATCGCTTAATGCAAGCCATTTCGATCTACGGTATCCACAGATCGAGTTATAAGCCAAAATGTTGGTCGGAACCGGTAGCAGAACCACACAGGTCCCCTAAAAAGGGAACCTTACATCTAAGAGGTTTAATACTAGCTAGCTAGCTAACTGTGGCCAGCTTCAGAGCTAATGTTAGTTACTACTAACGTTAATATAAAGCCAGCTACCTTGAGTGCTAATGATGTTACTAGCTATCTAGCCATAGCCAGCTACCTTGAGAGTGGGAAAATAATACAACATTTATAGAAATACAATTTCTTGCATGCTTCGTAAACAACGGGTAGACTAACAGTGAAATGTTTACTTACGGGCCCTTCCCAACAATGCAGAGAGAAAAAAAGAGAAATAATAGAAAATAACACGAGGAATAAATGCACAATGAATAACAATAACTATATACAGTTGATGTACAGTATTCTATTAGTCCCGAGTCGATTTGCAGGGTTAATAATATGCCATTTAGCAGACACTTTTTTTATCCAAAGCGACATACATCTTTATGTATGGGTGGTCCCGGGGATCGAACCCACTACCCTGGCGTTACAAGCACCATGCTCTACCAATTGAGCTACAGAGGTAATTGAGGTAGATATGTACAGTTGAAGTCGGAAGTTTACATACACCTTAGCCAAATACATTTAAACTCAGTTTTCACAATTCCTGACATTTGATTCAAGTAAAACGTCCCTGTCTTAGGTCAGTTAGTATCACCACTTTATTTAAGAATGTGAAATGTCAGAATAATAGTAGAGATAATGATTTATTTCAGCTTTTAGTTATTTCATCACATTCCCAGTGGGTCAGAAGTTTACATGCACTCAATTAGTATTTGGTAGCATTGCCTTTAAATTGTTTAACATGGGTCAAACGTTTTGGGTAGCCTTCCACAAGCTTCTCACAATACATTGGGTGAATTTTGGCCCATTCCTCCTGACAGAGCTGGTGTAACTGAGTCAGGATTGTAGGCCTCCTTGCTCGCACACGCTTTTTCAGTTCTGCCCACAAATGTTCTATAGGATTGAGGGAATGTCTTTGTGATGGCCACTGCAATACCTTGACTTTGTTGTCCTTAAGCCATTTAGCCATAATTTTGGAAGTATTGTCCATTTGGAAGACCTATTTGCGGCCAAGCTTTAACTTCCTGACTGATGTCTTGAGATGTTGCTTCAATATATCCACATAATTGTCCTTCCTCATGATGCCATCTATTTTGTGAAGTGCACCAGTCCCTCCTGCAGCAAAGCACCCCCACAGGATGATGCTGCCACCCCCGTGCTTCACAGTTGGGATGGTGTTCTTCGGCTTACATTTAAAATTTTTTAATTTTAGTCATTTAGCAGACGCTCTTATCCAGAGCGACTTACAGTTAGTGAGTGCATACATTTTCATACTGGCCCCCCGTGGGAAACGAACCCACAACCCTGGCGTTGCAAGCGCCATGCTCTACCAACTGACCTACAGGCTTGCAAGAAACACCCCTTTTTCCTCCAAACATAACGATGGTCATTATGGCCAAACAGTTCTATTTTTGTTTCATCAGACCAGAGGAAATTTCTCCAAAAAGTACAATCTTTGTCCCCATGTGCAGTTGCAAACCGTAGTCTGGCTTTTTTATGGCGGTTTTGGAGCAGTGGCTTCTTCCTTGCCGAGCGGCCATTCAGGTTATGTCGATATAGGACTTGTTTTACTGTGGATATAGATACTTTTGTACCTGTTTCCTCCAGCATCTTCACAAGGTCCTTTGCTGTTGTTCTGGGATTGATTTGCACTGTTCACACCAAAGTACGTTCATCTCTAGGAGACAGAACGCGTCTCCTTCCTGAGCGGTATGACGGCTTCATGGTCCCATGGTGTTTATACTTGCGTACTATTGTTTGTACAGATGAACGTGGTACTGTGGCGTACTGCATTAGCATCGAACAGCCCCCGCGATATGCAACTTTTCAGGGAAGTCAGGAACCAATATACACAATCAGTTAGGAAAGGAAAGGCTAGCTTTTTCAAAGAGTCATTTGCATCCTGTAGCACTTCCTCCAAAAAGTTTTGGGACACTGTAAAGTCCATGGAAAATAAAAGCACCTCCTCCCAACTGCCCACTGCACTGAGGCTAGGAAACACTGTCACCACCGATAAATCTACAATAATCAAGATTTTCAACAAGCATTTTGCTACGGCTGGCCATGCTTTCCACCTGGCTACCACTACCCCGGCCACCAGCTCTGCACCTTCCGCTGCAACTTGCCCCTGCCTCCCCCCGCTTCTCCTTCACACAAATTCAGACAGCTGATGTTCTGAAATCTGGACCCCTACAAATCAGCTGGGCTAGACAATCTGGACCCTTTCTTTATAAAATTAGCCGCCGGAATTGTCGCAACCCCTATTACTAGACTGTTCAACCTCTCTTTCGTAACGTCTGAGATCCCCAGAGATTGGAAAGCTGCCGCGGTCATCCCCCTCTTCAAAGGGGGTGACACTCTAGATCCAAACTGTTACAGACCTATATCCATCCTGCACTGCCTTTCGAAAGTATTTGAAAGCCAAGTTAACAAACAGATCACCGACCATTTCGAATCCCACCGTACCTTCTCCGCTATGCAATCCGGTTTCCGAGCTGGTCATGGGTGCACCTCAGCCACGTTCAAGGTCCTAAACGAAATTCTAAATGCGATCGATAAAAGACAGTACTGCGCAGCCGTCTTCATCGACCTGGCCAAGGCTTTCGACTCTGTCAACCACCGCATTCTTATTGGCAGACTAAATAGCCTTGGTTTCTCTAATGACTGCCTCGCCTGGTTCACCAACTACTTCTCAGATAGAGTTCTACTTCTCAGATAGAGTTCAATGTGTCAAATTGGAGGGCCTGTTGTCTGGACCTCTGGCCATCTCTATGGGGGTGCCACAGGGTTCAATTCTCGGGCCGACTCTATTCTCTGTGTATATCAATGATGTCGCTCTTGCTGCTGGTGACGCTCGGATCCACCTCTATGCGGACGACACCATTTTGTATACATCTGGCCCTTCATTGGACACTGTGTTAACAAACCTCCAAACGAGCTTCAACGCCATACAACACTCCTTCCGTAGCCTCCAACTGCTCTTAAACACTAGTAAAACTAAATGCATGCTCTTCAACCGAACGCTGCTTCAACCGAACGCTGCCCACCCGACTAGAATCACTACTCTCGGCGGGTCTGACCTAGAGTATGTGGACAACTACAAATACCTAGGTGTCTGGTTAGACTGTAAACTCTCCTTCCAGGCTCACATTAAGCATCTGCAATCAAAAGTTAGATCTAGAATCGGCTTCCAATTTCGCAACAAAGCCTCCTTCACACATGCTGACAAACATGCCCTCGTAAAACTGACTATCCTACCGATCCTTTACTTCGGCGATGTCATTTACAAAATAGCCTCCAACACTCTACTCAGCAAATTGGATGTAGTCTATCACAGTGCCATCCGTTTTGTCACCAAAGCCCCATATACTACCCACCATTGTGACCTGTACGCTCTTGTTGGCTGGCCCTCACTACATATTTGTCGCCAAACCCACTGGCTCCAGGTCATCTATAAATCACTGCTAGGCAAATCCTTGTCTTATCTTAGCTCACTGGTCACCATAGCAACACCCACCCGTAGTCTGCGCTCCAGCAGGTATATCTCACTGGTCATCCCCAAAGCCAACACCTCCTTTGGCCGCCATTCCTTCCAGTTATCTGCTGCCAATGACTGGAACAAACTGCAAAAATCTCTGAAGCTGGAGACTCTTATCTCCCTCACTAACTTTAAGTGTCAGTTGTCAGAGCAGCTTACTGATCACTGCACCTGTACACAGCCATTCTGAAATTAGACCACCCAACTACCTCATCCCCATATTATTATTTATTTTGCTAATTTGCACCCCAGTATCTCTATTTGCACATCAACTTTTGCACATCTATCATTCCAGTGTTAATTATGAAATTGTAACTATTTTTGCACTATGGCCTATTTATTTATTGCCTTACCTCCATAAGGTACTACATTCGCACACACTGTATATATATTTTCTGTTGTATTTTTGACTTTATGTTTTGTTTACCCCATATGTAACTCTGTGTTGTTGTTTTTATTGCACTGCTTTGCTTTATCTTGGCCAGGTCGCAGTTGTAAATGAGAACTTGTTCTCAACTGGCTTACCTGGCTAAATAAAGGTGAAATAAAAATAAATAAAATAAAAACCTTCAGGCATTTGGAAATTGCTCCCAAGGATGAACCAGACTTAAGGAGGTCTACCATTTTTTTCTGAGGTCTTGGCTGATTTCTTTTGATTTTACCATGATGTCAAGCAAAGAGTCACTGAGTTTGAAGGTAGGCCTTGAAATACATCCACAGGTACGCCTCCAATTGACTCAAATGATGTAAATTAGCCTATCAGAAGCTGTTTTCCAAGCTGTTTAAATGCACAGTCAACTAAGTGTGTGTAAACTTCTGACCCACTGGAATTGTGATACAGTGAATTATAAGTGAAATAATCTGTCTCTAAACAATTGTTGGAAAAAATACTTGTGTCATGCACAAAGTAGATGTCTTAACCGACTTGCCAAAACTATAGTTTGTTAACAAGAAATTTGTGGAGTGGTTGAAAAACGAGTTTTCATGACTCCAACCTACAGTGGGGGAAAAAAGTATTTAGTCAGCCACCAATTGTGCAAGTTCTCCCACTTAAAAAGATGAGAGAGGCCTGTAATTTTCATCATAGGTATATGTCAACTATGACAGACAAAATGAGAATTTTTTTTCCAGAAAATCACATTGTAGGATTTTTTATGAATTTATTTGCAATTTATGGTGGAAAATAAGTATTTGGTCAATAACAAAAGTTTCTCAATACTTTGTTATATACCCTGTGTTGGCAATGACACAGGTCAAACGTTTTCTGTAAGTCTTCACAAGGTTTTCACACACTGTTGCTGGTATTTTGGCCCATTCCTCCATGCAGATCTCCTCTAGAGCAGTGATGTTTTGGGGCTGTCACTGGGCAACACGGACTTTCAACTCCCTCCAAAGATTTTCTATGGGGTTAAGATCTGGAGACTGGCTAGGCCACTCCAGGACCTTGAAATGCTTCTTACGAAGCCACTCCTTCGTTGCCCGGGCGGTGTGTTTGGGATCATTGTCATGCTGAAAGACCCAGCCACGTTTCATCTTCAATGCCCTTGCTGATGGAAGGAGGTTTTCACTCAAAATCTCACGATACATGGCCCCATTCATTCTTTCCTTTACACGGATCAGTCGTCCTGGTCCCTTTGCAGAAAAACAGCCCCAAAGCATGATGTTTCCACCCCCATGCTTCACAGTAGGTATGGTGTTCTTTGGATGCAACTCAGCATTCTTTGTCCTCCAAACACGACGAGTTGAGTTTTTACCAAAAAGTTATATTTTGGTTTCATCTGACCATATGACATTCTCCCAATCCTCTTCTGGATCATCCAAATGCACTCTAGCAAACTTCAGACGGGCCTGGACATGTACTGGCTTAAGCAGGGGGACACGTCTGGCACTGCAGGATTTGAGTCCCTGGCGGCGTAGTGTGTTACTGATGGTAGGCTTTGTTACTTTGGTCCCAGCTTTCTGCAGGTCATTCACTAGGTCCCCCCGTGTGGTTCTGGGATTTTTGCTCACCGTTCTTGTGATCATTTTGACCCCATGGGGTGAGATCTTGCGTGGAGCCCCAGATCGAGGGAGATTATCAGTGGTCTTGTATGTCTTCCATTTCCTAATAATTGCTCCCACAGTTAATTTCTTCAAACCAAGCTGCTTACCTATTGCAGATTCAGTCTCCCCAGCCTGGTGCAGGTCTACAATTTTGTTTCTGGTGTCCTTTGACAGCTCTTTGGTCTTGGCCATAGTGGAGTTTGGAGTGTGACTGTTTGAGGTTGTGGACAGGTGTCTTTTATACTGATAACAAGTTCAAACAGGTGCCATTAATACAGGTAACGAGTGGAGGACAGAGGAGCCTCTTAAAGAAGAAGTTACAGGTCTGTGAGAGCCAGAAATCTTGCTTGTTTGTAGGTGACCAAATACTTATTTTCCACCATAATTTGCAAATAAATTCATTAAAAATCCTACAATGAGATTTTCTGGATTTTTTTTCCTCAATTTGTCTGTCATAGTTGACATGTACATTTGATGAAAATTACAGGCCTCTCTCATCTTTTTAAGTGGGAGAACTTGCACAATTGGTGGCTGACTAAATACTTTTTTCCCCCACTGTAAGTGTATGTAAACTTCTGACTTCAACTGTACATATAGGTAGGGATAAAGTGACTAGGCAACAGGATAGATAACAAACAGTAGCAGCAGAGTACATATGTGAAAAGTCAATATAGTTACTGCAAAAAAAGGTCAATGCCGATACCCCGGGTAGCTATTGGTTACGTAATTAACTATTTAGCTGTCTTTTGGTTTGGGGGCAGAAGCTGTTCAGAGTCCTGTTGGTTCCAGACTTGGTGCATCGGTAACGCTTGCCGTGCCGTTCTCTCTCTGTAGCGCCTTGCGGTGGGATGCCGAGCAGTTGCCATACCAAGCTGTGATGCAGCCAGTCAAGATTATTTCAAAGGTGCAACTGTAGGATCTGAGGGCCCATGCCAAATCTTTTCAGCCACCTGAGGGGGAAGAGGCATTGTCGTGCATTCTTCACGACTGTGTTGGTGTGTGTGGACCTAGTGGACTTTATTTAACCAGGTAAGCCAGTTGAGAAGAAGTTCTCATTTACAACTGCGACCTGGCCAAGATAAAGCAAAGCAGTGTGATAAAAACAACAACACAGAGTTAAATATGGGGTAAACAAAACATAAAGTCAAAGATACAACAGAAAATATATATACAGTGTGTGCTAATGTAGTTAACTATGGTGGTAAGGCAATAAATAGGCCATAGTGCAAATTCATTATTTAGCGATGTGGACACCAAGGAACTTGAAGCTCTCCACCCGCTCCACTACAACCCTGTCGATATGGATGGGGGCGTGCTCGGCCCTCCGTTTTCTGCAGTCCACGATCAGCTCTTTTGTTTTGATCACGTTG
>NC_139992.1:54507506-54535673 GCF_964263955.1 Coregonus lavaretus
AGAGGGAGAAGGTGTGTGAGAGAGGGGGAGAGAGAGGAAAAACAAGAGAGGGGAAGCGGCATGGAGAGAGCGGAGGAGAGGATAGGAAGAGAGAGAGAGTGAAAGAGACAGTCAGAAAAAAAGGGAAAGTGAGTCTGGTTAAAATTAAATTTGTAAAACTTCACACAGTCATCCTTGCACATATAGACAAATTACTTTTTCACAGGAAATTAAATAGACAGTGAGAAAGTGAGGGAAGAGAGAACAGAGGGATTCCTGACTCTTGAGATGGGGATTGCTACCAGAGACCAGCACTGTTTACAAAGGAAACACTATGCACATTACTATTCCCAAAAAGAAAATGGAAAAAGCAAAAAGCAAAAAGCAAAAAGTAGGGATGAGGAAAGGTATAGCATAGATACAGAATGTAGAGTGCCTTCAGAAAATATTCACACACCTTGACTTTTTATGCATTGTGTTGTGTTACAGCCTGAATTTAAAATGGATTGAATCTAGATTTTTTTGTCACTGGCCTACACACAGCACCCCATAATGTCAAAGTGGAATTATGTTTTTCTACATTTTTACAAAGTAATTAAAAATGAAAAGCTGAAATGTCTTGAGTCAATAAGTATTCAACCCCTTTGTTATGGCAAGCCTAAATAAGTTCAGGAGTAAAAATGAGCTTAACAAGACACATAATAAGTTGCATGGACTCACTCTGTGTAAAATAATAGTGTTTAACATAATATTTGTATGACTATCCCACATATACAATTATCTGTAAGGTCCCTCTGTCACAGCGACGTGTATGCGGTAGGCGAAGTCAAGAGCAGGACACCGAGCTACTGGCAGAAACTTTACTGGATTCAGTGCAACAAAACAAAGTACACTGGCAACCTCGAACAGCGAGGGAAATAACAAGACCCGCACACATAGGCAACTGCCGCGAAGACCAAAAACAATAACCCACAATACACAATGAGAAACAGAGGGTTATAAAGGGAACACAATAAAACATAATGGGAAACAGGTGTAAAAAATAAAGACCAAACAAGACAAACACCGAAACATTGATCGGCAGCAGCTAGTACTCCGGGGACGACGAACGCCGAAGCCTGCCCAAGCAAGGAGGAGGAGCAGCCTTGGCTGAATCCGTGGCAAACACACTAAAGTAATACTGCAAAAACATGTGGCTAAACAATGTACTTATTGTCCTGAACAGTGGCGGCTCCTGAAAAAATTCTCAGGGGGGGCAATTTTTCTGATGATTTAGGTGACCTACACACATTTTAAAAAAGATATGTCCAGCAACAACATGAAGACAGGGGCAGCATATAAGTCAATACTGATATACACATTACTTGCTTCAAAAAGGCCTCATGGTTGAATTGGAAATATGTGCACCTGAGCATAATTCACAACAAGCAAGCAGGAGCTTTTGATAGAGGCTACTAAAAACATTGATGCAAGTTATTGGTAATAAGACATTTTTATAGACTTCCATATTCTGCCCTTTTGTATAGATTTGTGAAAATGAACAGTGATAGACATTTTGCCTGAAAACAGAATTTGAAAATAATTTCTAGAAAAGGTAAACACAGCTATCTGTATGGCTTTGTAAAAATGAACAACCATATTCTGGCCAATTGTATAGATTTGTAAATATGAACAACCATATTCTGGCCAATTGTATAGATTTGTAAAAATGAACATGAACAGATTATTATTATTTTTTTACTTTTTTTAAAATGAAAAATAACTATTTTAAACAACATCAACTGTGAACTGATTTGGGCGTGTGTGTGTTAAAGAGACAGACAGGGAGGGACAAAGAGAGAGAGAGGCTACATTACTTGTACTGAAACTGTTCTAGCTTGCTGCATGATCAAATTCAGCTGATGCGCATAGCAATGCACGTAATGGGCATTCTTGAAATGCTCACGCACCTTTTGCTGCACACCAGCCTTCTCTCCCCTCATCACACTGGCTCCATCGTAAGCTTGCGCAATGAGTTTGACTTTCTCGTCGTCGGCAAAAAGACAGTTCAGTCTCTCCAAAAGCACACTGGCGATTGAGACTGAGGTTGATTCCGAGATGGGAAGGAACTCAAAAAAGCGCTCCTGCACTTTGTGGTTGCTATCTATGTACCTCAGCACAAGCACCAGCTGTGTCTGTGTAGAAACGTTCGTGGTCTCGTCAGCTTGGATAGCTACGAAGTTCGCCGACTTCACCTCCTCCACAATATGTTCCCTCATGACCGCTAGCATACACTCCAGTAGCTCGTTTTGAATGGTCTTTGATGTGCCCTTGAAAACTTTAGCATTTTTAAGATGGTCATCAAACACCTCATCTAATTGTGCCACAAAGTTGACAAGTCCAAGAAAAATACCAGGGTTGGTGGAGCCCTCAGTTTCATCTTTGCCTCGCAAAGCTAGCCATCTTGACAGTAGTACGTGAATTGATTGACGCTGCTACCCGCTCTTTTCTTAGTTATGTTCATGGTTACTTATGTTACGTATGACGAAAGCGCGTAAGTGCAAGCCCTCCCGGAACCCATAGAGATTGTATTGAAAGCTCTGATATTTGAAAAAAAAAAGATTTTACATGAGAGTCTATGAGAGACTCCTGGGCGATTTTCAACCTGACTGAAATCGCCCCAAAAGGGGCGGGGCCATTTGAAGCACGACTTTAGCCTGATTGGATATTTAGTGGCAGATCAGACGTCTAGATTAGAACACTGATAACTACTGTTGCCGTGATATAATTGATTAGAAAAAAAATCCCTTCCTTTTCCCGTTTGGCAGTGCGTCGCCCATATCGCCCTAATGAACACACCGCCCCTGGTCCTGAATACAAAGTTTTATATTTGGGGCAAATCCAATACAACACATTACTGAGTACCACTTTCCATATTTTCAAGCATAGTGGTGTCTGCAAGGAGCAGGTTTTCATCAAGGATCTCTCTGTACTTTGCTCCGGTCATCTTTCTCTCGATCCTGACTAGTCTCTGAGTCCCTGCCGCTGAAAAACATCTCCACAGCACGATGCTGCCACCACAATGCTTCACTGTAGGGATGGTGCCAGGTTTCCTCCAGACGTGATGCTTGGCATTCAGGCCAAAGAGTTGAATCTTGGTTTAATCAGACCAGAGAATCTTGTTTCTCATGGTCTAAGAATCTTTAGGTGCCTTTTGGCAAACTCCAAGCGGGTTGTCATGTGCCTTTTACTGAGGAGTGGCTTCCGTCTGGCCACTCTACCATAAAGGCCTGATTGGTGGAGTGCTGCAGAGATGGTTGTCCTTCTGGAAGGTTCTCCCATCTCTACAGAGGATCTCTAGAGCTCTGTCAGAGTGACCATTGGGTTCTTGGTCACCTCCCTATAGCAGCTTCCCACAAGCATTGTAATTTTGAATTCCGTAAAGTGAGAGTGGAAGAAGTGAAAAGATTATTGTTGTCTATCAACAATGACAAGCCACCAGAGTCTGACAACTTGGATGGAAAATTACTGAGGATAATAACGGACGATATTGCCAATCCTACTAGAAAGTGTGTACCCTCAGGCCTTGTCACGCACGTTGACTGATGACTCGTGGAACCAAGGCGCAGCGTGATAAGCGTACATCTTTATTGATACACAACACACGAACAAAACAACAAAACGAAACGATACGTGAAGTCCTGAGGTTACACACACCAAACCTTTACGGATCAAGATCCCACAAACTAACTGGTGCCAACAGGCTGCCTAAGTATGGTCCCCAATCAGAGACAACGAGCTACAGCTGCCTCTGATTGGGAACCACCCTGGCCAACATAGATCTAAACGATCTAGAACAAAAAACATAGAAAACTAAACATAGAAAAATCCACACCCTGGCTCAACATTTAAGAGTCCCCAGAGCCAGGGCGTGACAGTACCCCCCCCCCAAAGGCGCGGACTGCAACCGCGCCACACAAACACAAGAGGGTAGGGGCCGGGTGGGCATTCCGCCTCGGAGGCGGATCCGGCTCCGGGCGTGACCACCACCTTTTCTCCACCTCCCCGTTGCGCCCCTGGTCTGGTCCCGCTGGCTGGAGCTGGACCCGACGACGGTGGACCAAACCTTACCGGCTCCGGACTGGAGCCGCTGGCCGGAGCTGGACTGGACACCGGTGGAGCGGATTGCTCTGGCTCCGGAGTGGATCCGCTGACTGGAGTTGGACCTGACCCCGGTGGAGCGGATTGCTCTGACTCCGGAGTGGAGCAGCTGACCGGTGCCGGACCAGGCACCGGTGGAACAGGCACGGGCCGTGCCGGACTGGACACACGCACCACTGGCTTGGCGCGGGGAGCAGGCACGGGCCGGACCGGGCTGACGACGCGCACCACTGGCTTGGTGCGGGGAGCAGGAACGGGCCGGACCGGGCTGACGACGCGCACCACAGGCTTGGTGCGGGGAGCAGGTACAGGCCGGACCGGGCTGGCGACGCGCACCACTGGCTTGGTGCGGGGACCAGGAACGGGCCGGACCGGGCTGACGACGCGCACCACAGGCTTGGTGCGGGGAGCAGGTACAGGCCGGACCGGGCTGGCGACGCGCACCACTGGCTTGGTGCGGGGACCAGGAACGGGCCGGACCGGGCTGACGACGCGCACCACTGGCTTGGTGCGGGGTGCAGGAACGGGCCGGACCGGGCTGATGACGCGCACCACTGGCTTGGTGCGGGGACCAGGAACGGGCCGGACCGGGCTGACGACGCACACCACAGGCTTGGTGCGGGGAGCAGGAACAGGCCGGAACGATACAGATACAATGCTATTTTACTGTAAACAAATTGACAACAGACTTTCAGCACGCTTATAGGGAAGGACATTCAACAAGCACAGCACTTACACAAATGACTGATGATTGGCTGAGATAAAACAATGTAATCAATTGTAGAATAAGTCTATAACGTAACAAAATGTGGAAGAAACACAAAATGTTTTTCAAGATGGCCCCGGAGGGGATGGCTGCCGTTTTATGGACTCTTAACCAACCTGTTCTATTTTGTGTGTTTTTTTCACATTGTTTGTAACTTATTTTGTACATAATGTTGCTGCTACCGTATCTTATGACCGAAAAGAGTTTCTGGACATCAGAACAGCGATTACTCACCTTGAACTGGACAAACAATTTTTCTTTCATGAGTCTGACGAGAGGGATTTGCTCCAGACACCCGACAGGGCCCTCATCCCCGCAGTAGAAAGAAAAGGAGATATCGCGGAAGGATATCGGGGTGCTTGGTAAGGAGCCGGCGACGAGTGGCTAATCTGCCTTTTCCATCGATACTATTGGCCAACTTACAATCGCTTGATAATAAAGTGGACAAACTACAGGCACGAATATCCTTCCAACGGGACATTAAAAACTGTAATATCTTATGTTTCACCGAGTCGTGGCTGAACAAAGACATGAATAACATACAGCTGGCGGGTTATACACTGTATCGACAGGATAGAACAGCAGCCAAGGGGTGGCGGTGTATGTATATTTGTAAACAACAGCTGGTGCACAATATCTAAGGAAGTCTCAAGGTTTTGCTCGCCTAAGGTAGAGTATCTCATGATAAGCTCTAGACCACACTATCTACCAAGACAGTTTTCATCTACAGTGAGGTAAAAAAGTATTTGATCCCCTGCTGATTTTGTACGTTATCTCCCGAGTGGCGCAGTGGTCTAAGGCACTGCATCGCAGTGCTAGCTGTGCCACTAGAGATCCTGGTTCGAATCCAGGCTCTGTCGTAGCCGGCAGCGACCGGGAGACCCATGGGGCGGCGCACAATTGGCCCAGCGTCGTCCAGGGTAGGGGAGGGAATGGCCGGCAGGGGATGTAGCTCAGTTGGTAGAGCATGGCGTTTGCAACGCCAGGGTTGTGGGTTCGATAAAATAATGTATGTGCTAACTGTAAGTCGCTCTGGATAAGAGCGTCTGCTAAATGACTAAAATGTAATGTAAATGTAAAATGTAACTGACAAAGAAATGATCAGTCTATAATTTTAATGGTAGGTTTATTTGAACAGTGAGAGACAGAATAACAACAAAAAAATCCAGAAAAACGCATGTAAAAAATGTTATAAATTGATTTGCATTTTAATGAGGCCGCAGGCCCAGACGGATTAACAGGACGTGTACTCCAAGCATGCAGTGACCAACTGGCAAGTGACTTCACTGAAACATGCATGAGAGCATCAGCTGTTCCGGACGGCTGTGTGATCACACTCTCCGTAGCCGATGTGAGTAAGACCTTTAAACAGGTCAACATCCACAAGACGGATTACCAAGACGTGTACTCCGAGCATGCGCTGACCAACTGGCAAGTGTCTTCACTGACATTTTCAACCTCTCCCTGTCTGAGTCTGTAATACCAAGATGTTTCAAGCAGACCATCATAGTCCCTTTGCCCAAGATCACGAAGGTAACCTGCCTAAATGACTGCCGACCCGTAGCACTCACGTCTGTAGCCATGAAGTGCTTTGAAAAGCTGGTCATGGCTCACATCAACACCATCTTCCCAGAAACCCTAGACCCACTCCAATTTGCATACCGCCCCAATAGATCCACAGATGATGCAATCTCTATTGTGCTCCACACTGCCCTTTCACACCTGGACAAATGGAACACCTATGTGAGAATGCTATTCATTGACTACAGCTCAGCGTTCAACACCATAGTGCCCTCAAAGCTCATCACTAAGCTAAGGACCCTGGGACTAAACACCTCCCTCTGCAACTGGATCCTGGACTTCCTGACGGGCCGCCCCCAGGTGGTAAGGGTAGGTAAAAACATATCCACCATGCTGATCCTCAACACGGGGGCCCCTCAGGGGTGCGTACTTAGTGCCCTCATGTACTCCCTGTTCACTCATGACTGCATGGCCAGGCACGACTCCAACACCTTCATTAAGTTTGCCGATGACACAACAGTGGTAGGCCTGATCACCACAACGATGAGACAACCTATAGGGAGGAGGTCAGAGACCTGGCCGTGTGATGCCAGGACAACAACCTCTCCCTCAACGTGATCAAGACAAAGGAGATGATTGTGGACTACAGGAAAAAGAAGAGGACCGAGCACGCCCCCATTCTCATCGACGGGGCTGTAGTGGAGCAGGTTGAGAGCTTCAAGTTCCTTGGTGTCCACATCACCAACAAACTAACATGGTCCAAGCACACCAAGACAGTTGTGAAGAGGGCACGACAAAGCCTATTCCCCCTCAGGAGACTGAAAAGATTTGGCATGGGTCCTCAGATCCTCAAAACGTTCTACAGCTGCACCATCGAGAGCATCCTGACTGGTTGCATCACTGCCTGTAATGGCAACTGCTCGGCCTCCGAACGCAAGGCATTACAGAGGGTGGTGCATACGGCCCAGTACATCACTGGGGCCAAGCTTCCTGCCTTCCAGGACCTCTATACCAGGCGGTGTCAGAGGAAGGCCCTAAAAATGGTCAAAGACTCCAGCCATCCTAGTCATAGACTGTTCTCTCTGCTACCGCACGGCAAGCGGTACCGGAGCGCCAAGTCTAGGTCCAAGAGGCTTCTAAACAGCTTCTTCCCCCAAGCCATAAGACTCCTGAACATCTAATCAAATGGCTACCCAGACTATTTGCATTACCCTCCCCCTCCCCCCTTCTTTTACGCTGCTGTTACGCTCTGTTTATTATCTATGCATAGTCACTTTACTAACTCTACCTACATGTACATATTACCTCAATTACCTTGACTAATTGGTGCCCCCGCACATTGACTTGGTACCGGTACGCCCTGTATATAGCCTCGCTATTGTTATTTTTAATGCTGCTCTTTAATTATTTGTTACTTATATTTCGTATTATTTTATATTGTATTTCTTTGTGATTTTTTTGGTATTTTTTCTTAAAACTGTATTGTTGGTTAAGAGTTTGTAAGTAAGCATTTCACTGTAAGGTCTACACCTGTTGTATTCGGCACATGTGACAAATAAAAGTTTATTTGATTTGAAAAAGTTAAGGGGTCAATACTTTCCGAATGCACTGTATATATAACACAGGAAAATCACTGGGCGTTTTGGCTTTCAGAAGATCCAGGCAAAGAAGTATAGGCCATGACTTTTAAAAGTAAAAAATGTACAGTATATGCCATGACTTTTTGTAGATTGAATGTTTTAAAATAGTGGTACAGTCTGGGGAAATGTAGTAAGATGGCGTTCACGGCACCCAGGGGCCAAATTTGTGGTCACTCCATATCTAAATCTTTTTAGGGTACATGAATCTACCTCATGTCATATTTGTTGTTTATCTCAAAATAGGCCTTCTGAACAGATAAATAGTGCTACCATCAGCAGCCATTTTGTAAGATGGTCGCCACGGACGCCAGGGGCCAAATCTGGGGTGGCTTCATATCTAAATCTTTTCATGGTACATGAATCTACATCTCTTCCAAATGTGATGCTTTTATCAAAACGTGAACAATTTATCAGCTTAACTGCCCCACAATAGGGCATTGGGGATGGGGTTGAATCCCAGTTCTAGGCAATCATTTTGTACTTTTAGTTTTTCTGTTTCTAACCCTATCCCAAACCTAAACCCTAACCTTAACGCATACACATTCCATAATCTATGGACGGCACCACAGACGGCCCCACACGCCATAATTAAAAGGGCCAGCCATGCCATCTCTCTATTGCTGCAGTTATGGCTTTTTCTTTGGAGATTGTGTTGATAATAATATACATAAAATATACATAAAATATGTGATCTTTGGCTATAGAAATATAAAAAGCTCATCCTCTTGTCTTCCCAGGCAGGTGTGTACGCTGTCTGCTGAGTCGTCCCAGCGGCGGTGCAAGACCCCTGATGGCCTTATCTGCAGCGGTAGGGGAGAGTGTGACTGCGGGGCTTGCATATGCCAGGTCACAGAGCCAGGGAACTACTATGGGCCACGCTGTGAATGCCATGACTGGGTCTGTGCTACATATGACGGGAAGACCTGTGGAGGTAAGGGATACAGCGATACAGAAGCACTCACTTCGTCAGCAGGGTGTATGGTTCCTCTCAAGGGTTCTCTCTCCTACAGTTTTTCTTTGTGACTGTTGCTCCCTCTTTTGGTTGGTTGATTGATTGAATTGTAATTCAGCATATTTTCTAAAAAAAATACTGTAGGTAACCATAGTATTCACAGTACAAGGACATGTACTCTCACAGTTTGAAAAAGTGCAGCAGACCAGTAACGGTTTTAACATATCAGCGCTATACGTTTTGACCCAGCTGGGTCTTCCATACATAAGATATCTCTCAGATAGCAAACATTCTGGAAAGCTCTTTGGTTTGACTCAGCCTGACTGACATTATCATCGCTTTAGCAGCCAATGCCAGGTGTGTGAGAAGAATAGCTAGGCCTCATCAAGGAGTCACAAAATAAATCATCCTCCAGGTTTTATGAAGGCCTTTGATGTTCCCAGAGCCTTTCATTGTAGGGGAGAGTTTAGCCATTTTTTACATTCAGCATCACACTGTCAAGGGAATTATTTCAGGATGTTGTGAATCCCTGGAAATAATCAGAATTAACATAAAAATGACAGTTTTGAAAACATACACTACATGACCAAAAGCATGTGGACACATGCTCGTCGAACATCTCATTCCAAAATCATGGGCATTAATATGGAGTTGGTCCCCCTTTTGCTGCTATACCAGCCTCCACTCTTCTGGGAAGGCTTTCCACTAGATGTTGGAACATTGCTGCGGGACTTGCTTCCATTCAGCCGCAAGAGCATTAGTGAGGTCAGGCACTGATGTTGGGCGAGTAGGCCTGGCTCGCAGTCGGTGTTCCAATTCATCCCAAAGGTGCTCGATGTGGTTGAGGTCAGGGCTCTGTGCAGGCCAGTCAAGTTCTTCCACACCGATCTTGACAAACCATTTCTGTATGTACTCGCTTTGTGCACGGGGGCATTGTCATACTGAAACAGGAAAGGGCCTTCCCCAAACTGTTGCCACAAAGTTGGAAGCACTGAATCATCTAGAATATAATTGTATGCTGTAGCGTTAGGGTTTCCCTTCACTGGAACTAAGGGGCCTTGCCCAAACCATGAAAAACAGCCCCAGACCATTATTGCTCCTCCACCAAAGTTTACAATTGACACTATCCATTCGGGCAGGTAGCGTTCTCCTGGCATCCACCAAACCTAGAATGGTCCGTTGGACTGCCAGATGGTGAAGCATGATTCATCACCCCAGAGAAGGCGTTTCCACTGCTCCAGAGTCCAATGGCGGCAAGCTTTACACCTCTCCAGCCGACGCTTGGCATTGTCCATGGTGATCTTAGGCTTGTGTGCGGCTGCTCGGCCATGGAAACCCATTTCATGAAGCTCGCGACAAACAGTTATTGTGCTGACGTTGCTTCCAGAGGCAGTTTGGAACTCGGTAGTGAGTGTTGCAATCGAGGACAGACACATTTTTTTCAGCACTCAGCAGTCCCATTCTTTGAGCTTGTGTGGTCTACCACTTCGCAGCTAAGCCGTTGTTTCTCCTAGACGTTTCCACTTCACAATAACAGCACTTACAGTTGACCGGGACAGCTCTAGCAGGGCAGAAATTTGATGAACTGACTTGTTGGAGGCAGGACGCAGATGCAGGAATTAACAAGGTCAAGGTTTACTAAACAATGAAAAATAACAAAGATAGCGTAAACGACATGAAGCTTAACAATCACACACAACATCATACAGAACAGTCCAGGGCTAAATAGGGGTGGTGATGAGATGATGAGGTGCAGGTGCGCTGGAGGTGATTAGGTTGCGTTGGGTTTCCATTCCGGTGTTGCCGAGGTGGTGCGCTCAGACCGGTGGCTCAGTAGATCGGCGAATCAGAGCGCCGGAGGGGCTCCAGCCGCTGGACGTCACCGGCCAGGAGGACAACACCGAGGACGAGGAGCGGGCCTGTCATGGCGGCGATGGTGGAAGTCCCGAATTAGGTTGGGGTCCAGAACGTCCCCAGCCGGAACACAGCTCCTCCACTCAGGACCATACCCCTCCCAGTCCACCAGGTAATGGAGCCGTCCCCCATGGAACCTGGAGTCCAGCAGGTCCCTCACTGCATACACCGGACTCCCGTCAATGTCCAGGGGCGGAGGAGGCGTACCCCGGGGGACGGCATCTGCCAGAGGACCAGGAACCACCTGCCTGAGGAGAGACACATGAAAAGTGGGTGAGACACGGTAGCGAGGGGGAAGGAGCAGCTGGTATCATACCTCATTTATCCGCCGGAGGACCTTAAACGGCCCAACAAACCGGGGGCTCAGTTTCTTGCAGGGCAGGCGGAAAGGGAGGTTTTTTGTGGACAGCCAGACACGATCCCCAGGCTGGAATACAGGGGCCTCACTGTGGTGGCGGTCGGCTTGGTCCTTCTGCCGACGAATGGCCCTCTGGAGATGGACATGGGTGGCGTCCCAGACATGTCCGGCCCTGTGGAACCACTCGTCGACAGCGGGCGCATCGGTCTGGCTGGGTGTCCAAGGGGCCAGGGCCGGCTGGTACTCCAGGACGCACTGGAAGGGAGTGAGCCCCGTGGAGGAGTGAACGGGGGAGTTCTGGGCATATTCTGCCCAGGGAAGAAACCTCGCCCACTCACCCTGCCGGTCCTGACAGTGGCAACGAAGAAACCTCCCCAGCTCCTGGTTCATGTGCTCCACCTGCCCATTCGAATGAGGTCTATTCCCGGAAGTGAGGCTGGCCGTGGCCCCGATCTTCTCCAGGAAAGCCTTCCACACTCGGGAGGTGAATTGGGGGCCACAGTCCGAGACGATGTCCTCCGGAAGTCCATAATGCTGGAAGACCTGTTGGAACAGGACCTCAGCGACATGGAGAGCAGAAGGAAGACCAGTTAGTGGCAAAAAACGGCATGACGTGGAAGAACAAACCACCGGTAGGCAGGTCTTTCGGCATGAGGTGGACCAGGCTGTGATCCTCTTGGTGCTCCAATTGATGGTGGGGTTGTGTAGTCTGAGCCAGGGTAATCCCAAGACGATCCGGTGAAGGGGTGACGTGACGATGTGGAATGACAGCTCCTCGTGGTGCTCCGGTAGGAATGGTGATGGTGATGGGGAGAGTGACGTGCATAATGGTGCCTGATCCAAGGGGTTTATTGTCTAGTGAGGTGACATGTAGCGGAGATGGCAGTGGCATGGTGGGCAACCCCCATTCAGAGACCAGCTCCCTATCTATAAGTTTCCCTGATGATCCGGAATCTATCATTGCGGTAGAAATGGAAGAGAAGGAATAACCAGTCACCGTTATGGGAACTAAAAACAATGGTTTTGTGATAGGAGCTGACATAACACTCACGGAGCGGCGACGGGAGTCATACCGCCTAGATAGGGAGCCGCCAGGAGATCTGTGGTAGTGTAGGGGGAGCTGCCCACCTCCATGGGTGAGGACTCGGAAGCAGGGCGGCTTCCAATGCTCAGATGGGGTGAGCGTCGAGGCTCCGGGAGGTGTTGGGAACGTTGTCTCTCTCTCAACATGTCATCAAGATGGATGGACGTGGTGATGAGGGTATCAAGGTCCATCTCGTCGTCCCGACATGTGAGTTCCATCTTGATGTCCTCCCGTAAGCCTCTCCTGATGGCCGTGCGCAGATCACGCTCATTCCAGCCGGAAGACGCTGCCACCGTGCGAAAGCTCAGAGCCTACTCGGACGCGGGCCCCTCTCTCTGTTGTAGATGGAGGAGACACTCACCCCCGTCCTTTCCCTCCGTGGGATGATCAAACACCACCCTGAACCGAGCGAGGAAGGTGGGGTAGGGAAGCGCCACTGCCTCCTCTCTTTCCCAGACTGCCGTGGCCCAATCCAGCACCTTTCCTTTAAGTAGAGAAATCACCATCCTGGCTTGGTCAGATGGATATGCCCCAGGCTGACGCTCCAAATAAAGTGAAACCTGTAGCAGGAAGCTGCTACATTTAGTAGTTTTACTGTCATAGCGCTCCGGTAGGGAGAGGGTTCCCGCAGAAGTGGGTGATAGCACAGGGGGCACTCGCCGCTCCCTGAGGTGGAACCGGAGCGCTGGGCAGATTATGCAGAGTTTGGAGCACTTCCTGCATGGCGGCGTTCAACTGGGCAAGCTGTTGCTGGTGCTGGTCGAGGCACTGGGAAACTCCTGCTGCATCCATTTTCGTTTGGTGTGTGATTCTGTGACGAGTACTGAGTATACGAAGAGGCAGGACGCAGACGCAGGAATTAACAAGGTCAAGGTTTACTTAACAATGAGAAAGAGAAATAACAAAGATAGAGTAAACGACACGAAGCTTAACAATCACACACAACATCATACAGAACAGTCCAGGGCTAAATAGGGGTGGTGATGAGGTGCAGGTGCGCTGGAGGTGATTATGGTGCGTTGGGTTTCCATTCCGGTGTTGCCGAGGTGGTGCGCTCAGACCGGTGGCTCAGTAGACCGGTGAATCAGAGTGCCGGAAGGGAGCCACGGGAGGAGACGTGACAATAACAAACACTTTCAAAAAACAAAATACACTTTTAACATAGACCAGGCCCTGTTGTTACCTTATATCCCAGCTATAATGCCTTGCATTACGCCTGGGAAGAAAACACTTACCCCAAGGCAAACATTTTGACTATATTAGCCCACACAGCTACAAGGATGCACTTAATGCTAGGTTTAGGACCTCATACTGAAGCTTATAGAGACCCCAACTGATGTATAGAAAAATCTTTAAATCATGAAACCTCTAATACAATAAATGAATTTGACTTGGTCAGTTTTTTGGACCTAACTTGCTTACCACTTTTTCCATATGGTTTCTTCCTTCACAGACTCCATGAAATGATAACCTCTTCCTAAATATTTTGATCAAATGACTAATTTTGTGTATGGTTTCTTGGAAACAAGGGTAGCTCATCTTACCCCTTTCGCTCAACTTCCATCAGCGTCTGGAAGCTCATTTAAATTTGACAGCCATGAATCTCAATAGAGATCGAGCAGTACATTTTCAAAGTGTAGTCATTTGGTCTTACCGGTCGCTGCTTTATCGGTACAGAATCAGAATGCTCTGGCCTTATTATTTCTAGAACACACATCAGACAGGTAGAAATCATACATTTTGGAATAGACAGCTGGCCATCCACTTGCGTCATGGTGGCGTTAGCTTCTGTTAGATAGCCAGTCTGCTTTTGAAGTTGGGCGGCCGTTTAGTTGACATTTTGGTAATTGTTTTGTTCTCAAATCCATGGAGTTGGTTTGAGCTTGAGTGCACACCTCTCTAGCATCAAATATATCCACTCTTTCCCTCGCCCTCTTCAGTCTCTTGTGGTTATTGGCATTTCTCCTTGAACTACTAAATACATTTGGAGTGCTGACATCCAGTCATGGACTACAATAATCATGGCTCTGGGCGTAATTAAATAAATTGATTTGGAAAAATAAAACAACTCAAGTTCGAGAGTCTCTCTTGTGGAAAAAACCCGAAAATAGTTTTGTCTTTGCAGGGGAATGGATGTTAAGTGACTGCCAATCAAATTTGATTATTTTAGCTGTATTGGGGTTCATATTCATTCCTGTTTCCTCTAATTAAGTGGAAGGGAAGCACTTCATGCATTGTTTGTTAAAATTTCTGCAGGCACTTCAAACATCTGAACATTTAACTTGTTATATTACCAGATAGCAACTGCTGTATAGTCGCCAAACATTCCATTACCTGAACACCTGATACAAATTATCCTGAAACATGCTGCAATTGTTCTTCTTGAAACCAGTGGAACTAAATCAAAACATTCACACTGATGAGTACCATAGTAACAGCTACTTTACTATCCAGTTTCATGACCTTGAAAGTAATAAATATGCTGGTGGACATATTTTTTGGTGAAGGGAAAATAAGCCACTTCCAGTCTTGTCAGAGTCTTGAACAGGCTAATGGAGTGTGTGTATGTGTGCGTGGGTGTGCGTGTGAGCTCCTTCAGGAGAGTGTGTGTTAGTATATGTGTGTGTGTGCACCAATGGAGGCTCCTCAGAGAAGGAAGGGGGGGGGGACCATCCTCTTCAGTGAATTTCCAAAAAATTAAAATAGTGAAACATTAAAAAAGTTTTTTTAGATAAAACTATATAAAATATATTCACCAGTGGAGGCTGCTGAGTGGAGGACGGCTCATAATAATGGCTGGAACCGAGCTAATGGAATAGCATCAAACACATAGAAACCATGTGTTTGATGTACTTGATACCATTCCACTTATTCCACTCTAGCCATTACCACGAGCCCGTCCTCCCCAATTAAGGTGCCACCAACCTCCTGTGATATTCACGTCACCAAATACTTTATTAAAGCACACTGTTTTGCAATTAAGGTATACAGTAGCCTTAACAGCACTCTCTGAGGTAGCACTATGGTGTAGCCAGAGGACAGCTAGTTCCCGTCCTCCTCTGGGTACATTGACTTCAATACAAAACCTAGGAGGCACATGGTTCTCACCCCCTTCCATAGACTTACACAGTAATTATGACGACTTCCGAAGGACGTCCTCCAACCTATCAGAGCTCTTGCAGTATGAACTGACATGTTGTCCAGCCAATCAAAGGATCAGATAATTAATCTCATACTGAAAGCATAAGCTACATTTAGCTAGCCCTGGAGTGCATAAAATGTGGTGAGTAGCTGACTCAAAGAGAGGGAAAGACAATAGTTGAACAGTTTTGAACACATTCATTTCTTCAAAAATAAAGGAGAAACAAGAGAGAGTGAGAGAGAGAGAGCTAGCTATATTTAGTAATTTTTTTTTCACTTTCACTTACTTAGCTAGCGAATGCAGCTAACTAGTTTAGCCTACTCAAACACCCAGCTCAAACAGAGAGGGATTCTATGTTAGCTAGCTGGCTAAGGCTATCCAACACTGGAACTCATGGTAAGCTTTAGGTTTTATTAATTTATTGCCACCGGGGCCCGCCGGTGTAACTGCTAAACCGCTTGCTGTACACTGTACTGCATGATTGTTGTGGGTTTACTAACACGTTAGATCTAGTAGCTATGTTGACTATGATGTTAGCCAATATGGTGAGAACGATGTAGGCTGTGTGTATCGATTAGCGGTTATGGTATGAAGGTTTGGCTTGGAAAGGTCACAGACAGCTGTTGTGTTGTGCGCTGAAGTCCACAAGTGAAGGGAAAAGGAGGAGGGCGTGTAGATGAGAGAAGGAATTATACAACAAGCAAAGTCATAAAGTCAACTGTGTGTGCGGGTGATCAGGGGTGTATTGATTCTGCTGATTCTGTTGAAAAATGTTTCTTAAACGCAAGCAAACAGAACGAAATGGGGATAAATATACCAGTTTGCAACTGTTTGGACTAATGATTACACCCTAGATCAGCTAAATGCAGGCAAGAGTCTGCAAGGCATTATTGAATGTGTTACTGTCTGTCACCTTGATTACTCAAATTTGTCTCTTGAACTGTGCACCTACATTGTAAACTTTCATTCGTAGTCTAGGTTGTAGCAACCTCATGATGGGCATAGGGAAATTTTGAGTATCATGTAGTAGCTTGAACCTATCGATGTTACATTGAGTTGGGTGAATGCAATATAAATGACAGTCATCCAGTATGATGTAATAGAAATAAAGTCATGTTCCTAAAAACAAAATTGTCCTCCCTAATCTTAAACGGAACCGACCGCCACTGGTGTGCACCTGCATGCTTGCTTGTGTGTGATGGGGAGAGTGATTTATTTGGGCAGACAGGTTGGGAGCTGGTGAGGAGCTCATTATGGTTCACGTTTCCGGAGAGTAAAGGCTCTGCCTCAGCCTGATAATGGGGTTTCACTCACCCATACACACACTGCAAAATGGGCCAATGTCTGGAATTAGACTTTTTCACACACATATACACACACACACACACACACACTTGCATATTCATCCACATGTGTGTAACTGCCTACAACCACGCTCACATGTCAATATTATTCAAAACAGTAAGAAGACGAACAAATTGAGCATTTCTCTCTCACTACAATGCATTTGCCATATTCTCTCTCCGCTGTTCTGTGCCCAGCATCCATGCTCTTCTGCCTGTGGCTCCCTTATCTCTGATTCTCCCAACTGCCCCCAGATAAGATTCTATGGATTTTCCTCCTTAGGGCTAAACTATGGGTTTTCCTCCTCCAAACACATTAGCTGGGCTGACATTGAACTTGAGCTTTTCCTTTGGATGCTATTCATCAGCGACACATGGCCTAGATATACCACTAGCCAAAGCAACAAGTAGCGACTGTAGCGACTCACTGTTGAAGTTTTCTGAGAATGAATTGGCTTAAATCCGCAAGAGATGTTCATTAGCAAGATACATGTATGTTTTGCATATTGAAATGGCTGTTTGTCACTGCAAAATGTCTGATCATGTGACATTTCTTAAAAGATTGAGAGTTTGCGATCTCAATCCACCTGGCGGCTTGATTCACATTAAGTCCTTATCTCTTCTGTCCATCTGTTGTGCAAATAGAAAGACACAACGTGCATAGTTTTTGTTGATAACAGTAAGGCATGGCATGCTTTTGAATAGTATGACGGTAGTCTAATTTAATATCATTATTACAAAGAGGTAACAGAGTTCACTCAGAGGTTGCAGATTCCTAATTTTCCCTGAAATCCCCCGGGCTACATAATTCTGTCTGCAAAAAGGGCCCATTTAAATCTGGTGGGCACTCTGCCGAGCTCTCCCAGGATCATGTGTGAGTCCTAAATGTCACCCTATTCCGTATAAATTGCCATTACTGGGGGGAAATATGCTACTGCAGCCTTTGGGCCTCCTTTCCATTTTCCTTAGCACAGATAATGGTCTACAGTTTGTTGGTCATATGTGTTTTTTAGTTGTGCAGTTGTACATAAAAGTTTACACAAAAGTCCAGCTATAGAATACCATCTGGGTTTTCCTCGAGACTTGCCCAGTAAGTAGAGTAGTATTTGGGGCGTAAAGTTTGAATATTCCTGGCCACTTCAGTCCCCTGCTTTTACACAGTAGACAGCAGTTCAGTTTTTATAATGTTTCTGTTGCGGTCCAGTGCAGCTGGGTTTAGTCTTGTAAGCAGAAAAGTATTGGTTCAAAAATGATTGACCAAACAGCATCTCTACATATTTTGTGTGCTCTAATTTCTAAATCCCAAACCCTCTAGACAGAATTTTTGAGTTGGTACATTCACGGTGATGACATTTAGCAACAGGCAACAGCCGTTCAACAGCTGTGCAGGACTTACCTGTTATTTGACTCAGTGTTTTGTTTTTGTCTTGGTTTGTCCCTGGTCAACCTTGTATATTTCTGTCTATTGGCTTAATACAATCACAAAAGAAAAACAACAGTATTAAACAACATAAAATAGGAGAGTATGCCATAAATAATGTCATATTTAGTGATGCATTGTATGTAAACAGCCACAACTTCAAATAACTTTTACCATTGTTGGTGTAGTAACCTTTAATTGGTGCACAATTAAAACATTTTATTCCTTTGGTATAATGTGTTTTTGTTCTAAACTTGGTCCTCCTAGATTTATGGAGACTCGACGTGGCAATGTTTCCATTCCTTTCACAGTTTTTTTTTTTCTTATTTTCCCTCACAGGATTATTCCGTTTTTAAATGAGCCATGTGAAATCCCTGGCTCTCTCTCTCTCTCTCTCTCTCTCTCTCTCTCTCTCTCTCTCTCTCTCTCTCTCACATCTGACCCTCCTCTGTGATGCCTAATCTTTTCCACTGTCAGACACACTAAGTAAGACCTGGGGCGCAACAGGTTACTAGCAGCCCGTTCAAGGTGATCTGAATGTGAATTATGTGCAAAGCTCATTCTTGAAGTAATCATCGGATGAGGCTAGCGAGTGAAATGTTGTTTGAAGATGTTAAAAACGTTGCAAATTGTTGTAGGTAGGTCAACCTTCCCATCAAGATCAAGGTGTTTTGCAATGCTGCATAAACAGATGCAGTGAGTGAACTCCATGACTTCCTTACTGAAGAAAGGTTTTCACCTTGGCAGATGATAATGGTATTTCGGTCTTGCAAGTAGCGATATATTGTCGATATATTATAATGCACTTTTAGTGTAAGAGCTGTTTGAAAAGACCGCCTGAAATTTCAGCCTGTTTTGCAGGGATGGAGTTTTGGCCTGCCTGGTGACATCACCAGGTGGCAAATTAGTTAATAGACCAATAAGAGAGTTCTAAACCTCTCTGCCAATAACAGCTAGTTTTCAGTTTTCCCCTCCCCAGTCCTAACAAAATTATTGCTTGAGAAATTGCTCTTGCTAAGAAGCTATTTTTGTTTCTTTTTGACAATTGTAATTTAAAACAATCACAGTAAGGTAATTACCCAGTAATTGTTACCCCAAAAAATTAATTTTGCACGGGAAAATTAATTATCTAACAGGTCAGATCCTCTCAACCCTTTTGGTACGCCAACTCTCCTTCTCTTCCCCCAGAGGACCTTGAGCAAAAAGCTAAATGTCTCTCCAGACCGGAAGAATCTGTAACTTTATGATTTGTGTGGATTTTATCATCTCTTTTCTGCTGATTGACTGCCCTTGCTGTGCTCTGTCAGAACGGTCTATAGATATGTGTTCAGTTCTATCTCTCTCTCTGAAGGCTTTGGGGGTTCAGAGTCTCCTTCACTGTTCTGTTCCAGGCAGTCATGCCTATAGGCAGCCCTGCCACGGCACGAGGCGATCCTACCCCAGGGAAGTTTATGTAATTCTGGGCTTGGCTTAATCTGTAATCCCCCCCCTGCCTGCCTCTGAGTAGTTCCAACTCCTTTGGACACAACAGTTGTGGGTGTCTGGCAGATGCATCAGCTTCGTCAAGTTGAGTACACGTCAGTGTGCTGTAAGAGAAAGGTTTCCCTACATGCCCTGAATGCAGGAAAGAGAGAGTTTCCATGGCTCAGTTGAACTAGAATCTTAAATCCTCCAAACTTGAGGCAAACTATTGTAGAAGATATTTTGGCATTATGGTCCACAACCCAGACGTCACAGGAAAGACGTAATATTCTGGTTGTTGTCTGGTTAGATAACCAGATTACAACCACATAAAGACTTATCTTATTTGTTGCGGGAAAATAACATATTTTTACAACCAGTATACAACCTGACCGAGACGTCATAAGGATGCCAGTTTGCCCCCTAGGAATGCTCTCCTCTGGCATTTGATGTCATTGCAATTGTTGATGTTATTGAAAATGTCCACTCCCTTTGTCCACCAATAGAACAGCACCCTTTGTCGACTATGGATTTACTGGCCTCTGAATTTGCACCAAGGATTCTACAGTACTGCGCTGTACTTATTATTATACCTTATTACCCTGTCCCTCATTCTCCATTTCTTTCCTTCCTGGTGTATATTTTGATGTGCTCTAATGCAGATGTGATGCACTGCACTCTGTGCTTGTATGATGACTCACCTAATGGGTCCAGTGTGGCTATGAAGGAGAGGAGAGAGCTGATGTATGTTCAGGTTTCTCAAAGAGTCACAAGGAGGTTTCACATTAGACCGTTTCACCCTTGAAACACTGCAGCCATGTGCCAGCGCAATGATCATGAGTAATACCGTGATACTGTGGTGATGTACACAATTTTCGGGGACCCTTTTGGCTTTTTAGCGCTGTCAGAATTACTGGCTGAATTTTTTTATTTTTAACTCTGCATAATCTCTTTAACTGTACCTGGCTGTTATCCTTCTATTATATACTTGGATTCTAATTATCTTTCCAGCAGTTCAGATTCGCAACATTTTGTACAGTTCTGGAAAATCAGTGGACAGTTATTGCCCATGGCTTCTATGAAGAAGAAACAAACATCACAATGCGTCTTGATCCCATAGAATTAGAATGACTAACTTACTGTTCTTGTCATTCTAATTCGTGGTCTATCTATGGCTCTGGTCTCTTTCTCAGTCTTCTGCGGCTCTATAAGGATGAATTATTACTTGAGACGTGTCTCCTTCCTCTCTCGCTTAAGAACACGACCTGACGTGCAGCCGTTTCACGCTCCGCATCACAGATGAAAAGAGAGCAATCATGGAATAATTACTTGCCGAAATTGTTCTGTGTTTAATATGGATAGTGAGTTAAACAAATTGAATGGAAAAATGCCATTAGACTATAAAACCTGGGAACCAAGCAGTAAATGAACACAGAAGATAATCAAACATTTTTCCTAATTTGAACCAGGTTTTCAGCTAGACAGGGTTGGGTTCAAAGATTATGCGCTGGGGTCCTCAGCGTTTTTGTATAATAGTCTTGAATTAAATGAAATGGTATTTGTCACATGCTTCATAAACAACAGGTGTAGACTAACAGTGAAATGCTTACTTGTGGAGGTTGAATTAACTTAAACTAGTTTGAGATTCTTAATTACAGTCCTGTTCTCTCTTTTTAGCTAATTTCATGAGCAATTTAAACGTTACGTATCCCTGTGTTTATATATTGTTGAAATCCACTCCATATACAGCTGGATGTGTCATGGTAAAGTCCAATGAGTAGCTCATAACAAGAATGACACATCACCATCTTTGTCCATTTCTTGCTGAACAGTCAGGGTAGGTTATATCACTCAAGATTGCTTCATTATTATCTTCAACTGTGTTTCAAACAAGCACTTTGTTGTTCACCTCTATCTAAATTATATATCCGCCATTTAAGTGGACAGGAAAGACGTGACTGGAATAAAAACACTGAAATTAGCCTCCTGAATGACTCATTGCTTCTCTCCCCATCAACAGTTTATCTGACGGTGAATCACCTATCTTTAACTCCCACAGCTGCTGGGCTTGATAAAGTATTTCCCAAGGCCTTATTGGCTTAATCTGTGTCTGCCGAGGCATCATTGGCTGGGTCTATCTGTCAGAGTGTGTCATTGGCTAAATCTGTCTGTCAATCAGTAAAGAAGGGTCTGGGCACCCTAAGGCTAAGGGTATTTGCTACCAAGGAGATAGGTCTAGATAAACTGAGGAGGGACAGCAAGCTCTGCTATCTTCTAGGCACCAGCCACACAGAGTGATGAAATGCACAAACCTCCCCATGCATCTGTTTATCCTTCAAAAGTTCAACTAATTTCAAGTTTTGACACTTCAAGTTTCCTCTGTCCTCCATCAACATATGGGCCCCGTAGAAAAAAACATTGACATTTTTGGCTTGACAATGACAGCAATGGAGTTGGCAAGAGCACAAAAAGATGTGGGAGTGGGCTAGTACTCAATAAGTTGTTCTAACACTTCAATATACTATAGTAATATGTACAGCTGTGATGGTGGAACCCTCAGCCTGCCTGGGCTTGGCTATGTGTCTTTCAGTTGAAGGTTATTCAGATGGACGCCATATTCTGGGGCTGGGTTGGTCTGTGATGTGCTGACAGCTTTGATGACAGCTTTAACACTCAGAGAAGCTAGTGTTGTTGAGAATACAGCTGCTCTTCGGCTACCCACAGGACACATTCTGTCCACAGCTACCCACTATTGTTGTACTTCGTAATAATATTAATAATAATAATAATAATAATATAGATCTGGTTTACATCTAGATAACAAACATTTCTCCATACTTTTGGGTTGTTTTTCAGTTGTTTGAGTAAATTACTTATTTTTGATTGCTACATTGCCAAAATACTTAGCATTTAAGATTAGTGCTGCATTTTTTCCCTTTCTTCTAGGAAGGATAGAATAAAATACAAGAGCACCAAATCAGTAAATACTTGAGCTTGAACTTGAGTTATGTACTTAAACAAAAGCAACAAGGGGATAGAATGGAGACATTTGATTGTGGACATTTCCACTTTTTACAAGGCATTTTTAAGATAAGGGTTTTGGATAGAACAACACTACATTAAATGAAATAACCTGGGTATAAAAAGCCCCTCTGCAGTCTGGTGGGGCAGATCAGTAATGAGAGGAGCGTGATGAGGACAAGGCCTATTTTTATGGCCTGATGGATAGCCCTTGAAGAGGACATCACATTTCCATGATGGATGAGGCAGACGAATGATGGAGTATGACACGCAAGGCCCCAGCAAAATGCGACTAGAGCAACACTTATAATAACTTGTCAACAGACTTAATTTGCATTGTATGAATTCCCCCCTGTGTTCACCATTGCTCACTTCAGCTATTAGAATAATGAGTAATGGTACACAGCCAAAGCAGTTTCACGAACCCTCAGAATACCTAAATGTTGTTTGGGCCCTCAATTTCAGAGACGGAAAACAGATATACTTGATTACAGCAAACAACCGCTAATCTTCACCACTGAAATGTGTTATACAGAAGCTTAAAGTGATTCAAACAAATATGGCTGTGAAACCACACAACAAATATGGTTTCATACACATTTATTGGAAAATATGTTTTAACATGATGTATCCAACTAGCACATTTAGTTCCTTGGAAATTGTGGAAGCGTACGTTTTTAGTTTCCCATTGGTTCTGGGAACGAAGCCATACGTTTCCTGACCGGTAAAACTGAACGTTTTTTTGTTTTGTTTTGAGGACTGAAGTGAACATTTTGCCTGTTTTGGGCAAAGGTTCTGAGTCCTTTTTACTATGGTTCCCTTGAGGTTTTATCAATGTTCTGAGAACGGAAATTATCGTTTTTTTGAAGGTAATTATATAACTTTCCAAGAACATGTTTCAATAAGACTTTTAATAGCACTGCTAGCATGCCATGTTTTTTTACTCACACAAAGCTGTTCATTTTAGTCTATTCAAACAGACCCCATTTCAAAGGAAACAAGCACTCATTAAGATCACACTTAATTAATAAAATAGAGCAGGGCTCTCCAACCCTGTTGCTGGAGCGCTACCGTCCTGTAGGTTTTCACTTCAACTATAACGACATAGGATGAGACCCAGATGCAGACACAGGAGGCAGATGGTTAGAGTCTATGATATTTATTAAAATACAAGGGGCAGGCAGGAGGCTGGTCGAGGACAGGCAGAAGTTCGTAAAACAGGTCTGAGTCCGAAAGGTACAGGGCGGCAGGCAGGCTCGATGTCAGGGCAGGCTGAATGGTATGGCAGGCGGACTCAGTGTCAGGGCAGACAGAAAAGGTAATAACTGGGAGAACTAGAAAATAGGGACTAGGGTGCAGAACAACAAGCTGGTAGGCTTGACAAGACAAACAGGCAGACAGAAAACACTGGTATAAATACATAGGGGATAATGGGAACAAATGGGAGACACCTGGTGGGGGGGTGGAGACAAGACAGGTGAAACAGATCAGGGTGTGACGCCAACCCTAATTTAGCCCACCTGATTCTAATTATTAGCTGGTTGATAAGCTGAATCAGGTTAGTTACAACTGGGGTTGGAGCAAAAACTTACAAGAGGGTAACTCTCCAAGAACAGGGTTGGAGTGCCCTGAGATAGAGGATATAGAGTTTTGTTGATGCTGAGAAACAATGTATATGTTTTTAAATAACATTCTTAGAACGTTCTCTAAATGTTACTAAAGTTTTTATGGAAAGTTTTCTTAACGTTCTCTGAAAACAATTAGAGAACATGACTTTGAATAGAACCACAAGAACCTGTAGGAAACGTTATGCTGAAGTACTAAAATTCCCACAGAATAACTTTGTTTCTTAACGTTCTCTGAACTATTTCAGAACATTCCCAGTGTCAAACCCGTTGGAGAATGTTCCTAGAACATTACCAACATTGACATTAAATGTAACCTTGTTTGAACTTTTAGGAAACATTCTGTTAACTTAAAGTAATGAAATAGTAATAAAATATAGTTTTTTTGTCAAGTTCCTTAAACGTGCGTAGAATGTTCCAAAGCCAAGCAACTATCCTGCACCATTCCCAGAAAGTTGTGGCAAGGTTGTATACAAAATAACCAAAGGACAACCAATCTCACAAAGCTCGCCAAACTCTAAGAAGCATATGGTTATGTTATGTGCTATCTGGGTATTTCTTCCCTTTTCATAGTTGTCATGTTTCCTAATCTGCTGAAACAGGAAGAGAGAGTGAATGGGGAAGAGAGAGGGAAAGAGTGTGAGAGAGATAAAGAGAGAGAAAGGGAGATCAATGAGAGAGAGAAAGTGTGTGTGAGAGAGAGGACCTTAAGGCAACAGAACCCTTTTTGATTAGGAAGAATTAAAATCCTTATTTTTGTCTATCAATCATGTCTGTAATGGTGTCAGAGGCAGTTAAGACTATTATCCTGCTGGCCTTATTACAACAGTTACTAATCTAATGTAGGTCTGCCTTTAGAGCAAGACGGCCTAGACCTGGGAGACTCTTTAAAATGTGTCATTCTACCTAAACCCTCTTCTCTCCCCACACTTTGTTTTAAGATGTGACATTTGAATAATATTACAATTAGAGGGAATACTTTGCAGTATAAATCCTAATCGTCATGGCTTACTGGTGTAATGTATGTAATAAGGACTATTGCGTCCTCTGGTTAGTCAGAAGAGCTTTAGCATCTTAGCAGAACTGAGGGGATGCCAAGTGTCTCCCTTTCAGTTTACTGGCTAATGCAAGGCTGTGTGTGTGTGTGTGTGTGTGTGTGTGCGCGTGTGCCTGCGTGCGAGCAACCACGTGTACACATACATGTGTAATGTATGATTATGTCTGTGCGCAGGTGAGTGTCTGTGCGTGTGAGAACTTCAATGTGTACACTATGTGCTGTGCCTTCAACATCAGCTGATCAAAATGCTCCATTGTCCGTAAATGCTATAACTTAGGCCTACACCTCTCACAGTGTTTGATCTGACTGCTATCTCCCTCCCCCTGTAGGCCATGGTGTGTGTCACTGTGGGAAGTGTGAGTGTGATGAGGACTGGTTCGGGGAGGCCTGCCAGTACCAGGAAGACTGTAACCTGACCAACAAGAAGAGCAAGAAGCTGTGCAGAAACCCACAGGGAGTAGTGTGCTCCAACGCAGGTATACTGTACTATGCCGTCACACCTTAACCTCTTTTATATTGACACAGGTATCTCACCTTTCTCTTTCTCGCTAACAAAGGTATGACACATGCATGATTATCTTTGTGTTGTCTCTGTAATTCACTCTCTCTTATGTAAGCACAGGTACACAACTAAAATTACACAGACACAGGTGAAACAGCTGTGGCTTTGTCCCTAATGGCACCCTATTCACTATATAGTGCACTACTTTTGAGCCGAGCTCTATGGGCATGCATGCACATCTGAAGGCACAAGCATATTTTTTCAGACTGACCATACCCACCTGTGGATAACCCTAATGATCTTGCCTGTGACCGTGTGTGTGTCTGTGTGTCTGTGTTTTTGTGAATACGTGTGTGGCCTGATTGCAAGACTGATCAGCATGTGTGAATGCAAATCCGGTCACAGCATGCTGTCACTCTGCCTTACGGCCCTAAAGCACATGCACACACAAACACTGCACAGGCTTCCCAGCCTGAGGCCCCAACACACATGTGGAGACACACAACCCCTCCTAAAGCACATCTGCAAAACCAGCTGTGTACTCACCCCCTAATGTGCATCACATCAAGACAGACAGACAGATGAGACACACACACACACCACAGACACACACACACACACAGATGTTTGTGTCTCTGACAGGCTCCTGTCACTGCGGCAGCTGCATGTGTCACAACCCCGATGGCAGGGGTCTGGTGACAGGACGTTTCTGTGAGTGTGACGACAGCGAATGTCTGGACGAGGACACCGGAGAGGTGTGTGGAGGTACGCCCCTGAGCCTGTATGTGGTGTGTGCGTGTAGGTAGCCACTAGAACATGCCATTGTTTTCACTGAGACAGACTGTGTTATCATCAAATTGTTTTCTCTGACCTGGTTTTGAATATCATTTAAACAAATCGCTGTACTGTTATAGACCTAATGCAGGATTTGGGAATGTTGTATTTGATGGAAACTGTCTCCAATATTGGCTGGGGTAAGCTCTCTTACTCCCACCCTGGTGGTGTTACTCTAGCTGGGATTCAGTCAATTGCAGAAAGTGGCTTAACATTGCACGTTCAGAAGAAGCAGCATCTTCCCTATATAGAGGGAGTTGACACTAGATTTTGGAACTGGCAGTCCTGTGGTGTCACCCGTTTAGTTCTGAAAAGTAATCCAATCCACGCAACCAGGAGCAAGTGTCAACTCCCTCCATCTGGGACATGCTGTGCCTGTGCAAATCAAACACACTTCTTTTTTTCAAAGTGGAATTCCATATTCCTTTCAGACAGGTTAGAAATAGAGGGGGAGACAAAGTCCAAAGGGTAGACACAGGGATTGAACGACAGTCTCCGGTGGGAGACCACAGGCTTTGCAAAATCAAATGCATTTCTGACAGTGCAATCTGTAAAGCTTAATTTGTGAAAAGGTTAACAGGAAGTTAATTGAAGATTGACCTAATGCTGTCTGAATCACTTTGTGGTGTTAGTATACTTATCCTAACGGTTCCTGAAGTTTTGGGATCCACTGGTTGTCAACTTTAATTAACCATTTGCTAATTTAATTTGGAATAAATCACATTATGTTCTCTCCCCATCAGTCCTTTGTGAGAGACAAAGTCATTAAATTGTTTCAGGGGATTCAAAGCACAGAGCTTGACAGTGTCTGCATCCCAAATGGCACCCAATTCATTATTTATTTATATTTATAGGTAATATGGTGCCTTTTGGGACGCACCCTGTGTCTGTAATAACTGTAATTAAAGGTGTACCTAATCACCAGAATATACAGAAATATAAAAGTACTTCACCCCTTGACTTGTTTCACATTTTGTTGTGTTACAGTCTGAATTTGATTAAATTTATATTTTTGTCACTGGCCTACACACAATACCCCATAATGTCAAAACGGAAATCAGTTTTTCGAAATTTTTACAAAGTTAATTAAAAATGAAAAGCTGAAATGTCTTGAGTCAGTAAGTATTCAACCCCTTTGTTATGGCAAGCCTAAATAAGTTCAGGAGTAAAACTGCTTAACAAGTTACAAATACGTTGCATGGACTCACTCTGTGTGCAATAATAGTGTTTAACATAATTTTTGAATGACTACCTCATCTCTGTACCCCACACATACAATTATCTGTAAGGTCCCTCAGTCGAGCAGTGAATTTGAAACACAGATTCAACCACAAAGACCAGGGAGGTTTTCCATTGCCTCGCAAAGAAGGTCACTTATTGGTAGATGGCTAAAAATAAAAAAAGCAGA
>NC_139992.1:54535873-54710873 GCF_964263955.1 Coregonus lavaretus
CAAATCAGGTGCTCGCCTGATCGCTGCATCCTTATTCCAAAGAATAAGTGATATTTATAACAGTGAAAAATCACCTCTGTGTCACGGTTTCGGCCGAGGCTGCCTCTCTCCCTTGTTCGGGCAGGCTTCGGCGTTCGTTGTCTCCGGAATACTAGCTGCCACCGTTGTATGTTTCATGTTCGTTTGCTTTTGTCTGTTTGTTGTGACACCTGTTCTCGTTTAGCGTAATTAGTGTCCTATAAGTTTCTCGTTGTGTTTGTCTAGTGTTGTGTGTTATTGATTTTGGTCTGTCGTGTGTTGGGCTTATTTTCGCTATTTCGCTCGGTTGAGCTTTCCTCCACTGCGTTGGAGTGTTACGCACCTGTTAGTGCGCTTTTTGTTTATTCGCCTTCGTGCGTAATTTTTGCCTTCGGGCAAGTCGTGTCATATTTTCCTGTTTGGAGATTGACTAAAGTCTGTTGGACTATCCTTCGGTTGTCTGCGTTTGATTCCACCACTACACCCACCTACAGCACGCGTGACAGAATAACACACCATAAATGGAATCAGCAGGAGCCGCAGCAGCCCAGACGACGCTGGAGGACCAGGTCCGGGAACAACGGGACCAGATCCTGCAGATGGGGACCGCACTGCAGGAGGTGATCACCACCATCCGAGGCTGGGGAACGCCTCCACCGCCACCCTCCCTGCCAGCACCATCGGCCAGTCCGCCCATTCCCGCACCGGAACCCCGAGGAGTCCGACTCTCGCTCCCGAGGGCCTACGATGGGACCGCGGCCGGGTGTCAGGGATTCCTTCTCCAGGTGGAGCTGTACCTGGCCACCGTGCACCCGGCGCCCTCGGGACATGAGAGCGTGTCCGCCCTGATCTCCTGCCTTTCCGGGAAGGCATTGGAATGGGCCAACGCGGAGTGGAGGAGGATCGACGCGGACACCATCACGTACGACGAGTTCTCCCGCCGCTTCAGGGCGGTGTTTGACCATACCCGGAGGGGAAAAGCGGCGGGGGAGCGTCTGGTCTTCCTCCGGCAGGGGAGGAGGAGTGCCCAGGAGTTCGCCCTCGAATTCCGTACTCTAGCGGCAGATGCAGGGTGGAATGATCGGGCTCTCGTCGATCACTACAGATGTAGTCTACGAGAGGACGTCCGTCGGGAGCTGGCCTGTAGGGACACCAGCCTCTCGTTCGACCAGTTGGTCGACATGTCCATCAGGCTGGATAACCTGCTAGCTACCCGCGGACGTCCCGAGGGGGGTCCGTCCATTTCACCCTCCAGCGCCTCCGAGCCGTGCCCCATGGAGCTCGGGGGCGCTGGCGCTAGAGAGAGGAGGGGTCGGCTTACTAGGGGGTCCATCTCCTGCACCAACTGTGGTCGGGGAGGACACACCGCGGCTAGGTGCTGGGGATGGCCTCCTAGGGGAGAGGACGACAGGTCCCGCACTGGGGATTCCTTCCAGGTGAGTAGGCGCCCCACTCACCCAGAGCTCTCTGTTGCACATTTCTGTATACCTGTGAGTTTTCCACAGGTAGCACCTCATTCCCAGCATAAGGCGCTGGTAGATTCAGGCGCGGCTGGGAATTTTGTTGATAAGAAGTTTTGTTTAGCCTTAGGGATTCCCCTTCTTCCTGTTGATGTCCCTTTCCCCGTTCATGCCCTAGATAGCCGTCCGTTGGGTGCGGGCTTGATCAGGGAGGTCACTGCGCCACTTAGGATGTGTGCGCAGGGGGGTCATCAGGAGATGATTCAGCTATTTCTGATTGACTCGCCTGCGTATCCGGTGGTGCTGGGCATGCCCTGGTTGAGTACCCATAACCCATTTATTTCGTGGCAGGAGAGGGCTCTGATGGAGTGGTCTGCCCAGTGTGTGGGTCGATGTTTGGGCGTTTCCGTAGGGGCTACCTCGGTGGAGAGTCCAAACCAGGTGCCCGCATTGCACGTTCCCCCTGAGTATGGGGATTTGGCCATCGCGTTTAGTAAGTCGAGGGCGACGCGGTTGCCACCCCATAGGCAGGGAGATTGTGCGATAGACCTCCAGGCAGGAGCTGCGCTCCCACGGAGCCATGTGTATCCTCTGTCTCAGGAGGAGAAGAAAGCTATGGAGACTTACATAGACGAATCTCTGAGACAAGGATACATACGGCCTTCCACTTCCCCTGCGTCCTCGAGTTTCTTTTTTGTGAAGAAGAAGGATGGGGGTTTACGCCCGTGCATCGATTACCGTGGTCTCAATCAGATCACGGTGAAGTACAGTTATCCACTCCCGCTGATTGCGACCATGACTGAGTCCTTGCATGGGGCGTGTTTCTTCACTAAATTAGATCTCAGGAGCGCGTACAACTTGGTGCGCATCAGGGAGGGCGATGAATGGAAGACAGCCTTTAGTACCACCTCGGGGCATTACGAGTATCTTGTCATGCCATACGGGTTGATGAACGCTCCGTCAGTTTTCCAATCATTCGTGGATGAGATCTTCAGGGACATGCAGGGGCAGGGGGTCGTTGTGTACATAGATGACATTCTCGTGTACTCGCCTACCCGTGTCGAGCATGTGGCCCTGGTGCGCAGAGTGTTGCGGAGGCTGGTGGAGCACGACCTGTATGTTAAGGCAGAGAAGTGTCTGTTTTTCCAGGAGTCGGTCTCCTTTTTGGGGTATCAGTTGTCTGCGTCAGGGGTGAAGATGGAGGTAGACCGGGTGTCAGCCGTGCGTAATTGGCAAACACCAACCACTGTGAAGGAGGTGCAGCAGTTTTTGGGGTTTGTGAATTACTACAGGAGGTTTATCCGGGGTTTTGGACAGGTGGCAGCTCCCATCACGTCTCTCTTGAAGGGGGGTCCGGTGCGTCTGCAGTGGTCTGCCGAGGCGGACAGGGCGTTTGGGAGGCTGAAGGACCTGTTTACCTCGGCTCCAGTGCTGGCGCATCCGGATCCCTCTTTACCATTTCAGGTAGAGGTGGACGCGTCTGAGGCCGGTATAGGAGCCGTGCTTTCACAACGGTCAGGCGCGCCACCTAAACTCCGCCCCTGTGCCTTTTATTCCAAGAAGCTCAGTCCGGCGGAGCGAAACTATGACGTAGGGGACAGGGAGCTGTTAGCCGTGGTACAGGCCCTAAAGGTGTGGAGGCACTGGCTTGAGGGGGCTCAACACCCTTTCCTCATTTTGACGGACCACCGTAACCTGGAGTACATCCGGGCAGCGAGGAGGCTAAACCCTCGGCAGGCTAGATGGAATATGTTTTTGACCCGGTTTACATTTAAGATCACGTACATCCCTGGGTCACAGAACGGTAAGGCAGATGCGCTGTCTCGGCGGTATGACACGGAGGAGAGGTCCGTGGAGCCCACTCCCATACTGCCGGAGTCGTGTCTGGTGGCACCGGTAGTGTGGGAGGTCGATGCTGAGCTCGAGCGGGCGTTACGCACCGACCCTAGTCCACCACAATGCCCGGAGGGTCGGAAGTACGTTCCGCTCGAGGTTCGGGATCGATTGATCTATTGGGCTCACACGTCACCCTCCTCTGGACACCCGGGTATCGGCCGGACAGTGCACTGTCTTTTAGTGCCAAGTACTGGTGGCCCACGTTGGCAAAGGATGTGAGGGTTTATGTTTCCTCCTGCTCGGTGTGCGCCCAGTGTAAGGCGCCTAGACATCTGCCTAGGGGTAAGTTACTACCCCTGCCCGTTCCACAACAACCATGGTCCCACCTCTCGGTGGATTTCCTTACTGACCTTCCTCCTTCACAGGGGAATACCACTATACTGGTCGTTGTGGACCGGTTTTCTAAGGCCTGTCGTTTGCTCCCCATGCCGGGCCTTCCTACCGCCCTGCAAACTGCCGTAGCCCTATTCACCCATGTGTTCCGGCACTACGGGGTACCCGAGGATATTGTGTCTGATCGAGGTCCCCAATTTACCTCCAGAGTCTGGAGAGCTTTTATGGAGCGGTTGGGGGTCTCGGTGAGCCTCACCTCGGGTTACCACCTGGAGAGTAATGGGCAGGTGGAACGTGTGAACCAGGATGTGGGTAGGTTTCTTAGAACATACTGCCAGGACCGGCCGGAGGAGTGGGCAAGGTACGTTCCCTGGGCCGAAATGGCCCAGAATTCCCTACGCCATTCCTCCACTAACCTAACCCCTTTCCAATGTGTGTTAGGTTACCAGCCGGTTCTGGCACCTTGGCAGCAGAGCCAGATCGAGGCTCCTGCGGTGGATGAGTGGGCGCGGCGCTCGGAGGAGACATGGAACGCTGCACACGTCCACCTGCAGCGGGCCCTCCGACGTCATAAGGCGAGCGCCGATCTCCACCGCAGTGAGGGACCGGTGTACGCACCTGGTGATCGAGTCTGCTCTCTACCAGAAACCTGCCCCTCCGCCTGCCCTGTCGGAAACTGGGTCGGCGGTTTGTAGGGCCATTTAAAGTCCTGGGAAGGTTGAACGAGGTGTGTTACAAATTACAACTACCTGTTGAATATAAAAGTATTAACCCCTCGTTCCATGTGTCCCTTCTCAGGCCGGTGGTAGCTGGCCCACTCCAAGAAAGTGAGATCAGGGAGACTCCTCCGCCCCCATTGGACATCGAGGGGGCACCGGCGTACTCCGTGGTACTCCGTGAGGTCCATCTTGGATTCGAGACGTCGGATGGGGGGTCTCCAATATCTAGTGGAGTGGGAGGGGTACGGTCCGGAGGAGCGGTGCTGGGTGCCGAGGAGAGACATTTTGGACCCGTCTCTCCTGACGGAATTCCATCGTGGGCACCCGACGCACCCTGCTCCGCGTCCTCCGGGTCGTCCCCGAGGCCGGAGTCGGCGCACGTCTGGAGCCGCGCGTCAAGGGGGGGGTACTGTCACGGTTTCGGCCGAGGCTGCCTCTCTCCCTTGTTCGGGCAGGCTTCGGTGTTCGTTGTCTCCGGAATACTAGCTGCCACCGTTGTATGTTTCATGTTCGTTTGCTTTTGTCTGTTTGTTGTGACACCTGTTCTCGTTTAGCGTAATTAGTGTCCTATAAGTTTCTCGTTGTGTTTGTCTAGTGTTGTGTGTTATTGATTTTGGTCTGTCGTGTGTTGGGCTTATTTTCGCTATTTCGCTCGGTTGAGCTTTCCTCCACTGCGTTGGAGTGTTACGCACCTGTTAGTGCGCTTTTTGTTTATTCGCCTTCGTGCGTAATTTTTGCCTTCGGGCAAGTCGTGTCATATTTTCCTGTTTGGAGATTGACTAAAGTCTGTTGGACTATCCTTCGGTGTTCTGCGTTTGATTCCACCACTACACCCACCTACAGCACGCGTGACACTCTGTTATCATCCCCCTCTAGTATTATATCTCATCTCCCGTGCTCACTCAGTGATTTGATTGACAACTCACTGTGGATGTCTCCATATCATTTCAACTTACTGCCAAACCCCTCTTTTCATCTAAATGACCTTGTTTGTTCATTGGTTCTAATAATATGCCCCAAATTGGCAGACTTTGGACATTCAGAAATATCGCTGGGCTAAATGTGAACATTCATAAAATAAATGGATGCATGTACAAAATGATTTGATCCTGATGATTTTATTGAAATTCAGATCAATGAAAACATGTGCACCTACCATGGTTCTTAAAGAAAAAGGGTTATAGGAATGCTACATACAGTGGGGAGAACAAGTATTTGATACACTGCCGATTTTGCAGGTTTTCCTACTTACAAAGCATGTAGAGGTCTGTAATTTTTATCATAGGTACACTTCAACTGTGAGAGACGGAATCTAAAACAAAAATCCAGAAAATCACATTGTACAGACCTTCTCCAGATCCTTCAGGTTTCGGGGCTGTCACTGGGCAATACGGACTTTCAGCTCCCTCCAAAGATTTTCTATTGGGTTCAGGTCTGGAGACTGGCTAGGCCACTCCAGGACCTTGAGATGCTTCTTACGGAGCCACACCTTAGTTGCCCTGGCTGTGTGTTTCGGGTCGTTGTCATGCTGGAAGACCCAGCCACGACCCATCTTCAATGCTCTTACTGAGGGAAGGAGGTTGTTGGCCAAGATCTCGCGATACATGGCCCCATCCATGCTCCCCTCAATACGGTGCAGTCGTCCTGTCCCCTTTGCAGAAAAGCATCCCCAAAGAATGATGTTTCCACCTCCATGCTTCACAGTTGGGATGGTGTTCTTGGGGTTGTACTCATCCTTCTTCTTCCTCCAAACACGGCGAGTGGAGTTTAGACCAAAAAGCTCTGTTTTTGTCTCATCAGACCAGATGACCTTCTCCCATTCCTCCTCTGGATCATCCAGATGGTCATTGGCAAACTTCAGACGGGGCTGGACATGCGCTGGCTTGAGCAGGGGGACCTTGCGTGCGCTGCAGGATTTTAATCCATGATGGCGTAGTGTGTTACTAATGGTTTTCTTTGAGACTGTGGTCCCAGCTCTCTTCAGGTCATTGACCAGGTCCTGCCGTGTAATTCTGGGCTGATCACTCACCTTCCTCATGATCATTGATGCCCCATGAGGTGAGATCTTGCATGGAGACCCAGACCGAGGGTGATTGACCGTCATCTTGAACTTCTTCAATTTTCTAATAATTGCGCTTCTCACCAAGCTGCTTGCCTATTGTCCTGTAGCCCATCCCAGCCTTGTGCAGGTCTACAATTGTATCCCTGATGTCCTTACACAGCTCTCTGGTCTTGGCCATTGTGGAGAGGTTGGAGTCTGTTTGATTGAGTGTGTCTTTCATACAGGTAACAAGGTGTCTTTCATACAGGTAACAAGTTCAAACAGGTGCAGTAATACAGGTAATGAGTGGAGAACTGGAGGGCTTCTTAAAGAAAAACTAACAGGTCTGTGAGAGCCGGAATTCTTACTGGTTGGTAGGTGATCAAATACTTATGTCATGCAATAAAATGCAAATGAATTACTTAAAAATCATACAATGTGATTTTCTGGATTTTTGTTTTAGATTCTGTCTCTCACAGTTGAAGTGTACCTATGATAAAAATTACAGACCTCTACATGCTTTGTAAGTAGGAAAACCTGCAAAATCGGCAGTGTATCAAATACTTGTTCTCCCCACTGTAGCTTCTCTTGGTGGGAGTAAGATAAAGTTGGTATTCTTTGAAAGCAATGTAAAAGTAATTCGTAATATTGAGTTGCCCCCCCCCCCCCCCCCCCCTTTATTACTAATGTGTTCCTAATATTTGGTATACTCAGTGTATATCCGTTTTTTATTTATAAAATGACTTTATTATGGGCTTATACAGTACATAGTTATCCAGGAAAGATTTTAAGTGTTTGCCTCTTGGATGTTTATTATTATTTTTAATTTTTTACATTGCTTTCAAAGAATACCATCTTTATCTCACTCCCACCAAGAGAAGCTACAGTGGGGAGAACAAGTATTTGATACACTACCGATTTTGCAGGTTTTCCTACTTAAAATCTTTCCTGGATAATTATGTACTGTATAAGCCCATAATAAAGTCATTTTATAAATAAAACACTGATATACACTGAGTATACCAAATATTAGGAACACATTCGTAATATTGAGTTGCCCCCCCCCCCCCCCTTTTTCCCTCAGAACAGCCTCAATTTGTCGGGGCATAGACTCTAAAAGGAATCGAAAGCGTTCCACAGGGATGCTGGTCCATGTTGACGCCAATGATTCCCACAGTTGTGTAAAGTTGTCTGGATGTCTTTTGCGTGGTGGACCATTCTTGATACACAGAGGAAACGGTTGAGTGTGAAAGTCCCAGCAGCGTTGCAGTTCTTGACACAAACCGATGCGCCTGGCACCTACTACCATACCCCGTTCTAAGGCACTTACATTTTGTGTCTTACCCATTCACCCTCTGAATGGCACACATACACAATCCATGTCTCAATTGTCTCAAGGCTTTAAAATCCTTCTTTAACCTGTTTCCTCCCCTTCATCTACACTGATTGAAGTGGATTTAACAAGTGACATCAATAAGGGATCATAGCTTTCACCTGGATTCACCTGGTCAGTCTGACATGGAAAGAGCAGGTGTTCTTAATGTTTATATCTCAGAGATATACAGGTCCAGGTGCAAATGTCAGGACTCTTGGTTTGTATTAATGTTTTTAGAACAGTGACATTGTTAGTGGCATGAAACAGCATGGCTCTACAGCAAGGAAAGCCTGAGCTCCAGGGTTCCCAGTAGAGGGAGGAGATCCAGGGCCAGAGGCCAAATCTGCCATGTGTCTGCCCCTGTCAAGAGGCCTGCCAACTGACCTGGCTCCCCCAGGGCTCCCCCTGTCCTGTCCTGTCGTGCCTGATAAGAGAAAATGGGATTTCCACTGGCAGCTGCTCAACCGGCACCCTGGCTTAGACTCATCAGAGGGAAAATAATGAAAGAGAGAGATGGAGGTATGTGAGGTAGGAAATTAGAAGAGAGTGGGAAGGAGGATAGAGAAAGGGCATAGGAGGAGATGGAGAGAAAAAGGGAAATTGAAAAATAGTAAAGTGGACCACGGTTGTTCCACTATCACAGATTACCTCCACACCTGACCATGCTTGACCATACATATGCCTATACTGTACTTAATGTTATTCTCCTCCCCCTGCCTGTGATCCTGCTTCCTGACATTGATCATTCTCGTGGCCCTAGGCTCCTGCCATTGCCTTTTGCTGTGCCCCTACCTAGGCTCCTGCCTTTGCTTCTGTCATTGCCCCTGCTATTGCCCATTGCCGTGCCCCTACAGGCTCCTGCAAATTTACCCTGCCGTTGCCCATTGCCTTACCCATACGTAGGCTCCTGCCATTGTCCCTTGCTATGCCCACTAAGGCTACTGCCATACTCCTGCCCAAACCCAGTCCCTCCTATCTTTTTATAGCTGTGGGCTTTTCTTGTCAATAGTCTGCACTCTGGGGTCTCTACCAAGGATTTGAGACTCAGGGGGAATCAGTCTGCCTACCCTCTCAGCCAGACTTTGATTGTGTTACCGTCACTAACTGAAACTGTCTCAGCAAACCTCCTAATCCTTCAACTCAAGAGGCAGAGGCAGGATGGCCCTTGTGTGTTCAATAAGGTTTCCCTGCCTAAAATATTCCATACAACAAAATAATGTTTGTAGTCTCTCTGACTTTCTTTGAGTTCCCATAGGTCCTCTATTGTTTGATCTCTGTGGTGCATAAACATTCATTTAGTTAAAAAAGGATTAGACTGGGTTTTCTCTGGGAATGTGTTGAAAACAGAATCCACTCCAAATTCTGAAAATATTGTGTGTGTGTGCATTATTTTCTGTGTGGGTTTCTGTGTGTATAGGGACCTGCGTATGTGGGGAGTGTACATGCTATGATGTGGATCCATCGGGGGACTGGGGTGACATTCACGGAGACACCTGCGAGTGTGACGAGAGGAGCTGTCACGCAACCTACGACAGATACTCTGATGACTTCTGTTCAGGTGAGACAGGATGGCAACTGGCTGTGTTCGCTTCAGTCTGATACACTCAAATGTAACGCATTCTATATGTCACTTTAATACAATGTTAATGCAATGTCAACATGTACTTACATAGGGCAACTATGAGGGCAAGCTAATCTCGGTTACCCAGAAGTAAAATTATCATGTGATTATGAACAAAATGTAATCAACTAACAACATGGACACAAAATAGACCATTATATTACATAATCTTTGTCATAGTAACCCAAAGATCTTTGTGAGGGTTACATGAACTTTAGAAACTGGATACATTCTGTTCTTGATTAAAGTCCAGCTGATTCAGCTTTAGAAATTGGGCGTTGCGTGGAATAATACAGTTTGAGACAAGAAAAACACTCCACCCACTTCTGTTCTTCAGGATTACCCTGAGATCACAGACACAGGGCCAACACCAAAAACACTCTTCCATCTGGTTCTAATACAACAGTAAAACTTTAAAAAGTTATGCTGTTTCATATGTAACTTTAGTAACTTATTGGGCAAATGTAAGGACTGAGGAAGCTCTCACTGTGCCTTCTATTGGTGATGATAAAGTATATTCCTATGATTTGTTTTAACAAAATATATTTGCAATGGAACAGCTTTTCATGTTTATGGTGTTTTGTTTGTCAAAACGCAGTAAATCTCTCCCTCTCAACACTAAATTCTCCCTCATCCTTTCCAGTGCCTTTTCCTCCCTCCCTCTGCCACTCGCTCCCCTCTTTCTCTATTCCTCCCTTCCCCAACCCCAAATCGCCCCATCTACTCACACACTTTCTTCTACCTCATCTTTCCACTATTTTCCCTTTCTCCTCCCCAACCCCTTCATCTTTACACTCTCCCTCCTCTCCCCCAGGACATGGCCAGTGTAACTGTGGAAGGTGTGACTGTAAGGAAGGCTGGGCGGGGAAGAAATGTGAGCACCCTCTGTCCTGCTCCTTGTCTCTGGAGAGCAGCCTGAAAAAGTGCAAGGGAACATCTAACATGCCCTGCTTCGGACGAGGTACAGAAAACTACAGTACAGTACACTACAGCACAGTAAAGTATACTTCCAATAATTTCTCGTCACCATGGTTTCAATGTGGTTTTTAAGAAATGGTGTTTATAGTTTCAAATGTTGGTGCACCATACTCGAGCTAACTGAGCAAGCCAGTCCAACTATACACCGGTCCATATGGAATCCCTATGTGCCTAGTGTTGGGATCTTAGCAGAACTGAGGGGATGCCAAGTGTCTCCCTTTCAGTTTACTGGCTAATGCAAGGCTGTGTGTGTGTGGAGGATCACCCTCCTCAGGAGGACCACCCTCCTCACTGAGGAGGACCACCCTCCTCAGTGAATTTCATAAAAATTAAAAGTGAAACATAAAAAAAGTTATCATTTTGAGATAAAACTATACTAAATATATTCACGTCACCAAATAATTGATTAATAAAACAAACTGTTTTGCAATTAAGGTCTATAGTAGCCTCAGCAGCACTCTGTAGGGTAGCACCATGTTGTAGCCAGAGAACAGCTAGCCTCTGTCCTCTGGGTACATTGACTTCAAAACAAAACCTAAGAGGCTCATGGTTCTCCCTTCCATAGACTTACAAAGTACTTATGTCAACTTCCAGAGGACATCTTCCAACCTATCAGAGCTCTTGCAGCATAAACTGACATGTTGTCCACCCAATCAAAGGAGCAGAGAATGGATCTAGTACTGAAAGCATAATTTACTGCTAGCTAGCACTGCAGTGCATAAAATGTGGTGAGTAGTTTACTCAAAGAGAGAGAAAGACAATAGTTGAACCATTTTGAACAAATTCATTTCTTCCAAAATTAAGGAGAAGCAAGAGAGAGAGACAGAGAGAGAGCTAGCTATATTTGGTTGTATTTTTTCAAACTTTCACTTTCACAGCAAAATAAGCTAGCTAGTTCAGCCCACTCAAACACCCAGCTCAAACAGAGAGGGGTGCTATGTTAGCTAGCTGGCTATGGCTATCCAACACTGGGACCAAATATACATGTATTGCCACTGGGGTCCGCCAGTGTAACTGCTAAACTGCTTATGCAGCTAGCTAGTTTAGCCTACTCAAACACCCAGCTCAAACAGAGAGTGATGCTGTAATATTCCATATGTTCAATATGAATAATACAATTATGTCCAGACACAGATCGAGTTGATGGTCGTTTACCTAGAAGTGTTGCATGGCTCACACACAAACGTTTAGTGGTTGACTGACTACCATAAACTGTAGTACTATGGATCCACCATGAGGTGCCATATTAGGTTAATGTCGTCGTAAACAATTATCAGTCTTACAGCACTGTCGTGCCTAAACATTACAGATGCTATGTTAGCTAGCTGGCTATGGCTATCCAACACTGGAACTCTTCCAAGTCAAGGTAAGCGTTTGGTTTTTTGAATTTATTGCCACTGGGGCCTGGCAGTGTAACTGTTAAACTGCTTTCTGACTGTACACTGTACTGCATGATTGTAGCAGGTTTACTAACGTGTTAGTTCTAGTAGTTCTAGTTGACAATGACGTGACAACGATGTAGGCTGGGTGTAGCGGTTAGCGGTCATGATATGAAAGTTTGGCTTGGAAAGGTTTTTTCGCCTGGTCATAGACAGCTGATGTGTTGTGCACTGAAGTCCACTGAAGGGTGGTCCTCTGTAGCTCAGCTGGTAGAGCACGGCGCTTGTAACGCCAAGGTAGTGGGTTCGATCCCCGGGACCACCCATACACAAAAATGTATGCACGCATGACTGTAAGTCGCTTTGGATAAAAGCGTCTGCTAAATGGCATATTATTATTTTATTATTATAAGGGAAAAGGTGAGAGGAGGAGAGCGCGTAGATAGTTGCGAGAAGGAATTATATATACAACCTGTAAAGTGATCATGCTGTTTTTAGGTGGCTGCTATGAAAGTGAACTGATTTCGTGTGACCAGGGGTGTATTCATTCCGCCGATTCTGTTGAAAGAAGTTTCTTAAACATAAGCAAACGGAATGAACCGGGGATAAACATAATTTGTCCAATAGAAACTCTTGTTTGCAACTGTTGGACTAATGATTACACCCTAGATCAGCTAGATGCAGGCAAGAGTGTGCAGGCAGCATTGAATGTGTCACTGTCTGTCACCTTGATTACTCAAAATACTCTAGACCTGTGTACCTACGTTGTAAACTTTCATTCATAGGCTAGGTTGTAGCAACCTCATGATCGGTACAGGGATAAGTCGAGTATCATGTAGTAACCTAAACCTATCGATGTAACATTGAGCTGGGTGAATGGAATATGAATGACAGTCATCCAATATGCTGTAATAGAAATAAGGCCATGCTCATAAAAAATTTATAATTCTCCCTCATCTTAAACAGCACCGGCCGCCCATGGTGTGTGTGTGCATGTGTATGTGTGTACCTGCTTGTGTGTGTGTGTGTAATGAGCATGGCTGGCCAGTTAATGTGTGAGTCAGGGTAGGGGCTGCTCTCAATAGTACTGGCCTGGATCGATGTGTCTAGATTTATTACACTGCATTATATGCCTCATTAACTGTCCCTCTGGACTGAGGAAGCCTGTTTTCTTGGGACCTCCTTATTCTGGGTGTGATTCTTATACCCGACTCTCACTGAAGTAATAAAGGAAACCAATGTCCAATATTGCTGATAGCAGTGGGTTTTAAATAGACTAATACGATGCGCTTAGATACCAAACAGATCTAATGAGATCCAAACATTGTGTGGATGTTGTATTTGCGTCATGGTAATTTTTCATGCGTAGCAAATGCCTTGTACAGTAGCCTACACTGTAACGGAAAACGGTAAATTATATGGTAATTATTTGTATTATCAACAGTAAAGCACTCTGAAACATTTTACTGCAGCATACTGTAAATCATGGTGCATTGTGGGAAAATGTTGTGGGCGGTGAAAGAATTGCTATATTTCGAATGGTACTGTAATTCCACCACGTATAATACAGTACCGTACCGTATCTTTGGTGCGCCAAAGACCTTTTGACCTCTAGTGGATGCATAGTATTGTTGTTTCTGGCTAATTAACATATTTTGAGGTGTGCCTTGTAAGACGCTATATTTGTTGCACCCATGAGTGAGAATGCTGTACCAATTTTACTCCTATATGGTTATAGTGCCCTATCAATTTAAAATGTATAGGGGACAGATTAGTGGCAGGAAGTCTTAAAGCTTAAATGGTTTAGCATTTTGCCATGTTTTACACTGTAGTCGCTGCCAGTTTGGAAGCCTTTCACTGTGCGAAAAGGGTAAATATTAGGGGATATCTTTATTTATATATTTCTGGATATCTGACATTTTATTAAATAAAAGGCGTAGACATGCTCCAGATACGCATGTCCTTAATTTTAGATACGGAGCTAGGATATTCTCCGTAATGGGACAGTTTCTACATGCATCCAATCTGGACCTCAGAAATCTCCCTGCTACCATGTGAGTCCAGGGAGATATCTGGGGTGAGATACGTTCAAAATACGCACCTGATGCACCTGCACCCACTTACATATTTGTAGAATATTCTAACTCCACAAAGGGTATGTGTCAACATACTGCCTTAGGCATGACCGAATCCACATATTTTCAGAATTGTATCATATCTGTAATCATTAACTGATCATTTATGTATCCATATTTAAACAAAAAAATGTAATAGATACCCTTATATATGTAGTATTCATCCTCGTATGTCTGATCGAAAAGGGGCTAAATCCGACTCATGAAATGTCCAGCGCCCAAATTATGTTTCTTCACATGAAGGTGACATACAATATCTGAGCATACATTTGCACCATATTCAGTAGTAGGCTATAAAAGGCACGGAAAGGCAAACATCATAATATTTAATCTAAGTTAAACATCTCTGCTATTTCTGTTTAAAAAATGCAACATAACAAATCCAGAGCTCCAATCACAACACATTTTCTGTATATATATTTTACTTTATTTATTTAACACACACCGTTTACACACCGTTTACACACTCATTTTTGGTGGCAAAAAATAAATAAATATTGGAATGTTGGAATATGATTCTTGTTGCTAGGCTACCAGTTACAGTGCCTTTATGCAAAGAGAATAAAAACATTATAGCTAGTTTCTGAAATAAAAATATAGATTTCATATTTGTCAAGAGCATATGTATTTTATATATGCTGAGAAAATATACTATGTAGGCCTACTGTCAGTATTTGTCATCATATAGAGAAAAGAAGATCCAAATAGGAATCCAAAAGAAAAAAAAGAAAATAATCCAAAAGAAGTCCAAATAGGCCTATCTCAGGATATCTAATGAGTCAATATCCGGCCATACCATGTATGATATCCGGAGGGCATCCCAAAATGATTTGTGCATGAAAGAAAAATATGGATTTCATATTTGTCAAATTATTGAGCATGAAAACTCAGAAATGCATCAGAAAACGTCCTTATTTTCAGCATATCAAAAAACATTTCAAGATCCGGATATGGACTTCAGCCAAGAGAAGCATATCTGGAATCAATATAGCTTCATATCTTGAGAAAATAGATATGCGATGTATACAGTCAGTATTTGTCAACATAAAGAGAGAAAATAGGATGTTGCAAATCTCAGGATATTGAATGAGTCCATATTCGGCCGTAGGAAATGTCCATGTGTGATATTCGGAGTAATCCCAATATCATAGATGTCTAAAAGACACATCTGGATTAAGAATTTGTCAGGATATGGTGCATATCCACAAAAATCTAAATATGCATTGGAAATGGTCTGTATTCTGTAAAATATAAAAAACGTGTCATGTAAAGATATCTCATGATATGGACCCTTTTCGCCCAGTGTTTGTTAAGGCTTCTAGAAGTGCAAATTCATTAATATGCTGTAATGTTTGTAAACACTTTACCTATCAGCCAACCTGCTTGCACCAATCCCTTGTAATTACAGTAACATACTGTGAAATACAAACCCCTCCTCGTCAACATGCATTTAGCTGACACTGGCATTTCCAGTAGATCTTTCTGGGACACTGTGGTCTGTGATTTTCAAGCAGACGTTGATTTAACGGGCTGTGTTAAATTCCCCCACCTGGTCCATCAGGGTGGTCAGTCAGGGTGGTCCAACTGCATTGTAAAAAGAAAACCATTTTATACACTGTATTATGTCATTGCTCTATTCACAATAACTTAGAGAAATGTGTCCCAATCATGGTTAGAGACACTAGTGGTTAGTTGCGACCTGTCCATCTTGGGCCATGACCAAAGACTAGGCTGTAGCTAGGAAGAAAGTTTGAGTAACAGTATAAAAACATGTGTGAGCGTCTTATAGAAGGGGTAGGCCAGATTCACCACAAAATGTAGGCAGTCCACTGTATTCAGGTTGAGCTCTTTATGTAACACAGTAGATCCCGTCCCTGTCCCTCACTGGAATCAAATCAAATCAAATCAAATTGTATTTGTCACATGCGCCGAATACAACAGGTGTAGATCTTACAGTGAAATGCTTACTTACAAGCGCATGTGACAAATACAATTTGATTTGATTTGATTTTCATTTAATGGACTCGAACCTGGGACTTTCTGCACAACAACACTTCACACTCATGAAGCGGCATTTTATCGCTCCTCAAAAGCCATGGCTCTTGCAGAAACTTCTCAAATGGAGGGACGTCACTTGGTCACAACCAGCGACTTGGTTGCAACCAGCGCACTAACTAGCTAGTAATTCCAAATCGGCTTCACTCACCCACTTTGACCTCCTCCTTCTCTGCAGCAACCCCCAGCAACTTGGATCAGAGTCACGTAGCGACACTGTAACATGTTAGGTCCTGTCCTTGTCCCTCACTTGGTGACCTTTCCTTCACTGGGGACCTTCTAGACAACAACACTTTGCACTTTCAAAGCAGCGTTATCTATCGCTCCACAAAAGCCATGGGCCTTGCAAGAGCACTTGCACGATAGACGCTAACTAGAGCGCTTCTAACTAGAGCATCTAACTAGCGCTGTTAACAAGCACCCACAATGGAGCACACCATTCTTCAACAGTCTTCGAGGTATGTTTGCTCCTGTTTGGTGGGTGTGGCGGGGTGACCATTTGAAATAGCAAAACTAGTGCAGCAGCACACCACATACAATCGCCCACCATAATCACAATGTTCTTCAACAGGTCATTCAGAACAGCACCATTTCCGTTCAATTAAACATTGCACTCTGTTGTGCCCTGCTAAATGTGACCCAGCTTTCCCCTGGCTCGCCGTGGGGGGAATTATAGTATTAACGCCATAGTGATTCTACCAGGTCAAATTACACAATGTCTAATTAATGGTGGAGTGCCAGCCCCAAACAAGTCCACTCTCGACTCCTTATCTATTGAGTTAGTTGACTCCAATTTTGAAAGAACAAAGAAAACAAAGTATCCCGCTGATATAGACTCCTATGACCCAATGTTTACACATTTCACCCTGGATTTAGGTCTGAAACTGGTACAATACACATCACTAGATCACAATAACAGTATCTGCCTTCAATGTGTTTTGAATGAATTAATGTATAAAGCTAGATGGCTAATTCTGACCCACACTTTAACCCTATTTGCTTAAAAGAGATTGACAGACACTTCCTAACCATACTAACAGTTTTTTTAGATTATAAATTGAATAGTAAAAGTAAATTACAGGGCATAGTGAAAATCTTAAGCTCTGAGCTCCAACAATGCAGGTACATTTTACACACACTCTTATCCAGAGCGACTTACAGTAGTGAGTGCATACATTTGCATACTTTTTCCCATACTGGTCCCCCATGGGAATCAAATCCACAACCTTGGCGTTGCAAGCGTCATGCTCTACCAACTGAGCCACACGGGACCTAAGTGAAATAAAGGTCAAAGTGAAATAAAATCAAATGCAATAATAAAGACTATAAATAAATATTTAAATAAATATATATAAATACTGTATATTAACACTGTAACAATGGTAAATGTCCTTTATGGTGGGGGCAGGGTAAGGGGCAGGAGGGGGACAGGGGAGCAGTGAGCTTTGTGGTGAGCTTCGAGGGCACTATGGTATTGAAGGCCAAGCTGTAGTCGATGAACAGCAACCTCATATATGCATTCCTTTTGTCCAGATGGGTGAGGGCAGTGTGCAATGCAATGATGATTGCATCGTCAGTGGATCTGTCAGGGTGGTAGGCGAATTGGAGAGGGTCAAGTGTGTCGTGGAGGGAGGAGGTGATGTGATCTTTGACTAGCCTCTCGAAGCGCTTCATGATAACAGAGGTGAGTGCTACGGGTCGGTAATCATTCAGTTCAGTTACTTTCCCTTTCTTGGGAACTGGGATGATAGTGGACATCTTGAAGCAGGTGGGGATAGTGGCCTAAGCTAGAGAGAGATTAAAAATGTCTGAAAACACAACAGCCAGCTGGTCTGCACATGCTCTGAGGATGCTGTTTGGGCCGGCAGCCTTGCGAGGGTTAACACGTTTGAATGACTTACATACGTCCTCCGTGGAGACCGTAAATACATAGCCCTCGTTGTCCTCAGGGGCTCTCCTCGGCAGCTCAGAGCCGTCGTTGTGCTCGATGCGTGAGCAAAAGGTGTTTAGCTCTTCCATTAGGGCGGTGCTGGTGTCCGCGACGTGGCTGCCTTTCCGTGATCATTAGGAGCCCCTGCCACATATGCCTGGTGTCCAACCCGCTGAATTGCTCCTCCACTTTGTTCCTATACTTGTGTTTCGCCATCTTGAATGATCTGCGTAGGTCATATTTGTGCTGTTAAACCATACTATTGTCAGGGCCTCCCGAGTGCCGCAGTGGTCTAAGGCACTGCATCGCAGCGCTTGAAGCGTCACTACAGACCCGGATTTGATCCCAGGCTGTGTTGCAGCCGGCCGTGAGCGGGAGTCCCATGAGGCGGCACACAATTGGCCCAGCGTCGTCTGGGTTAGGGGAGGGTGTGGCTGGCCGGGATGTCCTTGTTCCATCGTGCTCTGGTTTCCGGGTTAAGCGAGCGGTGTGTCAAGAAGCAATGCGGCTTGGCAGGGTCGTGTTTCGGAGGAAGCATGGCTCTCGACCTTTGCCTCTCCTGAGTCCGTACGATGGGACAAGACTGTAACTACCAGTTGGATATCACTAAAAAGTACAAAAAACAAACAAAAACATACTACTGTCCCCGGTCACCTTGTCGTGTTTATAAGCGGCATCTCTCTCCTGTAGTTTCCCTACAAGGCTGCCATCAATCCATGGTTTTTGATTTGGGTAAGTTTTGTCAGCAAATTCATTGATGTAAACACCTAGAGGTGTCCCGGAACATATTCCCGTCCATGTGATCAAAACAGTCTTGGAGCGTGGATTCTGATTGGTCAGACCAACGCTGTACAGACCTGACCACTGCATGTTGCAGTGATCAAGCGTCACATTTCCGCAAGTTGGACAGTTAATGTGTTGGTAATAATTTGGGAGCACGGACCTCAAATTACTTTTGTTAAAGTCCCCCACAAGAATGAACGCTGCCTCAGGGGTATGCGGTTTGTTTAGATCTTTGAGATCTTTGAAAGCATTTTTGGTGTCGGCTTGGGGCTGGATCTACACAGCCATGGCGATAATCCCTGAGAATTCTCTCTGAAGATAAAAAGGGCAACATTTGATTACCAAGTATTCCAAGTCAGGAGAGCAGAAGCTCGCAAGTTCCTGTACGTTTCCACATCACACCATATGTTGTTGGTCATAAAGCAGAGCCCACCACCTTTGTGGAGAGCCGCTTCTTATCCACTCAAAAAGCTGTAAAACCTGCTGGTTGCATATCATCCATTTGGATGTTGGAGGATAGCCAAGTTTTAGAAAAACAGAGTATGTTGCAGAATGTCCCTCTGCAAGGAAATCCTCACTCTTTCGTCAAGTTTATTCATTAATAATTGAACATTGGAGAGTAGTATGCTCGGTAATGGAGGACAGGTTGCTCGGCGTCTTAATCTCACTAAAACCTCACCACGTCTGCCTCTATGTCGACGTCTCCGCTTCCTTCACTCCGTTAGGACTCTCAGGCAGCCCGAGGTCTCACCGAAGAGACTAGCCCATTATTCTGCCGTCTCCGGGAATTCGGGAAGGTCGGGTGGATGGTGAGTACCCAGTGATTCATATTCCAATAGTTCTGCCTGGTGTATGAAGTATTGCACGAAACAAACTGAGTAAGATAATTTGAGAAAGACACTAGAAAAAACACTTGAAAAAGTAGAAACCTGCAATGTTTTGTATGAACTCGAGGCGAGATGACATCCGTCGGCGCCATTTTACCTCATGGGCGTGCAAGTACACACTGACATTGCAGCTGTAGGTAGTTTTGACCGGTTTGTAGAACTGAAGTAGATGTTGCGGGAGAGTCTGAAAGCAGGAGTCGCAATTGAAGACGACTCCCAAAAAATCCTGGAGTCATGTACCACTAGGTGGAAACCTCAGACCTCCTCCAATACCACCTGCCATATTCACAACCAGCTGATTCCAATCCCATCCAACAGTCCCAACATTCTTATTCAAACCCAAACAGTAACTCTGTTTAATAGTTTATATTGACTTTTAAACGGTTGAAATGTATGTTGAGCCCAGGTCTACTAGCTTATGCCAAGAATTGTATCCTATAAATACATATTGACAGTACTAACACAGTAAAAATTTCTCACTAGTTGTATCTGCCCAAAAGCGATGCCATAAGAAATGGGGTATACAAGGCAGGCGGCAGGGCCTCATAATGAAACCACAAATATTAACTTGTGCTGTGAGAGTTAATTAGCTACAAAACTGCATTTTAAATTGCCCTGTGAAAAATAACAATTAATTTAATCCATAAATCCCCTTTCCTCTCGGCCGGCTCGACCTTCCCCTCCCGCTCCTAACAGAACAGGGCTGCAGGCAGCTTGGCGGAAATGAAGGAAAACTAAACTTCCGGAGGACCTATCTTCCTTCTACTCCCTCCTCTCTACCTTCTCTTCCTCTGTATCCGCTGCTAAAGCCGCTTTCTATCACTCAAAATTTCAAGCTTCTGCCTCCAACTCTGGGAAACTCCACTTTCTCTTCACTCCTTAATCCTCCACCTCCTCCATCTCCCTCCTCACTCTCCGTGGATTACTTTGAAAAAAAGGTAGACGAAATCCGCTCCTCTTTCACTCAGCCTACTGAGTCCACTGGTCCCACTCACACAGAACTACCTACGCCTTGACCTCTTTCTCCCCTCTCTCTCCAGATGAAATCCTGCGACTAGTGATGTCTGACTGTCTGACAACCTGCCCAATCCCATCCCCTCCTCCCGTCTCCAAACCATATCTGGAGACCTTCTCCCATTCCTCACTTCCCTTATCAACTGGCTGCATCGCCTCTGACTTTAAGATGGCCAGATTCACTCCCTCCTCAAGAAACCAACACTCGACTCCTCTGATGTCAAAAACTACTTTTTTTCCAAAACACTTGAGCTTGCTGTCTCTGAACAACTCTCTTGTTATCTCTCTTGGAACAATCTTCTTGACCCTAACCAGTCATGCTTCAAGGCGGCTCACTCAACTGAGACCGCTCTGCCAAAGCTGACTCTCTCTCTGTTCTCATCCTCCTAGACCTGTCTGCTGCCTTCGACACTGTGAACCATCAGATCCACCTCTCCATCCTCTCATTGTTGGGCGTCTCAGGCTCTGCACACTCCTGGATTGCATCCTACCTGGCAGGTGGCTCCTACCAGGTGGTGTGGAGAAGATCTGTGTCTGCACCATGTGCTCTCACTACTGGTGCCCCCCAGGGCTTGGTTCTAGGCCCTCTCCTCTTTTCTCTTTACACCAAGTCGCTCGGGTCTGTCATATCCTCACATGTTCTCTCCTATTATTGCTATGCGGATGACACTCAACTACTCCTTTCCTTCCCCCCCGTCTGACACCCAGGTGGCGACATGCAAATCTACGTGCCTGGCAGACATCTCAGCTTGGATGTCAGCCCACCACCTCAAGCTCAACCTCGACAAAACGGAGCTGCTCTTCCTCCTGGGAAAGGCCTGCCCGCTCCAAGACCTCTCCATCACGGTTAACAACTCCATGGTGTCCCCCTCCCAGAATGCAAAGAATCTTGCTATGACCCTGGACAACACCCTGTCGTTCTCTGCAAACATCAAAGCAGTAACTTGTTCCTGCAGGTTCATGCTCTACAACATCCATAGAGAATGACCTTTCCGGCACGGTCCTAATCAAGGCACATGTAATCTCCTGTCTAGACTACCGCAACTCTCTATTTGTTGGGCTCCCCGCTTGTGCCATCAAACCCCTGCAACTTATCCAGAATGTCGCAACCTTCCTAAGTTCTCCCATGTCACCCCGCTCCTCCGCACACTCCACTGGTTTCCAGTCGAAGCGTGCATCATCTTCAAGACCCTGGTGCTTGCCTACGTAGCAACAAGGGGAACTGTACCTCCATACCTTCAGGCCTGGTCTCTTGGCCCTCCCACCCTTACAGGAGGGCAGCTCCTGCTCAGCCCAGTCAAAACTCTTCTCTGTCCTGGCACCCCAATGGTGGAACACGCTTCCCCCTAAAGTCAGGACAGCTGAGTCCCTGCCCATCTTTTGAAAACATCTGAAAACATACCTCTTTGAAGAGTATCTTTATTAACTCTCACGGCGCCCCCGAATCAGTATTCCTCACACACAGCCAGACCAGTAAATTGTGTCCCATTACGCATTCGCCATTGCATCAATATGCCATAGATTCCCCCATCCTCCCCCTCGCATCCTGCTAGGAACCTGAGGAGTGACTGATAGGAGGTCTAAATGATGATTTATGCATGTGTTTACCCCTGGCCTCACTCATGGCTATATACATATAGATACACTACAAGTCTACTACTAGTTTGTTCCACTCAACAGCGCTGGTATATAAAAAGGTATTCTTACTAGATAGACTTACATTTAAAACAGGCAATATCAGAGTCTCTGGCTCTGGTGTTGTAATGGCGGATATCTCTAATATAAGTAAAATCATTCGATAGGTACCTTGGGGCTGAGTCAGTAATAATTCTATGGACCAGAATTAATATTACAGTTTTCTCTACAGATAGCCAGCCTAGCTGATTAAAATGCTCGACCTCCAGATGAGTACGAGGGGGGAGTTTAAGTACAACTCTCACCAGGTTGCTGCTATAAGTTTGCTTAGTGGCCGTGTCTGAATATCCGTACTTGTATCCTAAATAGTAGGCCGTTTTAGTATGCGAAAACATACAATTTTATAGCATGTGACATTTCAAAAATCAAGTATATGACTAGATGTCGTACTCATTTAGGCTTTGACAACAGCTGATAATCAACTGTCAATTAGATATGGGGATGCGCTACCAAAATGAACCAATAGCGGGAAACAATGAAATCGCTCTTGACGCATTCTCTGTATGCAAAAATAGAAAGTTCTATAGTATGTACATTTTTAGAAAATCTAGTATGCTTTAAATGCCAGGATGTTATACTAATTTCGGCTTTTCATCTAGTAGAATTCGCTGCACACTTTCGGGAATTTCACAGTCACAATGTATTGGAAGAGGGGAGCTGCGAGTTTTGATAGCTAGATATTTTCAATTAAACAACCAAACAACTTGGAAGATGATGAATAGTGACGTTTCTGCAGTGGTGTTCAAATGTAAGTCGTTTTTGTTCTCCTTAACATGATCAAGACTATTTCATTGTACATTTTTTAAAAGCAGATTTGCTGCCTGCTGCCTGCCGTGCCTTTAACTAGGGACATGCTTTAGTAGGACTAGAAGTTATAATTGTTTGAACAGTAACGCTAGCTACATGGTTACTTGCTGTTGAGCGACAACTTCATATTTAACGTTAGCCTAGTTAGCTAGCTAGCTGCACTCGTTACTGTTTCACCTTGGCACTCCAATTTGATAAAGCATGTGGCAGTCTAGTCAGCGTCAGAAATTTCACACAACTCTACTTTGCTCATGTTTTGGTCTTTTCAGGATCTATGTGAAGGAGTGTGAGCTGGAGGGGCAGCTGTCACCTGCATGGGTGAGAAAATAAGTGGGAGAACCTTATGCAAAAATACATGGTACGCTACTGTATGTTATATAATAAACTTCCCCTTTTCTCTGAGAGCAACAAGACTTTCCCATCTATTTCCTATGCTTCACCGGCACATTCATGTGCATGTGAAGATATACAGTGAGGGAAAAAAGTATTTGATCCCCTGCTGATTTTGTAAATTTGCCCACTGACAAAGAAATGATCAGTCTATAATTTTAATGGTAGGTTTATTTGAACAGTGAGAGACAGAATAACAACCAAAAAATCCAGAAAACGCATGTAAACATTTTTATAAATTAATTTGCATTTTAATGAGGGAAATAAGTATTTGACCCCCTCTCAATCAGAAAGATTTCTGGCTCCCAGGTGTCTTTTATACAGGTAACGAGCTGAGATTAGGAGCACACTCTTAAAGGGAGTGCTCCTAATCTCAGCTTGTTACCTGTATAAAAGACACCTGTCCACAGAAGCAATCAATCAGATTCCAAACTCTCCACCATGGCCAAGACCAAAGAGCTCTCCAAGGATGTCAGGGACAAGATTGTAGACCTACACAAGGCTGGAATGGGCTACAAGACCATCACCAAGCAGCTTGGTGAGAAGGTGACAACAGTTGGTGCGATTATTGGCAAATGGAAGAAACACAAAAGAACTGTCAATCTCCCTCGGCCTGGGGCTCCATGCAAGATCTCACCTCATGGAGTTGCAATGATCATGAGAACGGTGAGGAATCAGCCCAGAACTACACGGGAGGATCTTGTCAATGATCTCAAGGCAGCTGGGACCATAGTCACCAAGGAAACAATTGGTAACACACTACGCCGTGAAGGACTGAAATGTTGCAGCGCCCGCAAGGTCCCCCTGCTCAAGAAAGCACATATACAGGGCCGTCTGAAGTTTTCCAATGAACATCTGAATGATTCAGAGGAGAACTGGGTGAAAGTGTTGTGGTCAGATGAGACTAAAATGGAGCTCTTTGTCATCAACTCAACTCACCGTGTTTGGAGGAGGAGGAATAATGCCTATGACCCCAAGAACACCATCCCCACCGTCAAACATGGAGGTGGAAACATTATGCTTTGGGGGTATTTTTCTGCTAAGGGGACAGGACAACTTCACCGCATCAAAGGGACGATGGACGGAGCCATGTACCGTCAAATCTTGGGTGAGAACCTCCTTCCCTCAGCCAGGGCATTGAAAATGGGTTGTGGAAGGGTATTCCAGCATGACAATGACCCAAAACACACGGCCAAGGCAACAAAGGAGTGGCTCAACAAGAAGCACATTAAGGTCCTGGAGTGGCCTAGCCAGTCTCCAGACCTTAATCCCATAGAAATTCTGTGGAGGGAGCTGAAGGTTCGAGTTGCCAAACGTCAGCGTCGAAACCTTAATGACTTGGAGAAGATCTGCAAAGAGGAGTGGAACAAAATCCCTCCTGAGATGTGTGCAAACCGGGTGGCCAACTACAAGAAACGTCTGACCTCTGTGATTGCCAACAAGGGTTTTGCCACCAAGTACTAAGTCATGTTTTGCAGAGGGGTCAAATACTTATGTCCCTGATTTAAAATGCTAATCATTTTATAACATTTTTGACATGCGTTTATCTGGATTTTTTTGTTGTTATTCTGTATCTCACTGTTCATATAAACCTACCATAAAAATTATAGACTGATCATTTCTTTGTCAGTGGGCAAACGTACAAAATCAGCAGGGGATCAAATACTTTTTTCCCTCACTGTACAGTTGAAGTCGGAAGTTTACATACACTTAGGTTGGAGTCATTAAAACTTGTTTTTCAACCACTCCACAAATTTCTTGTTAACAAACTATAGTTTTGGCAAGTCGGTTAGGACATCTACTTTGTACATGACACAAGTCATTTTTCCAACAATTGTTTACAGACAGATTATTTCACTTATAATTCACTGTATCACAATTCCAGTGGGTCAGACGTTTACATACACTAAGTTGACTGTGCCTTTAAACAGCTTGGAAAATTCCAGAAAATGATGTCATGGTCTTAGAAGCTTCTGATAGGCTAATTGACATCATTTGAGTCAATTGGAGGTGTACCTGTGGATGTTTTTCAAGGCCTACCTTCAAACTCAGTGCCTCTTTGCTTGATATCATGGGAAAATCAAAAGAAATCAGCCAAGACCTCAGAAAAAGAATTGTAGACCTCCACAAGTCTGGTTCATCCTCAATTTCCAAACGCCTGAATGTACCATGTTCATCTGTACAAACAATAGTACGCAAGTATAAACACCATGGGACCACACAGCCGTCATAGCGCTCAGGAAGGAGACACGTTCTGTCTCCTAGAGATGAACGTACTTTGGTGAGAAAAGTGCAAATCAATCCCAGAACAACAGCAAAGGACCTTGTTAAGATGCTGGAGGAAACAGGTACAAAAGTATCTACAGTGGGGAAAAATAGTATTTAGTCAGCCACCAATTGTGCAAGTTCTCCCACTTAAAAAGATGAGAGAGGCCTGTAATTTTCATCATAGGTACACGTCAACTATGACAGACAAAGTGAGGAAAAAAAATCCAGAATTTTTTTTTCTCCAGAAAATCACATTGTAGGATTTTTAATGAATTTATTTGCAAATTATGGTGGAAAATAAGTATTTGGTCACCTACAAACAAGCAAGATTTCTGGCTCTCACAGACCTGTAACTTCTTCTTTAAGAGGCTCCTCTGTCCTCCACTCGTTACCTGTATTAATGGCACATGTTTGAACTTGTTATCAGTATAAAAGACACCTGTCCACAACCTCAAACAGTCACACTCCAAACTCCACTATGGCCAAGACCAAAGAGCTGTCAAAGGACACCAGAAACAAAATTGTAGACCTGCACCAGGCTGGGAAGACTGAATCTGCAATAGGTAAGCAGCTTGGTTTGAAGAAATTATTAATAAATTATTATTATTAGGAAATGGAAGACATACAAGACCACTGATAATCTCCCTCGATCTGGGGCTCCACGCAAGCTCTCACCCTGTGGGGTCAAAATGATCACAAGAACGGTGAGCAAAAATCCCAGAACCACACGGTGGGACCTAGTGAATGACCTGCAGAGAGCTGGGACCAAAGTAACAAAGCCTACCATCAGTAACACAATACGCCGCCAGGGACTCAAATCCTGCAGTGCCAGACGTATCCCCCTGCTTAAGCCAGTACATGTCCAGGCCCATCTGAAGTTTGCTAGAGTGCATTTGGATGATCCAGAAGAGGATTGGGAGAATGTCATATGGTCAGATGAAACCAAAATATAACTTTTTGGTAAAAACTCTACTCGTCGTGTTTGGAGGACAAAGAATGCTGAGTTGCATCCAAAGAACACCATACCTACTGTGAAGCATGGGGGTGGAAACATCATGCTTTGGGGCTGTTTTTCTGCAAAGGGACCAGGGAGACTGATCCGTGTAAAGGAAAGAATGAATGGGGCCATGTATCGTGAGATTTTGAGTGAAAACCTCCTTCCATCAGCAAGGGCATTGAAGATGAAACGTGGCTGGGTCTTTCAGCATGACAATGATCCCAAACACACCGCCCGGGCAACGAAGGAGTGGCTTCGTAAGAAGCATTTCAAGGTCCTGGAGTGGCCTAGCCAGTCTCCAGATCTCAACCCCATAGAAAATCTTTGGAGGGAGTTGAAAGTCCGTGTTGCCCAGCGACAGCCCCAAAACATCACTGCTCTAGAGGAGATCTGCATGGAGGAATGGGCCAAAATACCAGCAACAGTGTGTGAAAACCTTGTGAAGACTTACAGAAAACGTTTGACCTGTGTCATTGCCAACAAAGGGTATATAACAAAGTATTGAGAAACTTTTGTTATTGACCAAATACTTATTTTCCACCATAATTTGCAAATAAATTCATAAAAAATCCTACAATGTGATTTTCTGGATTTTTTTTCTCATTTTGTCTGTCATAGTTGACGTGTACCTATGATGAAAATTACAGGCCTCTCTCATCTTTTTAAGTGGGAGAACTTGCACAATTGGTGGCTGACTAAATACTTTTTTTCCCCACTGTATATCCACAGTAAAATTAGTCCTATATCGACATAACCTGAAAGGCCGCTCAGCAAGGAAGAAGCCACTGCTCCAAAACCGCCATAAAAAAGCCAGACAACGGTTTGCAACTGCACTTGGGGACAAAGATCGTACTTTTTGGAGAAATGTCCTCTGGTCTGATGAAACAAAAATAGAACTGTTTGGCCATAATGACCATCGTTATGTTAGGTGGAAAAAGGGGGATGCTTGCAAGCCGAAGAACACCATCCCAACCGTGAAGCACGGGGGTGGCAGCATCATGCTGTGGGGGTGCTTTGCTGCAGGACAGACTGGTGCACTTCACAAAATAGATGGCATCATGAGGAAGGAAAATTATGTGGATAAATTGAAGCAACAACTCAAGACATCAGTCAGGAAGTTAAAGCTTGGTCGCAAATGGGTCTTCCAAATGGACAATGACCCCAAGCATATTTCCAAAGTTGTGGCAAAATGGCTTAAGAACAACAAAGTCAAGGTATTGGAGTGGCCATCACAAAGCCCTGACCTCAATCCTATAGAACATTTGTGGGCAGAACTGAAAAAGCGTGTGCGAGCAAGGAGGCCAACAAACCTGACTCAGTTACACCAGTTCTGTCAGGAGGAATGGGCCAAAATTCACCAACTTATTGTGGGAAGCTTGTGGAAGGCTACCCAAAATGTTTGACCCAAGTTAAACAATTTAAAGGCAATGCTACGAAATACTAATTGAGTGTATGTAAACTTCTGACCCACTGGGAATGTGATGAAAGAAATAAAAGCTGAAATAAATCATTCTCTCTACTAGTATTCTGACATTTCACATTCTTAAAATAAAGTGGTGATCCTAACTGACCTAAGACAGTGAATTTTTACTAGGATTAAATGTCAGGAATTGTGAAAAACTGAGTTTAAATGTATTTGGCTAAGGTGTATGTAAACTTCCGACTTCAACTGTACATGTTAGAAAGGTGCAAGTATTCCAGAGACTGGGAATTGGAATAATACCTTTTACAGGGCTTTACATGTAGTAAGTTTGTTGCTGAAAGCTATCCTGTTCTGTAGTTTTCAGGAGTTGAAAGCTCCCCCATCGTAGTCAGCATGGAGGGAGGGGAGGCTACAGCCGCATCCTGGAAGTGGTATGCAATGATGAATGAGGCGCTGGGGGGCTACCGCTCCATCACCCCACCGGTCATCATCTCCTCATCCCAGGTGCAGCTGTGGGCTCCTCTACCTCCCAGAAGGGTCCAGATGTGGAGTGCCAGGGAGGCACGCCTTATGACCATTTTACTTTAATAAACCATCTACTAAACTAAATATACCATCAATAATAATTGATTACATTTCTACAGCGCTTTTCATAACAATCTCAAAGCGCATCAAAAGCAAAAAACAAACAAGCAATACATCATCATGAGTAGCCTAGATATATTTGGCTAGGTCAACCAATAAAGGCCAAGTCTTTGCATCCTCCAAAGATGGAGAGGGACAGTTCATGGCTTGATCAGAGGAAGGTGGTCATGGAGATGGTTGATGAAGATGGAGTCTGGTGACGATCTTGTAGAGGGCTACTCTAGGAGTCGTGTAGCCTCCTTCACAATGTATGGCACCCACTTGGGTGATGCCTCTGCAGCTCTGGGTGCCAGAAAGCTCACCACACATAGTTCAGAGTAGTAACCAGTCATCCTCATTACGAGCCCTCTGCCTCAGCACTGCGTTTCTTTACTGCATCTCCCATTCCTTTCAAGCTTCAGGAGACTTCAATTGATACATGCGTAGGCCTATGGGAACTCAAGTTTACTCCAAATACGTCATTCCAAATGCTAGCTACTTAACTGACGTTAACCCAAAACAACAACACTCTGGTAGTGAAAGGTCACTGGATGGGGCTACAGAAGATCCTTTCCGGTTCATATGTGAAGCCGTAACTGATGGTGCGTCATCCAACTCGGAATTACGTCAAGAACTCGGGCAAGTAAGCATTTCACTGTAATGTCTGCACCTGTTGTATTCGGCGCATGTGGCCAATAAAATTTGATTTGATTTGATTTGATCATCCTAGAGCTCCAACTTCTCCGACCTGAAGATCACCGACGTCACGATTTTTACCAGTCTGAGCTCGTTCCCAGTTGTCTTGAAAGCAACAAAAGTAATACGTTTCGGCCGTGGCATACTTTTTACTAAACAGTACGTGCTTAATAGCACGTAGTACGATTAGTACACAGTATGCAGTTTAAGTAAGTAATAGGAAAGTCCGATTTAGGACACGGCCAGTAGTTTAGATTGTAGGCTCAATTACACAACTTCCCTGTATATTCCTCAGTATTTCACTCCTTTAATTGTCAGTGTTATTTGGTGTGTGTGTGTGTGTGTATGTGTGTGTGTGACTGTGCATACATTTGCAGGCCTGTGCATGTGTACTTTTTCATTTGGTAAAAGGATAGATGCTGCACACAACCCATTTCTGTCTTAGTCCTGTGGCTGGGGGAAGCGTATTGGTTATACTGTATAACAAATTATTGTAGATCAGTCTGTATCAGAGTGTGAAGGCCTGGAGAATGAGAGAAAGAGAATGAAAGGGAACGAAAGGGAGGTTTGGAGACATGATAGATAAGAGTGGAGGGGGAGAAGGAGAAAGGTTGGAAGAGAGAAACAGAGTGAGAGAAAGAGAGAAAGAAAGGCTCAGAGAGACACGAATGAGTACAGCTGGTACAGTCCAGGACTTGAGTGGAAACAGTAGCATCTGAGATTTTCTTCCTGAAAGGCAGAAGTCAAATGCTTGCAGATATCAATTTTTTTTTTACTGTGGTATTTCCTCAAGGAAACACCTGCTTCGATCATTTTTCTGCTGATTCCTTTATGTGCCCTCTGAAGTATGTAGTAGGCAAATAAACTGTAGGCAAATCCTCTCTCAAATATTGAAACTGAACACATTCAAACTCTAATGTTCATATTTCATACTTGAAAGAAAACCTAGTACAGCTTTGCAGATGTAATTGGCGGACATATGTTAAATTTAAATCTGCAGTCATTTCAAATGTTGCATGACATTAAAGATGAGATGCTGTGCTGTTTTAGTGTGTCACGAGGACAGGTTTGGCCTTGCATTCCAAGAAAGTCTGTGAGAACAATACTGTGCTAAGGAAAACAGCTATGAAATGGGAATGGAATGAATGATCTCTAAAAAGCATTAGAGAGAAGTGTCTATATGTGTGTCTATACTGCCTGATTAGTCCACTGATGCTTTCTCATTCCATATTTTTCATGTTAAATGGCATGTGATGAATGCATCCTGATTAATAGTTTGCTGTAGTAATCACAGGGGGGGATGGATCCACCCACCCTGGCAGAGAAAAAGGCACCAAGTTTACCTCCCAGCCTGGAGTGATGAAAGGAAAGGGAAAGGGGGATACCTAGTCGTTATACAACTGAATGCATTGAGCAGTAATTTATGAACAAGTAATCTGCATCACAATGGTAGCAAATTTGCAATCATTTGTACAATGTTCCAGAACATGGCACCGAGAACGCTCTCTAGAGGGTGCGTTCGTAAATTCACTCTGGCTATCTACTCCGACTTCAGAGCACTCTCGTCTGAGTGTGCCAGAGCGCAGAATAAGTTATAATTTACGAACACTCAACACCCGTTGAATATGGCCAGTGTCAGTAAACGTCGGCAAAAAAGTGTAATGAAATTGTTGCCAGCAGCACTGTTCCATCACCAACGATATGGATAACATGAAACAGCCTAACCAGCTATGCTAGGGCCAGTAAAATGGTCAGAGTGAGGTGTTCTCTCATTTGTCTGGAAGTAGCTAGCAAGCTATCCAACGTTAGCCAGTTAGCTTGGGTGCTTGACTGCCGTTGTGAGGTCAGAATGCTCGGATCAACCCTACTCCTCGGCCAGAGCGTCCAGTGTGCACTCTGAACGCTCCGAGAGCGAAACGCTCTGAATTTACGAATGGACAATCGGGCATCTCTCAGAATTTTCGAATGCACAGAGCGCACTCTGAGCGCACTCTGGCACTTCAGATTTAATTTACAAACACACCCAGAATCTTATCTCCTCTCCATGTTCTAGAATCTTTTGTTCTTCCCTAGTTGTCTAGAATTTCACTTCTCAGAGTTCTAGAATAATATCTCCTGACAGTCTCATCTTCCTTTCAATGTTATAGAATCACGTCTTTCTCTCATTGTTCTAGAGCAGGGGTATTTAAATCTTAGCCTACGAGGTCCGGAGTACTGCTGGTTTTCTGTTCTACCTGATAATTAATTTCACACGCCTGGTGTCCCAGGTCTAAATCAGTCCCTGCACTGTTAAAATGAAGTGCTTTGTAACATTAAAACTAGTGGTAACTGAGCCGCCATCACATTAAAGGAGACGAAACCATAACTTTGTTGGAGTATTTAAACACATGGATGTGAGGGTATTGGGACAGATTTAACTGAGGTCTAAGGGCCCGGGGCTGGGTTTCTACTAAACTAACCTATGGAATTGTTTTAAGATGGTCATACCAAGGATCATTTAGCTATTTTATTTTGACTTTTAGGACCCCTGTAAGTATATAAAAAAAAATACAAATATTTGATGAAACACTTAATTTGACCTTACTGCTATTAGCAGCCAGTTCACCCTTGATACAAGTCAGTATTTGACGTCCATCCATGTCTGAGGATGTCAGGAGATGACGTGGAAACCAGCCACTAGGGGCAACAGTGACCGCTGTTACCTTCGAGAAGGTTTCGGTTTTGCTAGGGCATTGTGGATGGAAATGGCGGATGGGCGTAAGCATCTGCCTATGGGGCCAAAGGTTGGATGTTCAAATCCAGCGATAGACAGTTATTTTTGTTTTAAGCCTATCCCAAACCTTAACCCTTACCTTAACCATTTGGAGTTAATACCTAACCTTAAGATTTCGGAGTTAATGTCTAAACTTAACTTGAAATTCTACGAAATTTGACATTTGGAAGAACTTCAAAATGTGACGTTTGAGAAACATGGATGAACATCTAATTCTGACGTGAGACTATGAGAGCTAGTTGGCTATTAGCCCATAGAAACACATTAAATAGCACTTGGCAAAACAAATCATCAAGAAATACATAAAAAGGAAGTATGTTTTGAAGTGTCGGTTCCATATCTGAGAGATATAAGAAAGCTCAGGAAATTATTTGTATTTCATTTTTACCCTACAAGGTGTTTAAAGCGTTCCACAGGGATGTTGGCCCACGTTGACTCCAATGTTTCCCACAGTTGTGTCAAGTTGGCTTTGGGTGGTGGACCATTTATGATACACACAGGAAACTGTTGAGCGTGAAAAACCCAGCAGCGTTGCATTCTTGACACACGCAAACCGGTGCACCTGGAACCTACTACCATACCCCATTCAAAGACACTTAAATATTTTGTCTTGCCAATTCAACCTCTGAATGGCAGAGATACACAATCCATGTCTCAATTGTCTCAAGGATTATCAATCCTTCTTTAACCTGTCTCCTCCCCTTCATCTACACTGATTGAAGTGGATTTAACAAGTGACATCAATAAGGGATCATAGATTTCACCTGGATTCACCTGGTCAGTCTATGTCATGGAAAGAGCAGGTGTTCCTTATGTTTTGTCCACTCAGTGTGTACTTTCATTTTTTAAACTCAAATAAATGATTTGCAAATACAATTTTATTCGTCACATGCTTTGTAAACAGGTGTGGACTAACAGTGAAATGCTTACTTACGGGCCCTTTCCAACAATGCAGAGAGAAAGAAAATATAGAAATAATAGAAAAGTTAAAGACGTAATAATAAAAAGTAATAGTAGATACACAATGAGTAACAACTTGGCTATATACAAGGGGTACCAGTACCGAGTTGAAGTGCAGGGGTACGAGGTAGATATATACATACAGAGCCTTGCAAAAGTATTCATCCCCTTTGGCATTTTTCCTATTTTGTTGCATTACAACTTGTAATTTAAATTATTTTTATTTGGATTTCATGTAATGGACATTCACAAAGTGAAATGAAAAAAAATTACTTGTTTCAAAAAATTCGAAAATATAAATTACGGAAAAGTGGTGCGTGCATATGTATTCACCCTCTTTGCTATGAAGCCCCTAAATAAGATCTGTTGAAACCAATTAACTTCAGAAGTCACATAATTAGTTAAATAAAGTCAACCTGTGTGCAATCTAAGTGTCACATGATCTGTCACATGATATCAGTATACAGTTGAAGTCGGAGGTTTACATACACTTAGGTTGGAGTCATTAAAACTCGTTTTTTCAACCACTCCACTAATTTCTTGTTAACAAACTATAGTTTTGGCAAGTAGGTTAGGACATCTACTTTGTGCATGACACAAGTCATTTTTCCAACAATTGTTTACAGACAGATTATTTCACTTATAATTCACTGTATCACAATTCCAGTGGGTCAGAAGTTTACATACACAAAGTTGACTGTGCCTTTAAACAGCTTAGAAAATTCCAGAAAATGATGTCATGGCTTTAGAAGCTTCTGATAGGCTAATTGACATCATTTGAGTCAATTGGAGGTGTACCTGTGGATGTATTTCAAGGCCTACCTTCAAACTCAGTGCATCTTTGCCTGACATCATGGGAAAATCAAAATAAATCAGCCAAGACCTCAGAAGAAAATTGTAGACCTCCACAAGTCTGGTTCATCTTTGGGAGCAATTTCCAAACGCCTGAAGGTACCACGTTCGTCTGTATAAACAATAGTATGCAAGTATAAACACCATGGGACCATGCTGCCATCATACCACTCAGGAAGAAGACGCGTTCTGTCTCCTAGAGATGAACGTACTTTGGTGCGAAAAGTGCAAATCAATCCCAGAACAACAGCAAAGGTCCTTGTTAAGATGCTGGAGGAAACAGGTACAAAAGTATCTATATCCACAATAAAATTAGTCCTATATCGACATAACCTGAAAGGCCGCTCAGCAAGGAAGAAGCCACTGCTCCAAAACCGCCATAAAAAAACCAGACTATGGTTTGCAACCGCACAAGGGGACAAAGATCGTACTTTTTGGAGAAATTTATTCTGGGCTGATGAAACAAAAATAGAACTGTTTGGCCATAATGACCATCGTTATGTTTGGAGGAAAAAGGGGGTCCCTTGCAAGCCGAAAAACACCATCCCAACCGTGAAGCACTGGGGTGGCAGCATCATGCTGTGGGGGTGCTTTGCTTCAGGAGGGACTGGTGCCCTTCATAAAATAGGTGGCATAATGAGGAAGGAAAATTATGTGGATATATTGAAGCAACATCTCAAGACATCAGTCAGGAAGTTAAAGCTTGGTCACAAATGGGTCTTCCAAATGGACAATGACCGCAAGCATACTTCCAAAGTTGTGGCAAAATGGCTTAAGGACAACAAAGTCAAGGTATTGGAGTGGCCATCACAAAGCCCTGACCTCAATCCTATAGAAAATGTGTGGGCAGAACTGAAAAAGTGTGTGCGAGCAAGGAGGCCTACAAACCTGACGCAGTTACACCAGCTCTGTCAGGAGGAATGGGCCAAAATTCACCCAACTTATTGTGGGAAGCTTATGGAAGGCTACCCGAAACGTTTGACCCAAGTTAAACAATTTAAAGGCAATGCTACCAAATACTAATTGAGTGTATGTAAACTTCTGACCCACTGGGAATGTGATGAAAGAAATTAAAGCTGAAAGAAATAATTCTCTCTACTATTATTCTGACATTTCACATTCTTAAAATAAAGTGGTAATCCTAACTGACCTAAGACAGGGAATTTTTACTAGGATTAAATGTCAGGAATTGTGAAAAACTGAGTTTAAATGTATTTGGCTAAGTTGTATGTAAACTTCCGAATTCAACTGTATATACACCTGTTCTCAAAGGCCCCAGAGTCTGCAAAACCACTAAGCAAGGGGCACCACCAAGCAAGCGGCACCATGAAGACCAAGGAGCTCTCCAAACAGGTCAGGGACAAAGTTGTGGAGAAGTACAGATCAGGGTTGGGTTATTAAAAAATATCTGAAACTTTGAACATCGTACGGAGCACCATTAACTCCATTATTAAAAAATGGAAAGAATATGGTACCACAACAAACCTGCCAAGAGAGAGCCGCCCACCAAAACTCATGGACCAGGGAAGGAGGGCATTAATCAGAGCGGCAACAAAGAGACCAAAGATAACCCTGAAGGAGCTGCAAAGCTCCACAGCGGAGATTGGAGTATCTGTCCATAGGACCACTTTAAGCCGTACACTTCACAGGGCTGGGCTTTACGGAAGATTGGCCAGAAAAAGCCATTGCTTAAAGAAAAAAATAAGCAAACACGTTTGGTGTTCACCAAAAGCCATGTGGGAGACTCCCCAAACAAATGGAATAAGGTACTCTGGTCAGATGAGACTAAAATTGAGCTTTTTGGCCATCAAGGAAAACGCCATGTCTGGCGCAAACCCAACACCTCTCATCACCCGAGAACACCATCCAATTCTGACCAGTTTCCCAGTCCCTGCCGATGAAAAACATCCCCACAGCCAATGTTTTTCATCAGCAGGGACTGGGAAACTGGTCAGAATTGAAGGAATGATGGATGGCGCTAAATACAGGGAAATTCTTGAGGTAAATCTCTTTGTTTTCCAGAGATTTGATACTGGGACGGAGGTTCACCTTCCAGCAGGACAATAACCCTAAGCATACTGCTAAAGCAACACTCGAGTGGTTTAAGGGGAAACATTTAAATGTCTTGGAATGGCCTAGTCAAAGCCCAGACCTCAATCCAATTGAGAATCTGTGGTATGACTTAAAGATTGCTGTACATCAGCGGAACCCATCCAACTTGAATGAGCTGGAGCAGTTTTTCCTTGAAGAATGGGCAAAAATCCCAGTGGCTAGATTTGCCAAGCATATAGAGACAAACCCCAAGAGACTTGCAGTTGTAATTGCTGCAAAAGGTGGCTCTACAAAGTATTGACTTTGAGTAGTTATGCACGCTCAAGTTTTCTGTTTTTTTGGTCTTTTTTCTTGTTTGTTTCACCCCCAAAAATATTTTGCATCTTTAAAGTGGTAGTCATGTTCTGTAAATCAAGTTATACAATCCCCCCCAAAATCCATTTTAATTCCAGGTTGTAAGGCAACAAAATAGGAAAAATATAGCCACTGTATAATTAGGAATATAGTGACCGATAATATACAGTAGCAGCAGCATATGTGAAAGTTTGTGCAAAAAGGGTCAATGCAGATAGTCCGGGTAGCTATTTGGTTAACTATTTAACTAACACATTAGCAGTCTTATGGCTTTGGGGTAGAAGCTGTTCAGGGTCCTGTTGGTTTCAGACTTGGTGCATCGATACCGCTTGCTGTGTGGTAGCAGAGAGAACAGTCTATGACTTGGGTGGCTGGAATGTGACAAATGTTAGTGCCTTCCTCTGACACGCCTGGTATAGAGGTGCTGGACGGCAGGGAACTCGGCCCCAGTGATGTACTTGGTCGTCCGCACTACCCTCTGTAGTGCCTTGCGGTCGGATGCCAAGCAGCTGCCATACCAGGCGGTGATGTAGCCAGTCAAGATGCTCTCAAGGGTGCAGCTGTATAACTTTTTGAGGATCTGAGGGCCCATGCCAAATCTTTTCAGACTCCTGAGGGAGAAGAGGCATTGTCTTACCCTCTCCATCAAATCAAATCAAATTTGATTTGTCATATACACATGTTTAGCAGATGTTATTGCAGGTGTGGCCTTGAGATAGAAGCTGTTTTTCAGTCTCTCGGTCCCAGCTTTGATGCACCTGTACTGACCTCGCCTTCTGGATGATAGCGGGATGAACAGGAAGTGGCTCGGGTGGTTGATGTCCTAGATGATCTTTTTGGCCTTCCTGTGACATCAGGTGCTGTAGATGTCCTGGAGGGCGGGTAGTTTGCCCCCGGAATTACGTTGGGCAGACCACACCACCCTCTGGAGAGCCCTGTGGTTGTGGGCGGTGCAGTCGCCGTTCCAGGCGGTGATACAGCCAGACAGGATGCTCTCAATTGTGCATCTGCAAAAGTTTGAGGGTCTTAGGTGCCAAGCCAAATTTCTTCAGCCTCCTGAGGTTGAAGAGGCTCTGTTGCGCCTTCTTCACCACACTGTGTGCATAGATGGACCATTTCAGTTAGTCAGTGATGTGTACGCCAAGGAACTTGAAGCTTTCCACCTTCTCCACTGCGGTCCCGTCGATGTGAATAGGGGGGTGCACCCTCTGCTGTTTCCTGAAGTCCACGATCATCTCCTTTGTTTTGTTGACGTTGAGTGAGAGGTTATTTTCCTGACACCACACTCCCAGAGCCCTCACCTCCTCCCTGTAGGCTGTCTCGTCATTGTTGGTAATCAAGCCTACTACTGTTGTGTCGTCTGCAAATTTGATGAATGAGTTGAAGAAGTGCTTGGCTACGCAGTCATGGGTGAACAGGGAGTACAGGGGGGGGGCTAAGCACTCACCCTTGTGGAGCCCCAGTGTTGAGGATCAGTGAAGTGGAGGTGTTCTTTCCTACCTTCACCACCTGGGGGCGGACCGTCAGGAAGTACAGGACCCAGTTGCACAGGGCGGGGTTCAGACCCAGGGCCTCGAGCGAAATGATGAGCTTGGAGGGCACTATGGTGTTGAATGCTGAGCTTTAGTCAATGAACAGCATTCTTACATAGGTATTCCTCTTGTCCAGATGGGATAGGGCAGTGTGCAGTGTGATGGAGATTGCATCGTCTGTGGATCTATTGGGGCGGTAAGCAAATTGAAGTGGGTCTAGGGTGACAGGTAAGGTAGAGGTGATATGATCCTTGATTTGTCTCTCAAAGCACTTCATGATGACAGAGGTGAGTGCTACGGGGAGATAGTCATTTAGTTAATTTACCTTTGCTTTCTTGGGTACAGGAACAATGGTGGCCATCTTGAAGCATATGGGGACAGCAGACTGGGATAGGGAGAGATTGAATATGTCCGTAAACACACCAGCCAGCTGGTCTGCGCATGCTCTGAGGACGCAGCTAGGGATGTCGTCTGGGCCGGCAGCCTTGCGAGGGTTAACAGGCTTACATGTCTTACTCACGTCGGCCATGGAGAAGTAGAGCCCACAATCCTTGGTAGTGGGCTGCATCGGTGGCACTGTGTTATCCTCAAAGCGGGTGAAGAAGGTGTTTAGCTTGTCCGGAAGCAAGACGTCGGTGTCTGCGCCGTGGCTGGTTTTCCTTTTGTAATTCGTGATAGTCTGCACGTTCGTCTTGGGTCTGAGCCGTTGAATTGCGACTCCACTTTGTCTCTATTTTTTGTCTCACTGTTTGTATTCTGCCACATTCCCAGTCACCTTGCCATGGTTAAATGCGGTGGTTTGCGCATTCAGTTTTGCGCGAATGCTGCCATCTAACCACGGTTTCTGCTTAGGGTAGGTTTTAATAGTCACAGTGGGCACCACATCTCCTATAAACTTCCTGATAAACTCAGTCACCGTTTCAGTGTATTCGTCAAAATTATTTTCGCAAGCTACCCGGAACATATCCCAGTCCACGTGTCCCAGTCAACGTGATCAAACAATCTTTAAGCATGGATTCCGATTGGTCAGACCAGCGTTGAATAGTCCTTAGCACGGGTACTTCCTGTTTCAGTTTCTGCCTATAGGAAGGGAGGTGCTAAAGGGAGTCGTGGTCAGATTTGCTGGAAAGAGGGCGGGGGAGGGCCTTGAAAGCATCCCGCAAGTTCGAATAGCAATCATCGAGAAGTTTAGCTGCCCAAGTAAAACAGTCGATATGTTGATAGAACTTTGGCATCCTAGTTCTCAAATTTGCTTTGTTAAAATCCCCAGCTACAATAAATGCAGCCTCAGGATATGTGGTTCCAGTTTGCATAAAGTCCAGTGAAGTTCTTTGAGGGCCGTCATGGTATCGCCTTGAGGGGGGATATACTCAGCCATAACTATAACCGAAGAAAATTATCTTGGGAAATAATACGGTCAGCATTTGATTGTGAGGTATTCTAGGTTGGGTGAACAAAAGGACTTGAGTTCCTGTATGTTACTACAATTACACCACGAGTCATTAATCATGAAACACACACCTCCGCCCTTCTGCTTCCTGGAGAGATATTTATGTCTGTCTGCACGATGAACTGATAACCTATCTTGCTGGACCGATTTGGAATCAGTTCAATTGCCCTGGGAAGAGCAAACAAAGGATCTGCTTCGGGAAAGTCGTATTCCTGGTCGTAATGATGGTAGTTCTGGTGAGTTAACGCCACTCTGATATCCAATAGTATTTCCCAACTGTATGTAATGATACAAATCACTTTCTGAGCAAATAATGTAAAAAATATACATAAAAATAACAAAATACCGCAAATTTTCCTAAGAGCTAGTCGCGAGGCCGCCATCTTCGTCGGCGCCAGGTACTGTTTGTTGTGTTTGGACTATGATTTTTATCTTGCAAATATATATATATACACACAGTGAGTGAAAAAAGTATTTGATCCCCTGCTGATTTTGTACGTTTGCCCACTGACAAAGAAATGATCAGTGTATAATTTAAATGGTAGGTTTATTTGAACAGTGAGAGACAGAATAACAATAAAAAAAATCCAGAAAAACGCATGTCAAAAATGTTATTAATTGATTTTCATTTTAATCAGGGAAATAAGTATTTGACCCCCTCTCAATCAGAAATATTTCTGGCTCCCAGGTGTCTTTTATACAGGTAACAAGCTGAGATTATGAGCACACTCTTAAAGGGAGTGCTCCTAATCTCAGCTTGTTACCTGTATAAAAGACACCTGTCCACAGAAGCAATCAATCAATCAGATTCCAAACTCTCCACCATGGCCAAGACCAAAGAGCTCTCCAAGGATGTCAGGGACAAGACCTACACAAGGCTGGAATGGGCTACAATACCATCGCCAAGCAGCTTGGTGAGAAGGTGACAACAGTTGGTGCAATTATTCGCAAATGGAAGAAACACAAAAGAACTGTCAATCTCCCTTGGCCTGGGGCTCCATGCAAGATCTCACCTCGTGGAGTTGCAATGATCATGAGAACGGTGAGGAATCAGCCCAGAACTACAAGGGAGGATCTTGTCAATGTTCTCAAGGCAGCTGGGACCATAGTCACTAAGAAAACAATTGGTAACACACTACGCCGTGAAGGACTGAAATCCTGCAGCGCCTGCAAGGTCCCCCTGCTCAAGAAAGCACATATACAGGGCCGTCTGAAGTTTGCCAATGAACATCTGAATGATTCAGAGGAGAACTGGATGAAAGTGTTGTGGTCAGATGAGACCAAAATTGAGCTCTTTGGCATCAACTCAACTCGCCGTGTTTGGAGGAGGAGGAATGCTGCCTATGACCCCAAGAACAACATCCCCACCGTCAAACATGGAGGTGGAAACATTATGCTTTGGGGGTGTTCTTCTGCTAAGGGGACAGGACAACTTCACCGCATCAAAGGGACGATGGACGGGGCCATGTACCGTCAAATCTTGGGTGAGAACCTCCTTCCCTCAGCCAGGGCATTGAAAATGGGTCGTGGATGGGTATTCCAGCATGACAATGACCCAAAACACACAGCCTAGGCAACAAAGGAGTGGCTCAAGAAGAGGCACATTAAGGTCCTGGAGTGGCCTAGCCAGTCTCCAGACCTTAATCCCATAGAAAATCTGTAGAGGGAGCTGAAGGTTCGAGTTGCCAAACGTCAGGCTCAAAACCTTAATGACTTGGAGAAGATCTCCAAAGAGGAGTGGGACAAAAGCCATCCTGAGATGTGTGCAAACCTGTTGGCCAACTACAAGAAATGTCTGACCTCTGTGATTTTTTGCCACCAAGTACTAAGTCATGTTTTGCAGAGGGGTCAAATACTTTTTTCCCTCACTAAAATGAAAATCAATTTATAACATTTTTGCCATGCGTTTTTCTTGATTTTGTTGTTGTTATTCTGTCTCACTGTTCAAATAAACCTACCATTAAAATTATAGACTGATCATGTCTTTGTTAGTGGGCAAACGTACAAAATCAGCAGGGAATCAAATACTTTTTTCCCTCACTGTATACATATACAGTGGGAGAACAAGTGTTTGATACACTGCTGATTTTGCAGGTTTTCCTACTTACAAAGCATGTAGAGGTCTGTAATTTTTTATCATAGGTACACTTGAACTGTGAGAGACGGAATTTAAAACAAAAATCCAGAAAATCACATTGTATGATTTTTAAGTAATTAATTTGCATTTCATTGCATAACATAAGTATTTGATACATCAGAAAAGCAGAACTTAATATTTGGTACAGAAACCTTTGTTTGCAATTACAGAGATCATACGTTTCCTATAGGTCTTGACCAGGTTTGCACACACTGCAGCAGGGATTTTGGCCCACTCCTCCATACAGACCTTCTCCAGATCCTTCAGGTTTCGGGGCTGTCACTGGGCAATACGGACTTTCAGCTTCCTCCAAAGATTTTCTATTGGGTTCAGGTCTGGAGACTGGCTAGGCCACTCCAGGACCTTGAGATGCTTCTTACGGAGCCACTCCTTAGTTACCCTGGCTGTGTGTTTCGGGTCGTTGTCATGCTGGAAGACCCAGCCACGACCCATCTTCAATGCTCTTACTGAGGGAAGGAGGTTGTTGGCCAAGATCTCGCGATACATGGCCCCATCCATCCTCCCCTCAATACGGTGCCATCGTCCTGTCCCCTTTGCAGAAAAGCATCCCCAAAAAATGATGTTTCCACCTCCATGCTTCACGGTTGGGATGGTGTTCTTGGGGTTGTACTCATCCTTCTTCTTCCTCCAAACACGGCGAGTGAAGTTTAGACCAAAAAGCTCTATTTTTGCCTCATCAGACCACATGACCTTCTCCCATTCCTCCTCTGGATCATCCAGATGGTCATTGGCAAACTTCAGATGGGCCTGGACATGTGCTGGCTTGAGCAGGGGGACCATGCGTGCGCTGCAGGATTTTAATCCATGATGGCGTAGTGTGTTACTAATGGTTTTCTTTGAGACTGTGGTCCCAGCTCTCTTCAGGTCATTGACCAGGTCCTGCCGTGTAGTTCTGGGATGATCACTCACCTTCTTCATGATCATTGATGCCCCACGAGGTGAGATCTTGCATGGAGCCCCAGAACGATGGTGATTGACCATCATCTTGAACTTCTTCCATTTTCTAATAATTGCGCCAACAGTTGTTGCCTTCTCACCAAGCTGCTTGCCTATTGTCCTGTAGCCCATCCCAGCCTTGTGCAGGTCTACAATTGTATCCCTGATGTCCTTACACAGCTCTCTGGTCTTGGCCATTGTGGAGAGGTTCGAGTCTGTTTGATTGAGTGTGTGGACAGGTGTCCTTTATACAGGTAACGAGTTCAAACAGGTGCAGTTAATACAGGTAATGAGTGGAGAACAGGAGGGCTTTTTAAAGAAAAACTAACAGGTCTGTGAGAGCCGGAATTCTTACTGGTTGGTAGGTGACCAAATACAATATTTGATGCATTATTTGTTCTGTCGTTTCTGGAGGATTAAATTGAAATTGTAACCAACTTTCTATGGCTTGTTTTAGAAATAGTGATATTTGGGAGATTATTTCCTTTTCAAATAACTAAAAGTGAGAGGTTGTAATCTGAATAAAGGGAAAAAGGCCATTCTTGAACATGGGGTGAGACAATCCTACTAATTTTCTAGAGAACCAGTTCGGATTTAAGTATAACTTTTCTATGACTGAATCTTTTAGTGATAGGTCTAATGCTTTAATATTTAATCATTTCTGTCCTCCGAATTCATATTAATTATATAAATAGGCCAGTTTAATTTTGTCTGGCTTGCCTTTCCAAATAAATTGGAATATTTCTTTCTCATATAATTTAAAAAAACTGTTCGCTAGGCGTAGGCAAGGCCATAAGCAAATAGGTAAACTGGGAAAATACTAAAGAGTTAATCAGGGTGTCACGCCCTGACTCAGGGGACTCTTATATGTTGAGTCAGGGTGTGTATATTCCTTGTTGTGCTTTTTCTATGTGTGGTTTTCTAGTATGTGTATTTCTATGTTGGCCGGTGTGGTTCCCAATCAGAGGCAGCTGTCGCTCGTTGTCTCTGATTGGGGACCATACTTAGGCAGCCTTTTGGCACTGTCTAGTTGTGGGATCTTGTTCCGTGTAAGGTATGTTGTGTGTTCTACCTTGGACGTCACGTTTAGTTTCGGTTGTTGTTTTGTCGGTTGTTTATTCGTGTTAAATAAACATGTACGTATATCACGCTGCGCCTTGGTCTGACCCGTCATTAAACGAACGTGACACAGGGTGATTTTTCCACAAATTGACAGGTATTTACTGTTCCATGGTAGCAAGATCTTATCTATTTTTGCTAACTTTCTATTAAAACATATTGGAGTGAGATCATTTATTTCATTTGGGATATGTATTCCGAGTATATCCACATCACCATCACACCATTTTATTGGTAAACTGCATGGTAATGTAACAATAGTATTTTTTTGTGATCCAATACGTAATATAGTACATTTATCATAATTTGGTTGTAATCCAGAGAGGTTAGAAAATGTATCTAGATCCTCTATGAGGCTGAGGAGGGATTCAAGTTTTAAAAGAAAACATGAATCATCAGCGTACAATGACACCGTTGTTTTTAAGGCCTGGATTTCTAATCCCTTGATATTATTGTTGGATCTGATTTTAATAGCTAACATTTCGATGACAATAATAAATAGATATGCCGATAGTGGACAACCTTGTTTCACTCCTCTTGACAGTTTAAAACTTTCGGAGAAATAGCCATTATTTACTATTTTACACCTAGGGTTACTATACATGATTTTAACCCATTTTATAAGAGATTCTCCAAAATTAAAATGCTCCAGGAATTTATATATATACCCCAGTCGTACTTTATCAAATGCCTTTTCAAAGTCTGCTATGAATAGCAGGCCTGGTTTCCCAGATTTTTCAAAGTGTTCTATTGTTTCCAGTACTTGCCTTATATTATCACCAATGTATCGTCCATGTAAAAAACCTGTCTGATTAGAATGAATAATGTCAGACAATACCTTTTTAATTCTATGCGCTATACATTTTGCTAGAATTTTTGCATCACAACACTGAAGTGTAAGGGGCCTCCAATTTTCTAAATGGACTGGGTCTTTATATTTTCCACTTGTATCCTGCTTCAGTAATAATGAAATCAGACCTTCTTGAGTGTCTGATAATATACCATTTACATACGAGTGGTTAAAACATGCTAATAACAGTCCTCTGAGTATATCAAAAAAGGTTTGGTATACCTCGACTGGTATGCCATCCAACCCTGGAGTTTTCCCGGACTTAAAGTCTTTAATTGTATCCAGAAGTTCCTCCTCTGTGATTTCACCTTCACATGAGTCTTTCTGTATGGCTGTTAATTTTACATTATCAATAGAAAAAAAATCTCTACAATTAGCTTCAGTTAGAAGAGATGGAGGCGACTAAACGAAAACATATGCTTAAAGTACTTTGTTTCCTCCTTCAAAATATCATTTGTAACCAGTTTCAGTAAATTCTTTTTGGTAGCATTTCTATGTTGAAGATTAAAAAAGAATTTGGTGCATTTTTCCCCATATTCCATCCATTTTGCGTTATTTTTATAATATATTACATTTACATTTACATTTTAGTCATTTAGCAGACGCTCTTATCCAGAGCGACTTACAGTTAGTGCATACATTATTTTTTATTTTTCATACCGGCCCCCCGTGGGAAACGAACCCACAACCCTGGCGTTGCAAACGCCATGCTCTACCAACTGAGCTACACTTGATCTTTCTTGAATAAGTTTCTCGATTTATTTTTGTTTTTCCTCTCATTTATTCTGAGCCTCTCTGTTACAGTTTTTATTGCTATATATCTGTTCTGTTAGACCTCCTATTTCCTTTGTTAGTATGGACTCTTTTGACCTAAATTGCTGTTGTTTTCGAGATGAGTACTGAATTGCATGGCCTCTAAAGGCACATTTAAAAGTGTCCCATACAATAAGGGGATTTGCTGTACCTATGTTATGTCGGAAAATATCTGTTATAAATTCCTCTGTCCTAGTTAAAAACAACTTACCATCCAATAGGCTTTGATTACATTTCCAATATCCTCGCCCACGTGGAAATTCAGTAAGAGTAATGTATATGCCAATTATATGATGGTCCGACCGCATTCTGTCCCCAATCAACACTTTTTAAACTTTTGGTGCAAACGAGAAGGAAAGAAGTCAAGACGACTAGCTTGATTGAGTCTCCTCCATGTATATCTCACAAGATCAGGATATTTAAGCCTCCATATATCTACTAGATCTAATGTATCTTCATGTATATTCACGATTTCCTTAAGAGCATGAGGGTGATAGTTTGTAGTGTGATTTCCTTTACGGTCCATTGAGCTATTTAAAATGGTATTATAGAAAGAAGAAAGAAACCCTCCAAATGTTCTCCACTATTCCCCCCGCTAAAGCCCCTCCCCATCCCAAGTTGGGCCATCATCCCAGTGATTGGCATACCACCCCTGTCCCCCCGGATCCCTAGGCCCCCGAGAGGCCAGGACCCATCCATCGAAAACAGCACACAGTGCCACCCACAAAACAGAAGTAGGTCAACCGCCAAAAGCATTTCCGATTCTCTCACCTCTACATATATATATATATATATATATATATATATAGCTATTTAAAAATATATATCTATTCAAATATCTTGCATATCTTCATTTCCATCATTATCAATTAATATGCATAATAATATTGGCAGTTCATGCGTAGGATTGTTACCTATAACCCGGATTGCCATTGTATTACATTACATTTTTGTCAAGCAATTATTATTTTAGCAAACAATTATTGTCGTTCATCCTATATTCTCCCTAACATCCTTACCCCCTTGCAACAGATGTGGGATAAACACACACACACACACAACCCCTTTCCTCCACAATCAACCATAAGATCAGATGCTCAACGGTTGTTACATCCCAGAGCCCAACTCAAGAAAGGACCTGATTTACGAATGCATATACAGTTACAGCTGTTTGAGAAAGCATGCAAGATTGAGCAAAAATTGACAACAATGTGAGATTTGATTAATCTATGTCAAATCCTAGGTGATGGAGTTCAGATCCACCCTCTTCCCCTGAGACACAAACACTCTGGTTCCCCATTGTAACCATTTCCCCCAAGCATCTCCGTGCAGTCAGACCTTTGATTATTTTGTGCCACCAGGGCCACAATAATATGCCCCCTCTCTGATTGTCCGAGTTTGACCCACTCCCCATGGGTTACTGCAGCCAGTGTTGCCAGCACTGCCACTACCTGGTGGGGGTACCCCACCGGAATCCCCTCCGGCTAGGTACAAGGTCGTCAAGGTTCTCATTAGCAGCTTTGAGAATTTCCTTGTATATTATGATCCTTAGTGATGTGGACACCGAGGAACTTGAAGCTCTTGACCCGCTCCACTACAGTCCCGTCAATGTGAATGGGGGCGTGATCGGCCCTCCGTTTCCTATAGTCCATGATTAGCTCCTTTGTCTTGCTGACGTTGAGGGAGAGGTTGTTGTCTGGCACCACACTGACAGGTTTGTAACCTCCTCCCTATAAGCTGTCTCATCGTCGTCGGTGCGGCCATGCAGTCATGTGTGAACAGGGAGTACAGGAGGGGACTAAGCACGCACCACTGAGGGGTCCCTGTGTTGAGGGTCATTGTGGCGGATGTGTTGTTGCCTACCCTCACCACCTTGGGGTGACCCGTCAGGAAGTCCAGGATCCAGTTGCAGAGGGAGGTGTTCAGTCCCAGGGTCCTTAGCTTAGTGAGGTAATTAATGAACAGCATTTTCCACTTTGTCCAAGTGGCAAAGGGCAGTGTGGAGTGCAATAGAGATTGTGTCATCTGTGGATCTGTTGGGGCAGTATGCGAATTGGAGTGTGTCCAGGGTGTCTGAGATGATGGTGTTGATGTGAGCCATGACCAGCCTTTCAAAGCATTTCATGGCTACAGATGTGTGTGCTATGGGGAAATAGTCATTCAGACAGGTTACCTTGGTGCTGTTGGGCACAGGGACTATCGTGGTCTGCTTGAAACATGTCGGTATTACAGACTGGGCCAGAGAGAGGTTAAAAATGAAAGTGAAGACACTAGCCAGCTGGTCAGCGCATGCTCTGAGTACGCGTCCTGGTAATCTGCCTGGCATCTGCGGCCTTGTGAATGTTAACCTGTTTAAAGGTCTTACTCACATCGGCCACGGAGAGCGAGAGTCGTCCGGAACAGCTGATGCTCTCACGCATGGTTCAGTGTTGCTTGCCTCGAAGCGAGCATCAGGCATTTTCCTCGTCTGTTAGGCTCACTGGGCATTTTAGGGCTGGGATTTCCCTTTGTAATCCGTGATAGTTTGCAAGCCCTGCCACATCCGACCAGCGTCAGAGCCGGTGTAGTAGGATTTTATCTTAGTCCTGTATTGGTGCTTTGCCTGTTTGATAGTTCGTCAGAGGGCGTAGCGGGATGTTTTATAAGCGTCCGGGTTAGTGTCCCGCTCCTTGAAAGCGTCTGCTCTAGCTCAGTGCGGATGTTGCCTGAAATCCATGGCTTCTGGTTGGGATATGTACGTCCGGTCACTGTGGGGATGACGTCGTCGATGCACTTATTATTAAGCCTGTTACTAATGTGATAAACTCCTCAATGCTATTGGATGAGACCCGGAACATATTCCAGTCTGTGCTAGCAAAACAATCCTGTAGCTTAGCGTCCACTTCATCAGACAACTTCTGTATTGAGCACGTCACTGGTACTTCCTGTTTGAGTTTTTGCTTGTAAGCAGAAATCAGGATGATAGAGTTTTGGTCAGATTTGCCAAATGGAGGGCGAGAGAGAGCTTTGTATGCGTCTATGTGTGTGGCGTAAAGGTGATCTAGAGTTTTTTGCCTCTAGTTACACGGGTGACATGTTGGTAGAAATTAGGTAAGACGGATTTCAGTTTTCCTGCATGAAAATCACCGGCAACTAGGAGCGCCGCCTCTAGATGAGCATTTTCTTGTTTGCTTATGGCCATCTGGTACCGGGCTACCTTCAGACCAGTCTTGTGTCCTACATCAAAACAACTGACATGTATGTGTTCTGAAGAGTCACATCTTTCTATAGAGGAGTCATAATAGTCTGTAGCCCAAACCATTCGGATACTACAGATGTTTTCATGAGAAGACAGATCTTCTGGATGTCTCCTGGTCAGACAAACACCGGTATGGCTCTGACAACTTCCACTGCAGATGCGGAATGCTTAAACCAATGGATTTTGCTGGGGATTTTTTATTATTATACTAATTAGATTTCTGCAGGGGTGCAGATGTCAACTCTACTGAAACATTTATCCTGAGGTGTTCTGAAACTGACATGGTGTGTTATAACACCACATAATCAAGAGTTGTGCACACCTTGCTTGACTGAGAGCACTAACTATTATGGTGATTCAAGTCCTGTGTAGTGCAGAATTAGATCCCTTCTCTTTTTGGTGTGCACAACTATCAGAGCAAAAACTAAGCTATGAGGTCAAAGGAATTGTCCGTAGAGCTTAGAGACAGGATTGTGTCGAGGCACAGATCTGGGGAAGGGTACCAAACATGTCTGCAGCATTGAAGAACCCTGTGGCCTTTATCATTCTTAAATGGAAGAAGTTTGGAACCACCAAGACTCTTCCTAGAGCTGGCCAAACTGAGCAATCGGGGGAGAAGGGCCTTGGTCAGGGAGGTGACCAAGAACCCAATGGTTACTCTGACAGAGCGCCAGAGTTCCTCTGTGGAGATGGGAGAACCTTCCAGAAGGACAACCATCTCTGCAGCACTCAACCAATCAGGCCTTTATGGTAGAGTGGCCAGACAGAAGCCACTCCTCAGTAAAAGGCACATGACAGCCCTCTTGGAGTTTGCCAAAAGGCACCTAAAGGACTCTCAGACCATGGGAAACAAGATTCTCTGCTCTGATGAAACCAAGATTGAACTCTTTGGCCTGAATGCCAAGTGTCACGTCTGGAGGAAGCCTGGCACCATCCCTACGGTGAAGCATGGGGGGGGGCAGCATCATGCTGTGGGGATGTTTTTCAGCTGCAGGGACTGGGAGACTATTCAGGATTGAGGGAAAGATGAACAGAGCAAAGTACAGCGAGATCCTTGATGAAAACCTGCTCCAGAGCACTCAGGACCTCAGACTGGGGCGAAGGTTCACCTCCCCCAACAACATTAGACAAATTGCTTATATAAGTAAGTCAAATCAATGATGAGAGACTAGTCAGATTAACTGATAATTGACACAGACATTGTGGCATAGCTTGAAGATCGGTATGCCATGAACCAACAGGTTGCGAGTTCAAATCCCAGGTGAGGATATGTTTGAATAATAATTACTGTATAAATTAACATTACCAATGTAATCATGTACAGTGCATTCGGAAAGTATACAGACCCCTTGACTTTTCCCACATTTTGTTGTGTTACAGCCTTATTCTAAAATTGATTAAATTGTTTTTTTCCACCTCAATCTACACACAATACCCCGTACCGACAAAGCAAAAACAGGTTTTTAGACATTTCTAAAAAATAAAAACGGAAACATCACAATTACATAAGTATTCAGACCCTTTACTCTGCACTTTGTTGAAGCACCTTTGGCAGCAATTACAGCCTCGAGTCTTCTTAGGTATGACACTACAAGCTTGGCACACCTGTATTTGGGGAGTTTCTCCCATTCTTCTCTTCAGATCCTCTCAAGCTCTGTCAGGTTGGATGTGGAGTGTCGCAGCACAGCTATTTTCAGGTCTCTCGAGAGATGTTAAATCGGGTTCAAGTCCGGGCTCTGGCTGGGCCACTCAAGGACATTCAGAGATTGTCCCAAAGCCACTCCTGCGTTGTCTTGGCTGTGTGATGCTGTGGCAGGACTTGAAACGAGCAGTTCATGCTTGAAAACCCGCACGTCACTGAGTTAAAGCAGTTCTACATGGAAGAGTGGGACAAAATTCCTCCACAGCGACGTGAGAGACTGATCAACAACTACATGAAGCATTTGGTTGGAGTCATTGCAGCTAAAGGTGGCACAACCAGTTATTGAGGGGGCAATTACTTTTTCACACAGGGGAATTGGGTGTTGCATACCTTTGTTTATGAAATAAATGATATAAATATGTAATTGTTGTGTTATTTGTTCACTTATGTTCCCTTTATCTAATATTAGGTTTTGGTTGAAGATCTGATAACATTCAGTTTCACAAATATGCAAAAGTAGAGAAAATTAGAAAGGGGGCAAATACTTTTTCATAGCACTGTACATGAAATGAGTTTGAATAGGAAATATAGCAAAATGCATAGGAAATGTAGTCATTGACAAGGTTAGAAATACTGATTTGTTATAGAAATAATAATTGTGTCCTTCAAACTTTGCTTTCGTCAAAGAATCTTCAATTTGCAGCAATTACAGCCTTGCAGACCTTTGGCATTCTAGTTGTCAATTTGTTGAGGTAATCTGAAGAGATTTCACCTCATGCTTCCTGAAGCACCTCCCACAAGTTGGATTGGCTTGATGGGCACTTCTTATATACCATACGGTCAAGCTGCTCCCACAACAGCTCAATAGGGTTGAGATCCGGTGACTGTGCTGGCCACTCCATTATAGACAGAATACCAGCTGACTGCTTCTTCCCTAAATAGTTATTGCATAGTTTGGAGATGTGCTTTGGGTCATTGTCCTGTTGTAGGAGGAAATTGGCTTCAATCAAGCGCCGTCCACAGGGTATGGCATGGCGTTGCAAAATGGAGTGATAGCCTTCCTTCTTCAAGATCCCTTTTACCCTGTACAAATCTCCCACTTTACCACCACCAAAGCACCCCCAGACCATCACAGTGCCTCCACCATGCTTGACAGATGGCATCAAGCACTCCTCCAGCATCTTTTTATTTGGTCTGTGTCTCACAAATGTTCTTCTTTGTGATCCAAACACCTCAAACTTCGATTCGTCTGTCCATAACACATTTTTTTCCAATCTTCCTCTGTCCAGTGTCTGTGTTCTTTTGCCCATCTTAATCTTTTATTTTTATTGGCCAGTCTGAGATATGGCTTTTTCTTTGCAACTCTGCCTAGAAGGTCAGCATCCCGGAGTCGCCTCTTCACTGTTGACGTTGAGACTGGTGTTTTGGGGGTAGTATTTAATGAAGCTGCCAGTTGAGGACCTGTGAGGCATCTGTTTCTCAAACTAGACACTCTAATGTATTTGTCCTCTTGCTCAGTTGTCCACCAGGGCCTCCCACTCCTCTTTCTATTCTGGTTAGAGCCAGTTTGCGCTTTTCTGTGAAGGGAGTAGTACACAGCGTTGTATGAGATCTTCAGTTTCTTGTCAATTTCTCGCATGGAATAGCCTTCATTTCTCAGAACAAGAATAGACTGACGAGTTTCAGAAGAAAGTTATTTGTTTCTGGCCATTTTGAGCCTGTAATTGAACCCACAATTGCTGATGCTCCAGATACTAAACTAGTCTCAAGAAGGCCAGTTTTATTGCTTCTTTAATCAGCACAACAGTTTTCAGCTGTGCTAACATAATTGCAAAAGGGTTTTCTAATGATCAATTAGCCTTTTAAAATGATAAACTTGGATTAGCAAACACAACGTGCCATTGGAACACAGGACTGATGGTTGCTGATAATGGACCTCTGTACGCCTATGTAGATATTCCATTAAAAATCAGCCGTTTCCAGCTACAATAGCCATTTACAACATTAACAATGTCTACACTTTATTTCTGATCAATTTGATGTTATTTTAATGGACAAAAAAAGTGTTTTTCTTTCGAAAACAAGGACATTTCTAAGTGACCCCAAACTTTTGAACGGTAGTGTACATCAATGTGTGTCAAATGTGTAAGTTGAAAACATTGTTTGTTAAAAGCACTGTGTGTAACTAATTCCACAGCCTTTTTTTAGGTAAGATTGCCAAATAATAATTTCTAGTTGAATTAACATATGAGACAATTTGAGCAAACACATTTTAAGTTGACTGAATATTTGCCTATGTTTTCTAATGTTGGAGTTAAGTTTGGTTCAGGTAACACTTTGACCGAAAAGTTGAGAAAACTAAATCAATGGAAATATGACATTATATTTCACATTCATGGAAAATAAATAGAGGCAGTAGCTTTAAATCGGTGACAGCTTGTATGCCCTCCCACCTATCCCGTTTCATGTCTCAGGTGGCCCGCATAAGCCAGCATGGATAGAATGCAAGAATTGACAAATGTTTGCCATTTCTAATAATCCTGATGTGCCAACGTATTGCCACTGTCCTTGCCCATCACGTTTCAGGCGAAGACCCAGATGCAGACAGTGTCGAAGTAACAAACGTTTATTACAAAAACAGGTGGCAGGCAAACGACAAGGCAAGGGTAGGCAGAGGTCAGTAATCCAGATCAGAGTCCAAAAGGTACAGAACGGCAGGCAGTCTCAGGGTCAGGGCAGGCAGAGTGGTCAAAAGTGGGAAAACTAGAAAACAGGAACATGAAAAACACGCTGGTAGGCTTGACGAAACAAAATGAACTGGCAACAGACAAACAGAGAACACAGGTATAAATACACTGGGGATAATGGGGAATATGGGCGACACTTGGAGGGAGTTGGAGACAATCACAAAGACAGGTGACACAGATCAGGGTGTGACAGTGCCATGGTGAAACTTGTAGTTCTGAAATAGTTGGATGGTAGTTCTGAAATAATTGGATGGTGAAACTTGCAACCAGAAAAGCAAAGTGAAGCAATTCAGGCATTCTTGAAAGTCAAGACAATCCTTGTCCTGCAAATAAACATTATTTTTATAGTTAAATGTGGGGTGGACCTTTATAGTTACTTTATGACATCACGTGTCCCGTGTACATTCAAAAGTATTCAGCAATCATTTATTCGAAAAACACAGTTTCCATCATCATTGCAATAAAGAAAGTTAGACAAAAGAAAAATCCACCCCCGTCGAACGGATACACATTTTGATCTTTAGAACATTTGTCCTGTAGCTGCAGTTTCCATTACACGTCCCAATGTTTTTTTTTTGCGACATTGCTTTCGTTGAATAAACCTGAGTCAATGGAAACCTGCCTAATAACTGCTAATGTTAGCAGTAGCAGTTATACAAAACTTGATAGCAGTACCACTTACACAAACTTCAGCCCATGGCTCAATACGATCTACCAGTCATCCCCATTATGCTAATGATAAGATGCAATAACATAGGATAGGATGCAATAACGTGGTGTAGTGTGGTGTGGTAGGCCAATGCTAGAGCAGGCTTAATTGGCAGTGGCCATTTATTGTAGTATATAACATGTGGGTCATACATCAAACAATAGATAAAGCTCATAAAGCTAGTAGGCAAACAAGTCAGCAGTATTAACTAAAAAGCAGGCCTTAATTTGCACAATTGAATGTAACGTGCAAACAATAACATGTGTCAATAAACAACTACATGTAGCATCATGAAACTGATCACTGACTCAAAATTACTGTTTGACATTGGCATTGGCGGCTGAAATGCTACACAAAACAAATGTTCTTATTGAGCGAATTCCATTTATGTTTCCTTCTTCAATGTGATAAAATGTTTTACTTATGTTTTCATTGGCACATACTATCTTAGATTGTTTTGGTGCGTTTCATCTGCGCGTTTGGTGTGCTCTTACCTGTCTGAGTTTGTAAAGGACCCGAATACAGGGGAGGCACCCGCCTGTTTTTATACTTGACCATTGAGTTTGCTAGAGGGCACACCTGCCACGTATGCCCTCTCTCCTCCTCCATGCCCCAGACTGGGCGAATTCTGAACAGTACGTTAGTACAATGTTTGAAATGCACCTTTTGCTTCTGATTTTGGGGCCCAAGCTCCTCACACAGTACGTGGCTGTGTGGTTGAGGAGGTAAAATTCAAAACTTACGACTCCAGCAGTCGGGGGTTAATTTACCATTTCCGCCTGTCCAACTTTCACTCTTTCTCTGTCTACTCCTGTTTCTAATCTGTCTAAACAAAGCACAAAAAAAGGTGGAATTTCACATACAAATGTTCTCTATAGGCCCTTTTCAGACTTAAGATGTCCATGTTAAGCCTACTTATCTCAAGTCTGAATTGGGCCCCATGTGCTCAGTGTAATAAGGGTGGTTCAGCACAACAGTTTAGTCCTGCTGAGTGGACTAAGGTGGTGTTTTGACAAGCAGGAGAACCAGGTTCACATTCACCTTCTCACATGAATACCAGTTATGAAAGCCCATTTTACACATGTGATATCATGTTACCTCTGCTATAATTTACATAGCCCTAAACATTTTGATTGTAACATTATTTATAATCTCACAATTGGCCTGGCAATTGTAAGTGCCAAAGTCTACCCTGGGAAAAGTTTTCATTTCCCAGTGTCTTTTAAAATGTTAATCAAAATATAGACTGAAAATCATCAATCAATATTTATGCTATGAACCAATTTCAAATGTAAAACCATTTGATTGAATGAGAGGCATAGTCTGCCAAAACATTCTGTTTGTGTTTTGATGCTTTTATATGCACTGACGCCATGCTCTACCAACTGAGCTACATCCCTCTGAAGAAACACTTCGGTGTTTCAGAGTACTTCCATTCTGTTTTGAAATACATTCAGTGTATCATAACACTTACATTGGGTTTACATTCAAATACCCTTCAAACACCAGATCTCATCTTAGTTGCACTATTTCATGGTTTGTGGTTTTACTACACAATTATGGTGTTTTGAGTCTTTCTGTTTTAACAGTGTGATTAAAAGGGAAGAATGGAAAAAAACTGGTTTCTAGGTCCAGATTTTAATTTGAGGGTTCTAGAGTATTGTGTTCTCGCAATGCTCTACAATCTCATGTCCTCTCAGTGTTCTAGAATCGAATCTCAGTGTTCTAGAATCTCATCTCCTCTCTGTGTTCTGGAAGCTCATCTTCTCTGTGTTTTAGAATTATGTATTTCTCTCAGTGTTCTGGAAGCTTTCTGACTGACAGTCTCTTTCAACCCTAATACCGTACCAGTTTTCTAGGTCTCCAATATCTACTGGCAATTTTCATGCACCAAAATATCATATTTCATACAGACAACAATTGCCTTATGTACATGTAAATCAACTTGTTGTATGCATTATGCAATTTTATACACTGTAGAATTAATCATAAGAACATTCAGTTGCTTTCAAAAAACATAATTTTTCACACATCCGCTGCTGTTTAATAATGTGTAATTATTGCTTAATAATGTGTGGGATTGGGAGTAATGCAGATGTGTCTGGCTGGGTTGATTGATAGAAAGAAGAAAGTCACAACTTCCGGATTTCCGCTGCTGTGCTGTTTATTGCTACTTGGCTACCTGCCAAACTTTTCGGTTATTACTTTTAATAATTGTTTAATCAAAATCTGCATTTAACACATTTCAAATCAAATCAAATCAAATCAAATTTTATTGGTCACATGCGCCGAATACAACAGGTGCAGACATTGCAGTGAAATGCTTACTTACAGCCCTTAACCAACAGTGCATTTATTTTAAACAAAAAAAGTAAGAATAAACAACAACAAAAAAAGTGTTGAGAAAAAAAGAGCAGAAGTAAAATAAAGTGACAGTAGGGAGGCTATATATACAGTAAAATAAAGTGACAGTAGGGAGGCTATATATACAGGGGGGTACCGTTGCAGAGTCAATGTGCGGGGGCACCGGCTAGTTGAGGTAGTTGAGGTAATATGTACATGTGGGTAGAGTTAAAGTGACTATGCATAAATACTTAACAGAGTAGCAGCAGCGTAAAAAGGATGGGGTGGGGGGGCAGTGCAAATAGTCCGGGTAGCCATGATTAGCTGTTCAGGAGTCTTATGGCTTGGGGGTAGAAGCTGTTGAGAAGTCTTTTGGACCTAGACTTGGCACTCCGGTACCGCTTGCCGTGCGGTAGCAGAGAGAACAGTCTATGACTAGGGTGGCTGGAGTCTTTGACAATTTTGAGGGCCTTCCTCTGACACCGCCTGGTATAGAGGTCCTGGATGGCAGGGAGCTTTGCCCCAGTGATGTACTGGGCCGTACGCACTACCCTCTGTAGTGCCTTGCGGTCAGAGGCCAAGCAGTTGCCATACCAGGCGGTGATGCAACCAGTCAGGATGCTCTCGATGGTGCAGCTGTAGAATTTTTTGAGGATCTGAGGACCCATGCCAAATCTTTTTAGTCTCCTGAGGGGGAATAGGCTTTGTCGTGCCCTCTTCACGACTGTCTTGGTGTGTTTGGACCATGATAGTTCGTTGGTGATGTGGACACCAAGGAACTTGAAGCTCTCAACCTGTTCCACTACAGCCCCGTCGATGAGAATGGGGGCGTGCTCAGTCCTCTTTTTTTTCCTGTAGTCCACAATCATCTCCTTTGTCTTGATCACGTTGAGGGAGAGGTTGTTGTCCTGGCACCACACGGCCAGATCTCTGACCTCCTCCCTATAGGCTGTCTCATCGTTGTCGGTGATCAGGCCTACCACTGTTGTGTCGTCGGCAAACTTAATGATGGTGTTGGAGTCGTGCCTGGCCATGCAGTCATGGGTGAACAGAGAGTACAGGAGGGGACTGAGCACGCACCCCTGAGGGGCCCCCGTGTTGAGGATCAGTGTGGCAGATGTGTTGTTACCTACCCTTACCACCTGGGGGCGGCCCGTCAGGAAGTCCAGGATCCAGTTGCAGAGGGAGGTGTTTAGTCCCAGGATCCTTAGCTTAGTGATGAGCTTAGAGTGCATTTACCAACGTCTTAGTGTTTTTCTCGCTCAACTTTTTTCATTCAACTTTTTCACCCCGGACGCTTTATCTGGACATGGTTCTACAGGACCTCCACCAGCCGAAAAAGCTAAGTAGTAACATTAACACTATGCCATCTAATTGCAGTCGCTGTATTCATAATATACAGGATAACTATCCCCTTATGGTGAGGATAGCCATGTTGCAAGCCCAGCTTCAGATGCAATCATTAGGCAAGGTCAATTTAAGTGTAGGAAAGGATTAAACAGCGTCTGTGCCACCAGTAAGTACAGATAGCAGTATAAATCCCCCTGCACAGTCCCCGCAGCCGGACAATTTTCTCAAGGCTTCTGGAAAGAAATGCTGTCAGCATGCTCAACCGGTGTCGCTCATTCAGCCGACATAAACTTTCAACCGGTTCTCCCCATTAAGAGGCTGAGCCTTCTCAGATCTCTCCTCCACCCGTTACGGGGTCTGAGCCGCCGAAGTCTCCCACCGTTAGCTCTGACAAATTGAAAACCCTAGTCATTGGCGACTCCATTACCCGCAATATTAGACTTAAAAATAATCATCCAGCAATCAGACACTGTTTACTAGGGGGAAGGGCTACCCACGTAAAGGCTAATCTGAAGAGGATGCTGACTAAGGCTAAAACTGGGGAGCGTAGAGAGTATAGGGATATTGTTATCCATGTCGGCACTAACGATGTTAGGATGAAACAGTCAGAGGTCACCAAGAGCAACATAGCTTCAGCGTGTAAATTAGTTAGAAAGATGTGTTGGCATCGAGTAATTGTCTCTGGCCCCCTCCCAGTTAGGGGGAGTGATGAGCTCTACAGCAGAGTCTCACAACTCAATCGCTGGTTGAAAACTGTTTTTGTTGTTGGTATTTTACCCCCTTTTTTCCCCAATTTCGTGGTATCCAATTGGTAGTTACAGTCTTGTTCCATCGCTGCAACTCCCGTACGGACATGGGAGAGGCGAAGGTCGAAAGCCGTGCGTCCTCCGAAACACAACCCAACCGAGCCGCACTGCTTCTTGACACAATGCCCGCTTAACCCGGAAGCCAGCCGCACCAATGTGTTGGAGGAAACACCGTACATCTGGAGACCGAGTCAGCGTGCACTGTGCCCGGCCCGCCACAGGAGTCGCTAGTGCGCGATGGGACAAGAACATCCCTGCCGGCCAAACCCTCCCCTAACCTGGACGATGCTGGGCCAATTGTGCGCCGCCCCATGGGTCTCCCGGTCGCGGCCGGCTGCGAAAACTGTTTTCTGCCCCTCCCAAAATATGGAATTTGTAGATAATTGGCCCTCTTTCTGAGACTCACCCAAAAACAGGACCAAGCCTGGCCTGCTGAGGAGTGATGGACTCCATCCTAGCTGGAGGGGTGCTCTCATCTTATGTATCAACATAGATAAAGCTCTAACTCCTCTAACTCCACAATGAGATAGGGTGCAGACCAGGCAGCAGGCTGTTAGCTAGTCTGCCACTAGCGCAGTCAGTGTAGTCAGCTCAGCTATCCCCATTGAGACCGTGTCTGTGGCTCAATCTAGGTTGGGCAAAACTAAACATGGCGGTGTTCGCCTTAGCAATCTCACTGGAATAAAGGCCTCCTCCATTCCTGTCATTATTGGAAGAGTTTGTGATATCTCACATCTCAAAATAGGGCTACTTAATGATAGATCCCTCACTTCCAAGGCAGTCATAGTCAATGAACTAATCACCGATCATAATCTTGATGTGATTGGCCTGACTGAAACATGGCTCAAGCCTGATTAATTTACTATGTTAAATGAGGCTTCTCCTCCTGGTTACACTAGTGACCATATCCTCCGCACATCCCGCAAAGGCATAGGTATAGCTACATTTTTTGAAAATAAATAAATATATATATATATATTAAAGACAGCGTTTTCGTCTTTTGAGCTTCTAGTTATGAAATCTATGCAGCCTACTCAATCACTTTTTATAGCTACTGTTTACAGTCCTCCTGGGCCATATGCAGCGTTCCTCACTGAGTTCCCTGAATTCCTATCGGACCTTGTAGTCATGGCAGATAATATTCTAAATTTTTGGTGACTTCAATATTCACAAGGAAAAGTCCACAGACCCACCAAAAACCAAAAGGCTTTCGGAGCCATCATCGACTCAGTGGATTTTGTCATTGCCACAGTCATACCCTGGATCTAGTTTTGTCCTGTGGAATAAATATTGTAGATCTAAATGTTTTTCCTCATAATCCTGGACTATTGGACCACCATTTTATTACGTTTACAATCGCAACAAATAATCTGCTCAGACCCCAACCAAGGATCATCGAAAGCCATGCAATAAATTCTCGGACAACCCAAAGATTCCTAGATGTCCTTCCAGACTCCCTCCACCTTCCCAAAGATGTCGGAGTACGAAATTCTATTAACCACCTAACTGAAGATCTAAATTGAACCTTGCGTAATACCCTAGATCCAGTCGCACCCCTAAAAACAAAAAAACATTTGTCACAAGAAATTAGCTCCCTGGTATACAGAAAATACCCGAGCCCTGAAGCAAGCTTCCAGAAAATTGGAACGGAAATGGCGCCCCACCAAACTGGAAGTCTTCCGACTTGCTTGGAAAGACAGTACAGTGCAATATCGAAGAGCCCTCACTGCTACTCGATCATCCTATTTTCCCAACCTAATTGAGGAGAATAAGAACAATCCTAAATGTATTTTTGATACTGTCGCAAAGCTAACTAAAAAGCAGCATTCCCCAAGAGAGGATGGCTTTCACTTCAGCAGTGATGAATTCATGATCACTAGAAAGCAAATTACAGACTCCTCTTTGAATGTGCGTATTTCTCTAAAGCTCAGTAGTCCTGAGTCTTGATTGATACATTATGTGTGTGTGTGTGTGTGTGTGTGTGTGTGTGTGTGTGCATGTGTATGTGTGCGTGCAAACATGTATGCCTATATGTATGTGTGTGTGTGTGTGTGTGTTTCATTGACAAATTGTGTTTAGCATTAGAAGTTGTGTGTGTGTTTGTGTGTCTTGAATGGCTGAGTGATTGAATGGCTGAGGAGAGGAGAGGAGAGGAGAGGAGAGGAGAGGAGAGGAGAGGAGAGGAGAGGAGAGGAGAGGAGAGGAGAGGAGAGGAGAGGAGAGGAGAGGAGAGGAGAGGAGAGGAGAGGAGAGGAGAGGAGCAAAATACAACAAAAATACAAACGCAACATGCAACAATTTCAAAATGTTTACTGAGTTACAGTTCATATAAGGAAATCAGTCAATTGAAATAAAAACATGAGGCCCTAATCTATGGATTTCACATTATTGGGCAGGGGCACAGCCATGGGTGGAGCCAGGCCCAGCCAATCAGAATTCGTTTTTGACCTCCTGAAAGGCCATTAAAGGGTATGTGGTTGAGAATCAAGTTAGGGGCAAACTACAGTATGTTATCATGTACTTCTACAGAAAATAGAGCAGGTTCTTTATGGCTTTTAGCAGTGCAGAAATACAATATTAGGTCCTTACATCATAAGCCTACAGCTATTTGACTTACTTCTGTACAGGGACGGATTTGCCATCTGGGAATTCTGGCAAATGGCAGATGGACTGGACCATTTTTTTGTTGGGTGAGCTGGTAAAATCGACACACACAAAATGTAACAACGAAAAAGGTGACATGGGCCAGTTATGTTTTTTTGGGGGGGGGATTTTTGCTCCATTTCTGTTATACCAATCTATAATGAGCCTTCGGCTGATCAGTGTGCAATGGCCGGTTTTCTGATAAGTTGAGCTGAGGTCACGCAAACTCACATTCAAAGTCAAACGCAGCATCAGCAAAGAGACCTGCTCCGACTCTCTGACTCTGTCATCAGTTAGACAGCCAAGATCATGGATGGTAAAAAACAGAAAGGGTGCCTATAAACGTAGAATGATCACTCATTTGCAATATAGCCTAAGTCATTGGCTTGGATTTTATAATGGCTTAACACTAGAACCGCCTTTCAGCATAGAAGTACCCGCTAAAGAATGTTGCCGGGCGTCACTTTAGCATATGCATTAGATGCATAGCAGCCTGCAAGGTGCGCAAACATACTTGATAAATAAATGCTTGATGGTCCATGAATTATTGTAAAAGATTAATCGCATGAAGAAATATTAATGGGAATATATCAATAAAAAAACATAAAAAATAGTTATTTGTTTAGATAGTCAAAGATATGTTTTGTATAATTCTACAAAGTCCTAGAAAAAACGTAGGCCTATAGCCTATTTTTACAATAAAAACATTACAGTGTAATCCATTTGATCAACTTTATGTGTAGATTTGATTAGTAATAGAGTTATAGCAATTACTTTTGACAAAGTAGAAACAAAAAAGATAATAATAATAAGAAGTATATAACCAGCCAGGTGCGCAGGTGAAATTATTTGCTGTATTCCTAAACAAAAGCACCAGTGCTTGAACTATTGTAAAGGATTAATTGCATAAAGAAATATTATTGGAAATATATTCATGACAAGATATAAAAACAGTCATTTGTTGATTGTATCAGACACTGTATTGTGCCCTTATACCCGTTCCTTTAAATGTGATTAGTAGTAGAGCTACAGTAAATAAAACAGTCCCATAACAGTTTATTTTTACAACGTAAAACATAAAAGAGAATGGCATCAACCTGCAAGCCATGTATAAGGGATCGGGGTTTGGCTGGGTCTAGACAGAGTCTGACACTCCTCCGATCTACAGAGAGGGGGAGTCATCAGACTCGATCTGTTTCACCTGAGTTCTGAGCACACCTGTCAGTAATTAGAGTTAGGATATAAGGTGTGCTCAGAAGTTCAGTCGGTGCGAGGTATTGTTCCATCGTGACTTGCTAAGCGTTTTGTTCAGAGAGAGAGAGAGAGAGAGAGAGAGTTTGTTATTTTGATTACCAGTGTATCAGACCTGTGCTTCGTTGTTTGACTCCCCGAATTGCTTAATCCTCTGCTTGTTTCTCCCAGTGATTACCGTACTCTGATCCTGTGCCCGTGCCCTCGACTACGACTACGCCCGCTCCCTTTGTACCTCTGCCTGTCTCTGCCTTGCCCGGTTTTGACCACAGCTCGCCCGACCACGATTAAGCAATTCCCTTGTCTGTACTTTAATAAAACATCGCAATTCTGCGATTGGATCTTACCACTCTGTCCGAGTATTCATTACAGAATACCTCGCCTCAACCATGGATCCAGCGGAATTACAGAGGCGATGGGAGATACAGGAGAAACGGATGGATGAACTCCTGCAACTACTCAACGCTGCTGCGGCTGAAGGCACCACCCCGAGCACGGTCAGTCCTCGTCATGCACCTCCGATTTCTCTACCGACAAAGTGCGACGGGGAACCTGGCAAATGTCAGGGGTTTCTACTCCAGACGTCCCTGTATACGTCCTATAATCGTACTATGTTTCCCGATGACCGTAGCAGGGTGGATTTCATGATTTCTCTGCTAACGGGAAGAGCACTGGATTGGGCTACTGCGCTGTGGGCAGCTGAGGTCCCCGAGTTGAATGTGGAAGTTCAGTTTAAGAAACTGTTCCGAGAGGTGTTCGACCACCCAGTATCTGGGCGTAGTGTGGGAGACCAACTATGCGAACTTCAGCAGGGCCGTCGCACAGTAGCCGACTACGCATTAGAGTTCCGTACAATAGCAGCCGGTAGCGGATGGAGCGAGACTGCTTTGCTCACCGTTTTCCGAAGAGTGCTGCGCAAAGAAGTGCAGACTGAGTTGGCTTGTCGGGGAGATGTCACTGCGCTGCATGAGTTTATCAACATAGCCATCTCTATTGATAATTTGTTAGTGCAACACAAGGTATCCGCAGTCCGGGAGCTCTCGGTCACTGGTCCTAAGCAATCGACAGAGCGGAGGAGAGAATCTGAGGAGGAACCCATGCAACTGGGACGGTCACCCTTACAAAGCTCGGTGAGACAACAACGTCGGCAAGACGGACTATGCCTGTACTGTGGTCAGTCGGGTAATTTCATTCGTCAATGTCCGGTACGACCAAACCGTACCCCAGAATATCGCCTCGGAACTGCCAAACCGGTGAGTGAGACTCAAGTTTTCAACATTACATCTAAACAAATGTATGTGCCAGTTACCTTATCTGTCGGAGAGAGAGTGCGCAGGTTGGAAGGTCTTATTGATTCCGGGGCGGCTGCCAGTTTTATGGATGTGGGCCTCGCTGAGGAATTGGGAGTACAACTTATCCCAATTCAACCACCCCTGCGAGTCAACGCGCTAGACGGTGAGCCCATGGGCACTGGGTTCATTACGCACCGTACAGAGGTAATAAAGTTACAAGTGGGCTCCATGCACCATGAGAACTTCATTCTGTTCGTCATCTCCGCTCCACGGGAGCCGCTAGTTCTCGGCCACCCCTGGCTCGTCACCCATGATCCGGTCATCTCCTGGAAATCTGGTACTATCACTGCTTGGAGTGAGGTATGTAGGGCGGTGTGCCTTAATTTACCTTGCAAAACGTCTACTGTGGAGGATGCGCAGGGTGCGGTGTCTACTGTCGTTCCAACAGAATACCAGGATTACGCGCAGGTGTTCTCCAAGGAGAGGGCTACCGTGTTACCACCTCATCGGGCCTGGGACTGCGCAATTGATCTGCTATCCGGGGCTACACCTCCTCGTGGAAGAATCTATCCTTTGTCACAGCCGGAACGAGAATCTATGAGCAAGTATATTGATGAGGCGCTACAGCAAGGGGCCATTCGCCCATCTACGTCTCCCGCCGCATCCAGTTTTTTCTTCGTTAAGAAAAAGGATGGCGGACTGCGTCCTTGTATAGACTATCGAGGTTTGAACGATATTACCATTAAAAATCGTTACCCTCTTCCTTTGATTCCAGCAGCCCTCGAGCAGGTGGGGCAGGCCTCAATCTACAGTAAACTGGACCTCAGGAGTGCGTACAATCTGGTGCGCATTAGAGAAGGGGATGAATGGAAGACCGCCTTCATCACACATCGAGGGCATTATGAATATTGTGTCATGCCCTATGGACTTACCAACGCGCCCTCAGTGTTTCAGGCGTTCATGAATGACATTTTCAGGGACTTGATTGATCGCTTTGTTATAGTGTACATTGATGACATTCTAATCTACTCTAACCCTCTGAGTGAACATGTGTCCCATGTACGACAGGTTCTGGACCGACTCCGACAACACTCTCTGTTCGTGAAGGCAGAAAAGAGTGAATTCCATGTCACTACGATTTCCTTCCTTGGGGCCATACTCACTCCCGAAGGGGTAAAACTGGATGAATCCAAGGTGCAAGCGGTACGAGACTGGCCTCAACCCCAGACGGTGAAAGAGCTCCAGAGATTCTTAGGGTTTGCCAATTACTATAGACGGTTCGTGCGTAAATTCAGCACAACCGCAGCTCCCCTGTCGGCGATGACCAGCTACAAGGGACGCGGTCTGAACTGGACGGAGGGGGCAGTGCGTGCTTTTGAGACTTTGAAACAACGCTTTACCACCGTTCCCATTTTATGTCAGCCGGATCCTACCTTGCCGTTTATCGTGGAGGTGGACGCCTCGGAGGTTGGAGTTGGAGCCGTGCTATCCCAGCGCCAAGGTGAGCCGCCTAAATCACGACCCTGTGCTTTCTTTTCTAAGAAACTGAATTCGGCCGAGCAGAACTACGACGTGGGAAATCGTGAATTACTGGCGGTGAAGTTAGCACTGGAGGAGTGGAGACATTGGCTGGAGGGAGCAGATCATCCTTTCCAAGTGCTCACGGACCACCGCAACCTGGAGTATCTTCACAGTGCTAAACGACTGAACTCCTGACAGGCAAGGTGGTCTCTATTCTTCAACCGTTTCCGATTCACGGTATCTTATATCCCCGGGTCCAAGAATGGCAAGGCGGACGCGCTTTCCCGACGGTTCGAGCGCGCGGAAAGACCCGTGGAACCAGAACCTATCCTCCCCATGAGTTGCCGTGCTGGTCCTGTGAGGTGGGCTATCGATGACACTATTCAGGAGAGCCTACAAGCGGAACCAGCCCCTCCAGAAACCCCGGTGTCAAAGGTGTTTGTACCAGCTCTGCTTCGACCTCAACTGTTGGAATGGTGCCACACGTCGCTGGGATCTGGTCATCCCGGAATCACTCGAACTACACGACTCATCAGCCGAAAATACTGGTGGGATTCCCTAACAGATGACGTCAGAGACTATGTCTTATCCTGTCCAGTATGTGCTCAATCCAAGGCGCCTCGTGCACTACCGGAGGGTAAGCTGATGCCATTGCCAACTCCTCAACGACCCTGGTCTCACATTGCAATGGACTTTGTTACAGATCTACCAGAATCAGAGGGCCATACTGTAATTCTCGTGGTCATCGACCGATTCTCCAAGATGTGCCGGTTAGTACCCATGACCCGTTTGCCTAACGCCACTCAGATGGCTGAGACTGTGCTTAACCAGGTGTTCCGGCAGTTTGGAGTTCCGGAGGATATTGGTGTCAGACCGAGGACCCCAGTTTGTATCCCGGGTATGGAAGGCCTTCTGCGAACGCTTGGGCATCTCGGTGAGCCTAACCTCCGGATATCATCCCCAGGCCAATGGGCAGACAGAGCGGCTCAACCAAGAAATTGGGAAATATCTACGGCAACAATGTTCGCGGCAGCCGCAAGAGTGGAGCCGATTCCTTCCTTGGGTAGAGTATGCTCAGAACTCCCTCATTCACACCTCCCTACGTCTAACGCCCTTCCAGTGTGTTCTAGGGTATCAACCACCCCTGTTCCCGTGGGATACCGAACCAGGGATGGTACCGGCTGTAGACGAGTGGTTCCGTCGGAGTGCGCAGGTCTGGGAGACGGCCCATCAACATCTCAGTCAGGCCTCACAACAGCAAAAGACCTACGCCGACCGACGCCGGAGACCTACTCCCACTTATCAACCCGGGCAACGAGTGTGGCTGTCTACCCGGGACCTGCGTCTCCGACGGAGCTGCAAGAAGCTCCAACCCAGGTACATCGGGCCTTTCAAGGTACTGAGACGTATTAACTCTGTCACCTACCGTCTGTTACTCCCTCGACACTACAGGATAGCCCCTACGTTCCACGTCTCTCTGTTGAAACCTGTCCACTATAGCCCGATGTACCCCCCAATCGCTCAACAACCTACTACACCACCTTTGGAGGATGAACAGGACACCACCTATACAGTCCACGAGATACTGGATTCAAGACGGAGACGAGGGGGCATCGAATATCTCGTGGACTGGGAGGGATATGGACCTGAGGAACGGTCCTGGATCCCTGCTAAAGACATACTGGATTCCGCTCTCAAGGCCACTTTCCACGCTGAACACCCAGATCATCCAGGACCCCGACCCAGAGGAAGACCACCCGGTAGAGGAAGAAGGCCATCAGGAGCCGGCCCTGGGGAGGGGGATACTATAAGGGATCGGGGTTTGGCTGGGTCTAGACAGAGTCTGACACTCCCCCGATCTACAGAGAGGGGGAGTCATCAGACTCGATCTGTTTCACCTGAGTTCTGAGCACACCTGTCAGTAATTAGAGTTAGGATATAAGGTGTACTCAGAAGTTCAGTCGGTGCGAGGTATTGTTCCATCGTGACTTGCTAAGCGTTTTGTTCAGAGAGAGAGAGAGTTTGTTATTTTGATTACCAGTGTATCAGACCTGTGCTTCGTTGTTTGACTCCCCGAATTGCTTAATCCTCTGCTTGTTTCTCCCAGTGATTACCGTACTCTGATCCTGTGCCCGTGCCCTCGACTACGACTACGCCCGCTCCCTTTGTACCTCTGCCTGTCTCTGCCTTGCCCGGTTTTGACCACAGCTCGTCCCGACCACAATTAAGCAATTCCCTTGTCTGTACTTTAATAAAACATCGCAATTCTGCGATTGGATCTTACCACTCTGTCCGAGTATTCATTACACCATGCGGTCAAATTATTAACATGTGCGCCAACGCTGATGAATAGGCATAACACAAACTCATCATTACACTATTGTTTTTCTAAATTAAATCAACCTCTTCACCCTCATCATTCAGTTAGGCTTAATTTAAATTATATTTTGAATAATTTGCACAATTAGCGCCCATTCTATACATTTGTCATTCATTCAGTTGGCTGGTATCGTTTGCTATGCTGGATAGTCAAGGATATGTTTTGCATTGTTCTAAAGGCCTTCTGCAACATGTAGCATGTTTTTGTTTCCCTTACAATACATTTGATTAGTAATAGAGTTATAGTAAATAAAACGGTCCCATAACAGCTTCTCTTTACAAAGTAAAACGTAAAAGAGAATGGTATCAGCCCACAAGGCGTGTGGTCAAATTATTTGCTGTTGATAAATAGGCATAACACAAATTCGTCATTACATTATTGTCTTTATAAATTAAATCAACATCATCACCCTCCTTATAATTCAGTTAGGCCTAATTTAAATTCAATTGTGAAATAAGGTGCACAATTCTAGCCCATTCATCCATTTGTCATTCAGTGAGGAGAGAGAGACGCATTAGCGCCTGGCTGGGTACCAATGTCCTACAGCATATTGTCTTGGCGGATTAATTTATGAATAGGTGTGAACAAAACAGGTAAAAAGGCTCTAAATACTTTGTGATAAAAAAATTCGGACAAATGAGCAGTGTAAAATACAAACATTTATGAAAAGTCAGTGAAGGAACAGGCCATAGCTTTTTTGGGGGGCTGACAAAATCAAACGTCAGTGGCCGTTGGCCTATGGCGGTTCTAGTGTTAAGCAGATTGGCAGATATGCAGACAGACAGAGAACAAGAAGAAGCACAGAGTGACAGCAGAGAATATGCTGAGACAGATAGACAGCACAACTGGCAAACAAAAAGGTGAGTTGGCGCCGTGCGCAGTGATGTGGGCTGGTGTGGATAAAATGCCAGGGCCGAATTCTTTTCCCAGTCCGCCCCTGCTTTTGTACCATTAATGCTTCCATACCTTGAAAGGACATAGTGCTCACAGATGGTGCTGAAATGCATGGTCAATCACAGTTGGAAACATTTGTGAACCAGTCTAAGACACAGGTGCAGGGTCAATGCCTCTTACTCAACTCTAAGTCTCTCTTTCAATCTCTCTCTCTCTCTCTCTCGCTCTCTTACTCTTATTTCCCTCAGTTCAACTCACACTGCAGTATATATTCTGTTTTTAACATTACTCTGATCTTGACAAACAAAGCGTTTCTCTTCAGGGTCCCTGGGATCCCATTGTTAACATCTGGACTTGTTCTCTATTTTCAATGTATTTATTTATTATTGTGTTTTTCAGAGTGGGTTTATGTATCACCACACACACCAGGAGTATAAAACGATCAGGCTCACACAAACACACACAGCGCGACAGTGGGCCTCTGTTTCTGCTTGGTGAGCAGAGAGCGAGCGAGAGATACCACCCCACCCCTCCTCCCCCCAAGTAGGCCTATTTACAAGTCAGATTTCCCTAGCATTGCAGAGTTTGGGAAGACAAGAGAGTGACAAAAAGATTTCAAGATGTCTGAAGACAACTTGAAGTGTGAGGCTTGATGTGAGGAAGGTCCTGCGTGGCAGATAGGAGGTTGGGGCGTTAATGGAATGCTTCAGCTCGACTTGTTTTCCATTCGCACCACAGGACCACTGTGATGTGGCACCGAGGACGATTTCACAGGATTTGTCATGTTTTGTGTGAAGTCGGCTATAGGCCTGTCACAATACGGCATGAAAGGACGATTTAAGGGACATTTTAATTGTTGGAGATTCGGAGGCTAAACTGGTTTTTAACCTATTTGAGCTCTGAAGTCGGAAGATAGTTGACGCTGTGACTGTGACAATGAGCCTCTCAGTAGGTGAAACTGGCTGCTGTCATTACAACATCATTATAACATCATTAGAATGTCATTGAAACCAGAAATTGGTTGATATGACATCATTACAACTGGTTCTGCCTGCTGGGTATTTCTATTGTTGTTGTTTGTTATTTGTGGCTATTGGGAATAGTTTTCTGTGTTTAAGTCCACTGACAAACCATGGAGCTTGTTTGCACTTGGGTCCACTCTGGCTCCTTAGTGTCACAGTTGATATCTGTGACATGTGACGTAGAGTGCCTGTGGGAGACTGACTATGTTTAGGCTTCACTGGTCTGTCCACTGCATCTTCAAACAGGGGCAAACTGAGTCAGACTGCCCCCCATTCACTTGTTGCTGTAGTGAAGGTGTTATTTACACACACACATAAACACAAACACACTCTGGTAGGTTAGTGTAGAGGGTAAACAATCGACACACACACACCAGACACACCCCTCTCAGGCGCAGGCAGCCATGACGACCACATACATAATTGATAAGGCAGGGGTGTTGTGACACCAGCAGTTGCTAGGGTAATGAGGCCAGAGCAGACAGTGGTGTGTTATCAGTGAGGATGGCTGGAGAGGTTGTCAGACAGGTCACTGCCTGCAGGTTACTCTGTCTAATTACAGAGTTGTGTGTGTGTGTGTGTGTGTGTGTGTGTGTGTGTGTGTGTGTGTGTGTGTGTGTGTGTGTGTGTGTGTGTGTGTGTGTGTGTGTGTGTGTGCCAGTTGAAACCTGTTGGTCATTTCAAGACAGGACTGATTCACATATAGTACATATTAAACTGCCAATTCAAAGCAAGTTGATTTGCTATTTTCACACCCATTCACACTTCACTGACCTATCAACTTCTAATGGTATCTGTTAAGATAGTTGATATAAAGGAGAAACGTAGCATTTTACCCATAAATGTGATTTCTTCATGTTTGTTTGAAGGATACTGCTTAGAAACGCCTAAAATGGCTTTCTCCTGCATCTTACCTTATCAGAATAAAAAAAAAACTCAGTTTTGTAGAAGTTTTGTATTGCTAATGTGTTTGTTATTGTTGTCAACTTCGCAAACGAGAACCAATTATAATTCAGGAAGTTGTCCAAACAACAACAGCTGGATCGGCAATTTGCGGTTAAAATGCTAATTAGCAGTGAAAATGTGTCACGCTTTGTTCATAAATGAATTTTTTGCTCTTGTAGATTTCAATTTGTTTGCTACAGGTGTGGGATCTTAATTTGATCACCCTGATTCAGGAGCACTTTCCTGCAAAGCAAAAAATGACAAACTTATAGTGTATTTGAGGTTTAAAAAGGCTTGTAAAAGTCTGTAATTTCCACTTGATTTTCCCTTACGAAAAATGTATCAAGCCCTACAGAAATGTCCATGAATTATAATCCACATTTCCTGCAGGATTATTTTCCTGTGGTAGGAAACTGGCTCAAATTAAGATTCTACTGGTATGTAATTGACATTTGGCACTAGTTGGAGGTGTAATTGTCACATATACCTGCAAGTAAACCTTGCCCCCATGCACCTAACAGCATGTATATTTTGAAGAATGGAACTTGGAGGCATACACATGCCTCTCCCACAAACATTAATCCATTATTTTATATTTTTAATAAAAAAAAATAAAAAATATTCTTTATTTGTTTTAGTTTTTTTGTTTTTTCACCTTTATTTAACCAGGTAAGCCAGTTGAGAACAAGTTCTCATTTACAACTGCGACCTGGCCAAGATAAAGCAAAGCAGTGCGATAAAAACAACAACACAGAGTTACATATGGGGTAAAACAAAACAAAGTCAAAAAGACATAATAAAAAAAAAAAAAAAAAAAGATATATATATACAGTGTGTGCAAATGTAGCAAGTTATGGAGGTAAGGCAATAAATAGGCTATAGTGCAAAATAATTACAATTAGTATTAACACTGGAATGATAGATGTGCAAGAGATGATGTGCAAATAGAGATACTGGGGTACAAATGAGCAAAATAAATAACAATATAGGGATGAGGTAGTTGGGCGGGCTAATTTCAGATGGGCTGTGTACAGGTGCAGTGATCGGTAAGGTGCTCTGACAACTGATGCTTAAAGTTAGTGAGGGAGATAAGTGTCTCCAGCTTCAGAGATTTTTGCAATTTGTTCCAGTCATTGGCAGCAGAGAACTGGAAGGAATGGCGGCCAAAGGAGGTGTTGGCTTTGGGGATGACCAGTGAGATATACCTGCTGGAGCGCATACTACGGGTGGGTGTTGCTATGGTGACCAATGAGCTAAGATAAGGCGGGGATTTGCCTAGCAGTGATTTATAGATGGCCTGGAGCCAGTGGGTTTGGCGACGAATATGTAGTGAGGACCAGCCAACAAGAGCGTACAGGTCACAGTGGTGGGTAGTATATGGGGCTTTGGAGACAAAACGGATGGCACTGTGATAGACTACATCCAATTTGCTGAGTAGAGTGTTGGAGGCTATTTTGTAAATGACATCGCCGAAGTCAAGGATCGGTAGGATAGTCAGTTTTACGAGGGCAAGTTTGGCAGCATGAGTGAAGGAGGCTTTGTTGCGAAATAGGAAACCAATTCTAGATTTAACTTTGGATTGGAGATTCTTAATGTGAGTCTGGAAGGAGAGTTTACAGTCTAATCAGACACCTAGGTATTTGTAGTTGTCCACATACTCTAGGTCAGACCCGTCGAGAGTAGTGATTCTAGTCGGGTGGGCGGGTGCAAGCAGCGTTCGGTTGAAGAGCATGCATTTAGTTTTACTAGTGTTTAAGAGCAGTTGGAGGCTACTGAAGGAGTGTTGTATGGCATTGAAGCTCGTTTGGAGGTTTGTTAACACAGTGTCCAATGAAGGGCCAGATGTATACAAAATGGTGTCGTCTGCGTAGAGGTGGATCTGAGAGTCACCAGCAGCAATAGCGACATCATTGATATACACAGAGAAAAGAGTCGGCCCAAGAATTGAACCCTGTGGCACCCCCATAGAGACTGCCATAGGTCCAGACAACAGGGCCTCTGATTTGACACATTGAACTCTATCTGAGAAGTAGTTGGTGAACCAGGCGAGGCAGTCATTTGAGAAACCAAGGCTATTTAGTCTGCCAATAAGAATGTGGTGGTTGACAGAGTCGAAAGCCTTGGCCAGGTCAATGAAAACGGCTGCACAGTACTGTCTATTATCGATCGCGGTTATATAATATCGTTTAGGACCTTGAGCGTGGCTGAAGTGCACCCATGACCAGCTCGGAAACCGGATTGCATAGCGGAGAAGGTACGGTGGGATTCGAAATGGTCGGTGATCTGTTTGTTAACTTGGCTTTCAAAAACTTTTGAAAGGCAGGGCAGGATGGATATGGGTATTTTGTTGGTAACTGAGTGATGGACACAGCCCAAATGCCAATGGAACACATTTTAGTCATCCAGGGTTAAGTTCCTTGCTCAAGGGAACATCAACAGATTTGGTCACCTTGGGGATTAGAACCTGCAACCTTTCAGTTACTGGCCCAATGCTCTTACCAGCTAGGCTACCTGCCACCCTTAACCACTAGGCTAACTGAACACATGTTGTCAGCTATGGAACTTTTTTATTTACAGTTTAGTCATTTAGCAGAAACTCTTATCCAGAGCGATTTACAGGAGGAATTAGGATTGTGCTTTGCTCAAGGGCACATCAACAGATATTTCACCTAGTCGGATCGGGGATTCAAACTTTCACCTTTCAGTTACTGGCCCAATGCGCTTAACCGCTAGGCTACCTGAACACACGCTGTCTAGGTGTTAGCTATGGCTCTGAACATCGCAGCTTCAATCCCAGTGCTGGGTTCTCATTTTGTAATTGTAGTTTTTCTGTTTTAACCCTAACCCAAACCTTAGTCCTTAACATAAAGGCCCAGTACAATCAAAAATGTGATTTTCCTGTGCTTTATATACACTAAGAGGCCAGTTTATTAAGTACACCATTCTAGTACCAGGTCGGACCTCCCTTTGCCTCCAGAACAGCCTGAATTCTTCAGGCATGGTTACTAGGTGTCAGAAAAGTTCCACAGGGATGTTGGTCCATGCTGATGCAATGGCATCACGCAGTTGCTGCAGATTGGACGGCGGCACATTAATGCTGCGAACAGCCCATTCCATCTCATCCCAAAGATGCTCTATTGGGTTGAGGTCTGGGGACTGCACAGGCCACTCAAATAAACTGAACTCGCTGTCAGCCGATTCTTCTTTTATTTAGCTGATAGGAGTGGAACCCAGGGTGGTCGTCTGCTGCAATAGTCCATCCGTGACAAGGATCGATGACTTGTGAGTTCTGAGATGCCGTTCTGCACACCACTGCGCCGTTATTTGCCTGTTTGTGGCCCACCTGTTAGCTTGCACGATTCTTGCCATTCTCCTTCGACCTTTCCCATTAACAAGTTGTTTTCGCCCACAGGACGGCCACTGACTAGATGTTTTTTGTTTGAGGCACCATTATTGGTAAACCCTAGACACTGTCGTGCGTGAAAAGTCCACGAGGGCGACCGTTTCTGAGATACTGGATCCGGCGCACCTGGCACCGACGATCATACCACGCTCCAAGTTGCTTAGGTCACTTGTTTTGCCCAATCTAATGTTCAATCGAACAGTAACTGAATGCCTCGATGCCTGTCTGCCTGCTTTACATAGCAAGCCACGGCCACTTAACTCATTGTCTGTAGGAGCGTTCCATTTTCGGGGTGGTGTACCTAATAAACTGTCCAGTGAGTGTATATTTCCACACTATGAGGTTGGAATAATACAGTGAAATTTAAAAAATTATAATAATGCCCTTTTTAGTGTAAGAGCTGTTTGAAAAGACCGCCTGAAATTTCAGCCTGTTTTGGTGGGATGGAGTTTTGGCCTGCCTGGTGACATCAAATGCAATTAGTTAAAACCTCTTAAGACTACAATGCCCAATTTTGGGCACCAGCTTTACTCGTAATTACTGATAATATGTTTACATTACTTGATTAATTTCCCACTGTTTTATTAGTCAGAACACAAAAGACTAGACAGTCCTAGGACACTCAGCGGGGTCTCTGTCGAATAAACGTATCTCTGGCTCCATCGAGTGGTCGGCTGCATTATTACAATCCATTTTGTCTCCGCTTTTCCACGTCGCGTGAAAGTGTGGTCCTTAGAAAAGCTGCTCGTCTGGTCAACTCGCTTGCGACAGAGATCGCAGGATTCCTATTGAGAAGGCGGTTCTACTTATAACTTTCATAGCTGCACGATAAAGAATGCGACCTACACACTACTAAAATACCTAAAATAAGTAAAGAAGTAATTTTGTGTGGAAGTCCCCCCAAAAATGTACTGCGGAGACAGACATAAGAAGTGCATCAGTAGAACCAAGAACATTTTACTTTTTCGGAGCACGTCTCCCCTTGTTGATAGGGTGGACACGCTGTTTGAATGGCATTAATGTTGATTTAGATGCTCACAAATGTCACACATTTTGACTATCACTAATGTGATGATATTTTGAGTAAAGTAAAAAAGAAGGTGAAATATTTTGGGTAGATGTTCCTAAAACTGATTGTAACTATAAACTGAGTATACCAAATATTAGGAACACCTTCCTAATATTGGGACGCAGAACCCCCCCCACCCACTTTTGCCCTCAGAACAGCCTCAATTCGTCGGAGCATGGACTCTACAATGTGTCGAAAGCATTCCACAGGAATAGCTGGCCCATGTTGACTCCAATGCTTCCAACAGTTGTGTCAAGTTGGCTGGATGTCCTCTGGGTGGTGGGCCATTCATGATACACCATTCACCCTCTGAATGGCACACATACACAATCCATGTCTCATTTGTCTCAAGGCTTAAATTCCTTATTTAACCTGTCTCCTCCCCTTCATCTTCACTGATTGAAGTGGATTTAACAAGTGACATCAAAAAGGGATCATAGCTTTCACCTGGATTCACCTGGTCAGTCTATGTCAAGGAAAGAGCATCTTAATGTGTTGTACACTCAGTGTCTACTTAGCATAGTTGGTCTATGACCACAGGTCCCATTTTGAACAGTGCGTTCTCAAGGTAACGAGTTTGTGTAGTCATGAACTACTTTCTCTTACTCATGGCCAATTGTAACAGACTGCAGTGTCAGTGGCCTGGGTGCGGTATTGACTTTCTCCCTGTAAAATACACTAGCCATCCTCAAGGCAGACAGCCATGAAGACGATTAAAAATCACCCAAGGACAGATAGACACCACTCCAATCACCACCCTCTTCTCGCTCTTCTGTTCTTAATGTTTTGTAAACTCAGTGTATATAGACATATTATAAAGTATGAAAAGGCTTGTTCATTCACATGTCATGAATTCACTATGATATCATCATATTTTTATATGGTTTATTATACTTTTATTATGTACTAGATCACATGGGTTAAAACGTTTTTTTTCTTCTTTCTCAGACATAAATAAACCATTTCAAAAGCTGTGGGGTGGAATTAAAAGCTCATGTTTAAAAGCTCATGTTTTATAATAGTTATGACTAAAAACACAATATATAACGTAAATGGTATGTGTTTGTGTACTGTCTATCTGGATGTGATGTACAGTACGAGTCAAAGGTTTTGACACATACTCATTCTAGGGTTTTTCTTTATTTTTACTATTTTTCTACAGTGTAGAATAATTGTGAAGACATCAAAACTATGAAATAACACATATGGAATCATGTAGTAACCAAAAAAGTGTTAAACAAATAACAATATATGTTATATTTGAGATTCTTCAAAGTAGCCACCCTTTGGCTTGGTGACAGCTTTGCACACTCTTGGGATTCTCTCAACCAGCTTCAAGAGGTAGTCACCTGGAATGCAATTCAATTACAGGTGTGCCTTGTTAAAAGTTAATTTGTGGAATAATTTTGTTTCCTTCTTAATGCATTTGAGCCAATCAGTTGTGTTGTGACAAGGTATTTGGTAAAAGACAAAGTCCATATTATGGCAAGAACAGCTCAAATAAGCAAATAGAAACTACAGTCCATCATTACTTTAAGACATGAAGGTCAGTCAATACGGAACATTTCAAGAACTTTGAACGTTTCTTCAAGTGCAGTCGCAAAAAACATAAAGTGCTGTGATGAAACTGGCTCTCATGAGGACCGCCACAGGAAAGGAAGACCCAGAGTCACCTCTGCTGCAAGGATAAATTCATTAGAGTACCAGCCTCAGAAATTGCAGCCCAAATGAATGCTTCACAGAGTTCAAGTAACAGACACATCTCAACATCAACTGTTCAGAGGAGAATGCGTGAATGAGGCCATCATGGTCGAATTGCTGCAAAGAAACCACTACTAAAGGACACCAATAATAAGAAGACACCTGCTTGGGCCAAGAAACACGAGCAATGGACATTAGACCGGTGGAAATCTGTCCTTTGGTTTGATGAGTCCAAATTGGAGATTTTTGGTTCCAACCGCTGTGTCTTTGTGAGACGCAGAGTAGGTGAACGGATGATCTCCGCATGTGTTGTTCCCACCGTGAAGCATGGAGGAGGAGGGGTGATGGTGTGGGGGTGCTTTGCTGGTGACACTATCTGTGATTTATTTAGAATTCAAGGCACACTTAACCAGCATGGCTACCACAGCATTCTGCAGCGATATGCCATCCCATCTGATTTGCGCTTAGTGGGACTATCATTTGTTTTTCAACAGGACAATGACCCAACACACCTCCAGGCTGTGTTAGGGCTATTTGACCAAGAATGAGAGTGATGGAGTGCTGCATCAGATGACCTGGCCTCCACAATCACCCGACCTCAACCCAATTGAGATGGTTTGGGATGAGTTGGACCGAAGAAAAAGCAGCCAACAGGTGCTCAGCCTATGTGGGAACTCCTTCAAGACTGTTGGAAAAGCATTCCAGGTGAAGCTGGTTGAGAGAATGCCAAGAGTGTGCAAAGCTGTAATCAAGGCAAAGGGTGGCTACTTTGAAGAATATAAAATGTAACATATATTTTGATTTGTTTAACACTTGTTATTTAATAGTTTTGATGTTTTCACTACTATTCTACAATGTAGAAAATAGTAAAAATAAATAAAAACCCTTGAATGAGTAAGTGTGTCCAAACTTTTGTCTGGTACTGTATGTCCATGTAACTATATGTTTGCTATGTAACTACTGTGAAGAAAAGAAAGAGAGAAATGTAATGTACGTAAAATGTTTATAGAAGTATATTTTTGTCTTCCGAAGAGGGTGGATGGGCCATTTTATGGTGGAAGGGCCAAAAAACTAAACAAAAAAGTAATAACCCTACTACATTATTCAAAATATTGCCTTCTTGCTAGATTGTTGAATACAGCCATAGCTGTCAGCTCAAGATTAATAGACCAATAAGAAATAGATTTTTAAACCTCCCCTCCAATAACAGCTAATTTTCAGTTTCCCCCTCCCATCTCAGGCCACTCACAGTCCTAGCTAAATTCTTGCTTGAGAAATTGCTCTTTGCTAAGAAACTTTTTTTTTTTTTTAAACAACCACAGTAAAATACTCAATTGTTACCAGGAAATTATTTGATATTGAGAAAAAAAATGGCTGCGTTGGACCTTTAGCCCTAATGCCTAAATTTAACCAAAATCTCAGAAAGAATGTCAACATTTTACCGTCAAGGATAGTTTTGGTTTCACTTTGGCGCAGTTTGACTGACGGCTAATAGATGGCAACACACTCCATAATTAAAAGGGTAACACGCTCCGTAATCTACACGGCAACACACTCCATAATTTCTGTAGCCTGTAGTTATGACAACTCTCCGCTTGCATTAGCAGTTGCGTTGGATAGACAGCACTTTGTACTGGGATTGTGTCTGTTGCCGTTTTCACTCTCCTCCTTTTAAAGCCTTCTGGGTGTCAAAAAACTGGGGTGTATTTATTAGTGCACACCATAGCATACCGAAGTAAAATGTTTTTCAAAGGAAAACGGTTTGCCACGAAAATGATAGTTTCTTATTGGACAAGTTCAATTAGTCTCTCCCTGTTTCGTTCTGTTTGCTTCCGTTTGGTTTCAAGTGAATACAGTCCTAGCTCGTCCATGCCCTTGCTGAGATCCATTACTATTATGTGATAGAAACTGTAAAACTGAATATTTCCCCTGTACCCCCAAAATGTTGTCATATTATGTTTCAATGTAATTGTTGTTAAATGAATGATTCAATCCTCATTAAAAAGCAGCTGAAAGCAGACGGTTGTTGTTATCTTCTGTAAGCAGGATCTCACCCTTCTGTTTTTGAGGATGTCACATCACTGAATCTACATTTAACAATACAACATGAGCGATGACAAATAAACATTTTCTGATAATTGTTCTTGAAAAACTGTATATTAGAGTATTTTAGTTTAGTTGTCTGTCATAATGTTGTTACATGAGAATAACACCGCCACCTTTACACCTGTATTCTTACCTGTGTGTACCTGTTTACTACCTGTGTTCCAGGTCTGTGTCAGTGTGGCCAGTGTACCTGCCATCCCCCAGGAGACTCTCGTGTGCATGGGAGGAACTGTGAGTGTGATGACCGCCAGTGTGAGGACATCAACGGGGAGATATGTGGAGGTGAGGGTGCACACACACACACCCTCTCAGGCGCAGGCAGCCATGACGACCACAGAGATTATCGATAAGGCAGGGGTGTTATGCACGAATGTTCCATTGTACTTACTCTTAGAAGTTGCATGTGTATGTCTCTTGAATGGCTGAGTGATTTGCTGATACTTCCTGATACCACATACAAACCCCTCTTTCTCTCTGTCTCTCTCTCTATCTCTCTCTATCTCTCTCTCTCTCTCTCTCTCTCTCTCTCTCTCTCTCTCTCTCTCTCTCTCTCTCTCTCTCTCTCTCTCTCTCTCTCACTCAATGAGAAATGTCAACCTCCAATGAAACATTAGGACAGGGCCTTTGAGCCAGTCATATCTGCTAAAGCTACCATGAGGAGTGTTTAACTAAGATGGTCTATGCGCTCGCAGGAGGAGGGAGCGAGGGGATCGATATAACATGGCATTAGCCTGATGTCAACAACGTGGCTTAGCGTAAGCAATCATGCTGTCCTTCTTAACATTAAAAAGCCATTCTAACAGTCTAATAAATATATCTTAGATATGCTATCGGGAAAATAATCATTTGGTTGTGTTTATGAAGGTAACATTATAATAGGAAAATATATATATTTGAAAGAACATAACATTTTCATTAGTTTATGATATGTAAAAACTAATAACCACTAAAAAACACAGACTTTCAAGTGTAAAATCAATTTTATTGGTGGAGTGCCTTCGTTACAACTAACATGTGCCTTGGAACTGTGACGAGTGTGATTAGAAGGAGTCAGGCGCAGGATAGCGACAACAAAATACAGGCACAGGGGAATAATCTACCCCGGCAATACAAGGTATGGAAGCTCCACCGAGCTACACTCAACTCACATAAAACAATCACCCACAAGGACAAGGGGGCAGAGTGAACACTTATACACGGACTAATGAGGGGATATGAACCAGGTGTGTGTAATTGACAAGACAAGACAAATGGAGTGATGATATATGGAGCGGCAGTGGCTAGTAAGCCGGTGACGACGAACGCCGAAGCCTGCACGAACAAGGAGGGGAGGCAGCCTCGGTGGAAGTCGTGACAGGAACACAACAAAACAAATAGAAATACCCAAACCACCAAGATGCACGGTCAGTAAGATGCGCGGTCAATGAAGAAAATATCAGTTGCCTAAACATCAGTATAAGCGCCAAGTGAGCTTGTGAATAGTGAAAATCGCACAAAAGCAATAATCACGTTAAAATTAATGTGTCGATATGACTGCAGTCAAAATAGTCCAATATTGTCAGTTATTGGACACATTATTTGTGGCCTCGCTCATGCTTACAGTATGGTGTGCATCTTCACGCAATGGCATCAGATGGATCTCATTTAGCTGTTATCCCTTGTCCTAACTGTTGTCATGACTCTCCTGGTTGAGGATCCGAGGCCTCAGATCAGCTTTTCAATTGCTCACGATCACCAGACCCCCTCTCACCCACAGGAGAGGAGAGGGGGGGCTGGGGCGGTTTTGACACCTTAACAGTCTGTCATAAATTAGGCAGAAGGGGAATCTCCCTCTTGCTCTTCAGTATTGGTAAAGGAATGTTCCTTTGTCTGCAGAATACTTTTGCCGCCAAAACTTTTACGTCCAAAAAGTGAACACAGGAACAATATTTCTAACACCCGAATGTGTGGAATGATGACAGTTGGCCTATGGAAAACGAATGTCTATTTTGTGATGTCATAAAAAATTGTATAAAAGTGTTATAGCAAAAATGCTGTCATTTGGAAAGTATACACACTTTATCTGTCCAGTTTACATCCAATATGTGTATATAATATGGAAAATTGTGAGAGTATTTTGTTAAGATAGGAATGTGATTTTAGTTTTCTAACGAGATCATAGTTTTCATATAAGCTTTGCACCAGTCAGTAGCCACACCCAGGTGTGCTCAGAGATCGTGTCAGCAAGTATGAACGCCCCTTTTACCAAGAGGGCATAAAGGCTTGAAAGACAAATTCACATCCAACCAGAAAGACAAGAGACGGTGGTCTACACGTCTGAAAATGGTTGGAATGTTGAACCCCAAAACGAGGTGAAGAAGATCAACTACCAGACTAGACCCGAACATTGCCAGTCTGCAGCTGTGTGTGTAAAGTGGTCCAAACTCTGACTATCAACACGAGGTGGGAAGGAGAAAATCCCCTCTCAAGACAATCGCTGGTACAGTTGAGTAGCTGTTCTGAAAACACTCCACTACAAGACCAGGACAACTAAGAAGAATGAAGAATTGTGACCTCTGGTGGACAATCAGAGCCTTACACAGGACACCCCCAAAAACCCATTTTTAAGAAGGCTTGGTTTCAACAGAGAGACGACGAACAAAGATGATGGCAAACATGTAAATGCATTCATGATTTCTTACCCCAAACGGGCGGTGGTTCGTGAGCAATGTATTATGATTACTTTGAGGGTAGTTTCCAAATGTATCAACGATAATTTTGACTCTCTCTTTGTCTCTCTCTCCCTCTCCCTCTCTCTTTCTACCCCTCCCTCTTTTGATAACCAAGCAGTCATGTCGTTGTTAGTCCGCTAGGGACTTTTTCTCATGTATTAAGTGTGTATGTTATTCTGTGTTATTATTTAGTTAGATTGTACAGTGAGGGAAAAAAGTATTTGATCCCCTGCTGATTTTGTTTGTTTGCCTACTGACAATGAAATGATCAGTCTATAATTTTAATGGTAGGTTTATTTGAACAGTGAGAGACAGAATAACAACAGAAAAATCCAGAAAAAAACGCATGTCAAAAATGTTATGAATTGATTTGCATTTTAATGAGGGAAATAAGTATTTGACCCCCTCTCAATCAGAAATATTTCTGGCCCCCAGGTGTCTTTTATACAGGTAACGAGCTGAGATTAGGAGCACACTCTTAAGTGTGCTCCTAATCTCAGCTTGTTACCTGTATAAAAGACACCTGTCCACAGAAGCAATCAATCAATCAGATTCCAAACTCTCCACCATGGCCAAGACCAAAGAGCTCTCCAAGGATGTCAGGGACAAGATTGTAGACCTACGCAAGGCTGGAATGGGCTACAAGACCATCGCCAAGCAGCTTGGTGAGAAGGTGACAACAGTTGGTGTGATTATTTGCAAATGGAAGACACACAAAATAACTGTTGATCTCCCTCGGCCTGGGGCTCCATGCAAGATCTCACCTCGTGGAGTTGCAATGATCATGAGAACGGTGAGGAATCAGCCCAGAACTACACGAGAGGATCTTGTCAATGATCTCAAGGCAGCTGGGACCATAGTCACTAAGAAAACAATTGGTAACACACTACGCCGTGAAGGACCGAAATCCTGCAGCGCCCGCAAGGTCCCCCTGCTCAAGAAAGCACATATACAGGGCCGTCTGAAGTTTGCCAATGAACATCTGAATGATTCAGAGGAGAACTGGTTGAAAGTGTTGTGGTCAGATGAGACCAAAATGGAGCTCTTTGGCATCAACTCAACTCGCCGTGTTTGGAGGAGGAGGAATGCTGCCTATGACCCCAAGAACACCATCCCCACCGTCAAACATGGAGGTGGAAACATTATGCTTTGGGGGTGTTTTTCTGCTAAGGGGACAGGACAACTTCACCGCATCAAAGGGATGATGGACGGGGCCATGTATCGTCAAATCTTGGGAGAGAACCACCTTCCCACAGCCAGGGCATTGAAAATGGGTCATGGATGGGTATTACAGCATGACAATGACCCAAAACACGGCCAAGGCAACAAAGGAGTGGCTCAAGAGGAAGCACATTAAGGTCCTGGAGTGGCCTAGCCAGTCTCCAGACCTTAATTCCATAGAAAATCTGTGGAGGGAGCTGAAGGTTCGAGTTGCCAAACGTCAGCCTCGAAACCTTAATGTCTTGGAGAAGATCTGCAAAGAGGAGTGGGACAAAATCCCTCCTGAGATGTATGCAAATCTGGTGGCCAACTACAAGAAACGTCTGACCTCTGTGATTGCCAACAAGGGTTTTGCCACCAAGTGCTAAGTCATGTTTTGCAGAGGGGTCAAATACTTATTTCTCTCATTAAAATGTAAATCAATTTATTTTTCTGGATTTTTTTTTTGTTATTCTTTCTCTCACTGTTCAAATAAACCTACCATTAAAATTATAGACTGATCATGTCTTTGTCATTGGGCAAACGTACAAAATCAGCAGGGGATCAAATATTTTTTTCCCTCACTGTAAATAAATAATTTAACCAATTTGGGTAGTATTGAATCATAAGTAAAGCTGGGGTTCGTGCAGATCCAAGAAGTCTACGACCGTTCAGAATGAGACTGATAAGAGGTAATGATTAATACGTTGACTGTTTTATACATACAGTGGGGGAAAAAAGTATTTAGTCAGCCACCAATTGTGCAAGTTCTCCCACTTAAAAAGATGAGAGAGGCCTGTAATTTTCATCATAGGTACATGTCAACTATGACAGACAAATTTTGAAAAAAAAATCCAGAAAATCACATTGTAGGTTTTTTATGAATTTATTTTCAAATTATGGTGGAAAATAAGTATTTGGTCACCTACAAACAAGCAAGATTTCTGGCTCTCACAAACCTGTAACTTCTTCTTTAAGAGGCTCCTCTGTCCTCCACTCGTTACCTGTATTAATGGCACATGTTTGAACTTGTTATCAGTATAAAAGACACCTGTCCACAACCTCAAACAGTCACACTCCAAACTCCACTATGGCCAAGACCAAAGATCTGTCAAAGGACACCAGAAACAAAATTATAGACCTGCACCAGGCTGGGAAGACTGCATCTGCAATAGGTAAGCAGCTTGGTTTGAAGAAATCAACTGTGGGAGCAATTATTAGGAAATGGAAGACATACAAGACCACTGATAATCTCCCTCAATCTGGGGCTCCACGCAAGATCTCACCCTGTGGGGTCAAAATGATCACAAGAACGGTGAGCAAAAATCCCAGAACCACACGGTGGGACCTAGTGAATGACCTGCAGAGAGCTGGGACCAAAGTAACAAAGCCTACCATCAGTAACACACTACGCCGCCAGGGACTCAAATCCTGCAGTGCCAGACGTGTCCCCCTGCTTCAGCCAGTACATGTCCAGGCCCGTCTGAAGTTTGCTAGAGTGCATTTGGATGATCCAGAAGAGGATTGGGAGAATGTCATATGGTCAGATGAAACCAAAATATAACTTTTTGGTAAAAACTCAATTCGTCGTGTTTGGAGGACAAAGAATGCTGAGTTGCATCCAAAGAACACCATACCTACTGTGAAACATGGGGGTGGAAACATCATGCTTTGGGGCTGTTTTTCTGCAAAGGGACCAGGACGACTGATCTGTGTAAAGGAAAGAATGAATGGGGCCATGTATCGTGAGATTTTGAGTGAAAACCTCCTTCCATCAGCAAGGGCATTGAAGATGAAACGTGGCTGGGTCTTTCAGCATGACAATGATCCCAAACACATCGCCCGGGCAACGAAGGAGTGGCTTCGTAAGAAGCATTTCAAGGTCCTGGAGTGGCCTAGCCAGTCTCCAGATCTCAACCCCATAGAAAATCTTTGGAGGGAGTTGAAAGTCTGTGTTGCCCAGCGACAGCCCCAAAACATCACTGCTCTAGAGGAGATCTGCATGGAGGAATGGTCCAAAATACCAGCAACAGTGTGTGAAAACCTTGTGAAGACTTACAGAAAAAGTTTGACCTGTGTCATTGCCAACAAAGGGGGTATATAACAAAGTATTGAGAAACTTTTGTTATTGACCAAATACTTATTTTCCACCATAATTTGCAAATAAATTCATTAAAAATCCTACAATGTGATTTTCTGGATTTTTTTCTCTCATTTTGTCTGTCATAGTTGACGTGTACCTATGATGAAAATTACAGGCCTCTCTCATCTTTTTAAGTGGGAGAACTTGCACAATTGGTGGCTGACTAAATACTTTTTTTCCCCACTGTAGCAGACGCTCTTATCCAGAGCGACTTAGAAATTGGTGCATTCACCTTATAGCCAGTGGGATAACCACTTTACAATATTCTTTTTTTTCTTCTTTTTTTTGGGGGTGGGGTAAGGGGGGGTAGAAGGATTACTTTATCCTATCCCAGGTATTCCTTAAAGAGGTGGGGTTTCAAGTGTCTCCGGAAGGTGGTGAGTGACTCCGCTGTCCTGGCGTCGTGAGGGAGCTTGTTCCACCATTGGGGTGCCAGAGCACAAGTTTTGACTGGGCTGAGTGGGAACTGTGCTTCCGCAGAGGTAGGGGGGCCAGCAGGCCAGAGGTGGATGAACGCAATGCCCTCGTTTGGGTGTAGGGACTGATCAGAGCCTGAAGGTACGGAGGTGCCGTTCCCCTCACAGCTCCGTAGGAAAGCACCATGTTCTTGTAGCAGATGCGAGCTTCAACTGGAAGCCAGTGGAGTGTGCGGAGGAGCGGGGTGACGTGAGAGAACTTGGGAAGGTTGAACACCAGACGGGCTGCGGCATTCTGGATGAGTTGTAGGGGTTTAATGGCACAGGCAGGGAGCCCAGCCAACAGCGAATTGCAGTAATCCAGACGGGAGATGACAAGTGCCTGGATTAGGACCTGTGTAAGGCAGGGTCGTACTCTCCGAATGTTGTAGAGCATGAACCTACATCATCGGGTCACCGCCTTGATGTTAGCGGAGAACGACAGGGTGTTGTCCAGGGTCACGCCAAGGCTCTTCGCACTCTGGGAGGAGGACACAACGGAGTTGTCAACCGTGATGGCGAGATCATGGAACGGGCAGTCCTTCCCCGGGAGCAAGAGCAGCTCCGTCTTGCCGAGGTTCAGCTTGAGGTGGTGATCCGTCATCCACACTGGTATGTCTGCCAGACATGCAGAGATGCGATTCGCCACCTGGTTATCAGAAGGAGGAAAGCCATAACAACCCCATGCGCACAAACACACACACACACACACACACACACACACACACACACATACAGACAGGCATACACGCTCACACTTAAACACACAGTGGCATACACATATGCTTTCACGCATACATGCAAGCATGCACGCACATACACAGACTAAATAAACAGCCACGTCAAGAGGACTGATTATAAAGAGCAATGCAATTTTATCCTGCCTACTCCTTTGATATCCCAGACACACACTCTGAATATCTGAATTGAATTGTTCTGGAAGCCTTTGAAGTTTCTGAAGTTTCTACATTCTACTCTTGGGAAGTTTGTGCTCATAATTTGGGCATTTAGACACGCCACCTTAAATGGCAGTGTGCTGCTAAACTGGAGTCTTCTCGGAATTAGAGGCTGGATTGGAATGGACTGTTGCTGCTGCCATGGAGCAGAGGTAGGGGGAGAGAGAATGAGAAAGAGAAGGAGGGGGAAGAGAAAGAGGGAGGGAGAGGGAAAGACAGTGGGATAGATAGAGAGGGGGGGAGATGGTGAGTTCTGAGTAGGGTTGCAAAGGGAGGGTATATTACTGGTAACTTTTGAAGTTTACCAGTAAACTACCAGAATTTTTTATAACTTTCACATGTTTTATTCTTTATCAGTGTGGGCTTTTTGGGTACTTCAGATTATCACAGGGGTCTGTCATTATCTCTGGCCCGCTGTGTGGCCTTATCACGTAAAATATATAATATAATAAAATAAGATGCTTTAAAAATATAAAAATATGACAAAGCTGTAAAACATCATCTTAAATATAAACCATCAACTTAGTGAATATAATTTGTGTTTAATATAAGAGTTTCAGCATGAAATATACTTTATATATTTTTTACACACTTTTATTTATTTTACTATGTCAATATGTATTTGTTGTTATTGCCAAACTAGTGGCAGTTGTGAAAATAATTACATTTCTGATTAGATGCTTTTTTAATAAGGCTATTTCTCGTCAATCCACTAGAAACTGATGGACAATATGGATACAGATATATATATATATATATATATATATATATATATATATATATATATATATATAAAATGAATACTATATATGAATACATTTTTTAGAAGTTATTCAAGTATAAATTACCAAAGTTACAATATATAGCCATTGTGTCACGCCCTGGCTCTGGGGACTCTTATATGTTGAGCCAGGGTGTGTAGGGTCTATGTTTTGTGTTCTATGTTCAGTTTCTAGTTCATGTGTTTTCTAGGTTGGCCGGGGTGGTTCTCAATCAGAGGCAACGAGAATCAGCTGTTGCTTCTTGTCTCTGATTGGGAACCATACTTAGGCAGCCTGTTGTGCACTTGTGTTTTGTGGGATCTTGTTCCGTGTTGGTTTGTGTTCATGACTGAGGACTTCACGTTTCGTTTTGTTATTTTGTATGGTGTTGCTAGTACACTATTAAAGAGATGTACGCATATCACGCTGCGCCTTGGTCCAATCATTATGACGATCGTGACACGTAGATTACATGTAAATTACAAAAATTACTGAATGTTCTGGTAACTTTGGTAAATTACCGGTAGCTTTGCAACTCTAGGTCTGAGTCAGGAATTGTGTGTGCAGTTTAGGCTAGTGCTTTGGTAAAATGGTTGGAAGCATTAGAATTAACATAGAATTTGCCTCAATCTCTGATATTGTGGATGCACGGTTTAGCTCAAGCCAAACCCTACCAGACCTGATTCGAATTATCAACTTATCATAGCTTTCAGTCAAGGCTTTGAACAGTAGACTCAGGTGTGTTAGCAAAAACCTGCTTACTATAAAACCCATCTTTGCTGTCAAACCCCTATTCATGTTACTGCAGAAAAAGATGTTAAGACATGTCCAACAAGCTTTCACAGTTTCACGTCAGAATTAGATGTTCATCCATGTTTCTCAAACGTCAAATTTCGAAGTTGTTCAGATCCTCAAATTTCTTGTCTTTAAGGTTAAGGTTAGGCATTAACTCCAAATGGTTAGGGTTTGGGATAGGCTTAAAACAAAAATCTTAAAAACAACTTTCTATCGCTGGATTCGAACATGGCAGATACTAGAGGCAGACGCTTACGCCCATCCACCATCCCCGTCCACAACGCCCTAGCAAAATCGAAACCTGCTTTAAGGTAACAGCGCTCACTGTTGCTTCGAGTGGCCGGTTTCCACGTCATCTCCCGACGTTCTCAGACATGTATGGACGTCAAATACTGACTTGTATCACGGGTCACCTGGCTGGGTATGTCAACATACACATTAAAGTACATGTATATACAATAGTTAAGATTTACAATTATGCATGTATATTCCCATCTCAACTTCTTATTTTTTCGATGTAAACACAGACATAAGAGTAGTTTAGATTTACAATATGCATGTTCCCTTCTCACACATGGGTGTCTCCAATGTGTCTCTGTGTGAACATTACAGCACTGGAGTTGTCTCAGCTCTATTATTTCTACTTTACATGCTGGAAGAACTCTGTAGAGCAGGGTTCCCCAACTGGCGGTTCACAGGTTTTATTTGCTTAGCAGTTAAGAGCGTTGGGTGGTAACCGAAAGGTTGCTCGAATCCTCGAGCCGGCAAGGTGGAAAAATCAGCCGTTCTGCCCTTGAGCAAGGCAGTTAACCCCCAACAACAACTGCTCCCCAGGCGCCGTGGGCATCGATTAAGGCAGCCCCCAGCACCTCTCTGATTCAGAGGTGTTGGGTTAAATGCGTAAGATACATTTAGGTTGAATGCATTCAGTTGTGCAACTGACTAGGTATCCCCTTCTCTTCCACAAGTTTTCTGAGCAAAATAAATAATACATGTTTTTAGTTTTTTTATTGTTGGACATTTAAGACTGTAAAAACACCAGAAAATCAGCTCCAAGTGATTTTTATTTAGGAAATTTGTTCCAAAGTATTCCCACACATAATAGAGAGATATACTGTTTGTGAATGTATAGAAATGCAAGCAGGTTTTGAAATGATTCTATTTTTGTCAAATATTACATCTGTTTGGCCTTCTTGCAGTCAATTTGCAGTCTACAAATTATTTGTAATTATGTTCCGGCCCCCTGACCATCCGCTCAAGAAAAAATCGGCCCGCGGCTGAATGTAGTTGATGATCCCTGCTGTAGAGGAACATGAAACATACATAACAGTCAAACACACATGCACAGAAATTGCACACACACACAGATGCACGCTCATATATACACACACACACACACAAGCATGCACCCACTTTGTCAGTGGCACGTACAGTGAAGGAAAAATTTATTTGATCCCCTGTTGAATTTGTACGTTTGCCCACTGACAAAGAAATGATCAGTCTATAATTTTAATGGTAGGTTTAATTGAACAGTGAGAGACAGAATAACAACAAAAAAATCCAGAAAAACGCATGTCAAAAATGTTATAAATTGATTTGCATTTTAATGAGGGAAATAAGTATTTGACCCCTCTGCAAAACATGACTTAGTACTTGGTGGCAAAACCCTTGTTGGCAATCACAGAGGTCAGATGTTTCTTGTAGTTGGCCACCAGGTTTGCACTCATCTCAGGAGGGATTTTCTCCCACTCCTCTTTGCAGATCTTCTCCAAGTCATTAAGGTTTCGAGGCTGACGTTTGGCAACTCGAACCTTCAGCTCCCTCCAAAGATTTTCTATGGGATTAAGTTCTGGAGACCGGCTAGGCCACTCCAGGACCTTAATGTGCTTCTTCTTGAGCCACTCCTTTGTTGCCTTGGCCGTGTGTTTTGGGTCATTGTCATGCTGTAATACCCATCCACGACCCATTTTCAATGCCCTGGCTGAGGGAAGGAGGTTCTCACCCAAGATTTGACGATACATGGCCCCGTCCATCGTCCCTTTGATGCAGTGAAGTTGTCCTGTCCCCTTAGCAGAAAAACACCCCCAAAGCAAAATGTTTCCACCTCCATGTTTGACAGTGGGGATGGTGTTCTTGGGGTCATAGGCAGCATTCCTCCTCCTCCAAACACGGCGAGTTGAGTTGATGCCAAAGAGCTCCATTTTGGTCTCATCTGACCACAACACTTTCACCCAGTTCTCCTCTGAATCATTCAGATGTTCATTGGCAAACTTCAGATGGGCATGTATATGTGCTTTCTTGAGCAGAGGGACCTTGCGGGTGCTGCAGTATTTCAGTCCTTCACGGCGTAGTGTGTTACCAATTGTTTTCTTGGTGACTATGGTCACAGCTGCCTTGAGATCATTGACAAGATCCTCCCGTGTAGTTCTGGGCTGATTCCTCACCGTTCTCATGATCATTGCAACTCTACGAGGTGAGCTCTTGCATGGAGCCCCAGGCCGAGGGAGATTGACAGTTATTTTGTGTTTCTTCCATTTGCGAGTAATCGCACCAACTGTTGTCACCTTCTCACCAAGCTGCTTGGCGATGGTCTTGTAGCCCATTCCAGCCTTGTGTAGGTCTACAATCTTGTCCCTGACATCCTTGGAGAGCTCTTTTGTCTTGGCCATGGTGGAGAGTTTGGAATCTGATTGATTGATTGCTTCTGTGGACAGGTGTCTTTTATACAGGTAACAAGTTGAGAATAGGAGCACTCCTTTTAAGAGTGTGCTACTAATCTCAGCTCGTTACCTGTATAAAAGACACCTGGGAGCCAGAAATGTCTGATTGAGAGGGGGTCAAATACTTATTTCCCTCATTAAAATGCAAATCAATTTATAACATTTTTGACATGCGTTTTTCTGGATTTTTTTGTTGTTGTTATTCTGTCTCTCACTGTTCAAATAAACCTACCATTAAAATTATAGACTGATCATTAATTATTTGTCAGTGGGCAAACGTACAAAATCACCAGGGGATCAAATACTTTTTTCCCTCACTGTATGCACACACGCATGCACACACAGATGTGCACAAACGCAAAACCTACACACACCCACACCCAAACACACATACACATACAGAGCATATGTTTTACTATCCTTGTGGGGACCTAAAATGTATTTCCATTCAAAATCCTATTTTCCCTAAACCCTAACCCTAAACCTAACACATTAGCTTAAAATAGCCTTTGTTCTTGTGGGGACCTGGGAAATGTCCCCACGAGGGAGAATTTTCCTTGTTTTACTATCCTTGTGGAGACTTTTGGGGATTTCCGGTACCCACGAGGATACCAACACACACACAGACAAAGAGTGAAGGAAGAGTTATTCTCCAGTGTACAATAACTAAACATCAGCCAACACAGAGAGCAGAAGTGACACTCTCCCTCTTGGTCCTATTAATGATGGAAGTGGTTTGTTTACAGCACTTGAACCCTTCTGAGTACTGTCTCTATTATCCACTCTGAAACAGTACCCAGACAGACACACACACAAACGCGCGCGCACACACACACACACACACACACACACACACACACACACACACACACACACATACACACAGACAGACACATACTAACGCACGCAAACACACACGCACACATACATACACACACACACACACATACGCACACAGACAAACACACACACTAATGCACGCAACGCAAACACACACGCACACATAAACACACAGACAGACACAGACACACAAATGCACACACACACATGCTTTCCATCTTCACAGGACTCCTGTCAGCCTAACACCGTTTACATTGTTAACTTTGGAGCCTGAGGAAATCTGTGTGTGTGTGTGTGTTTGTCAAGTGCTGAGTCAGGCAGCCCACTCCTTTCCCACTATTTCACTCTCTCTCCCTCCATCCCTCCTTTCTACCCCTCCCTCTCTTTTCACCCCACCTTTATCTCAGATTAATCTCTGAACTTCATTCTGATTCACACAGTGGTGGAGCCAGATACCACAGCCAGGTACCACAGGGTAAAACATCCATTGTTGCCACATATTTTCCTATCAGTTACCAGGTAAATGCCAGTGGAAATAGTACCGGAAAATAGAGTGCTACCTGAAAAGGTAATTGGGTCTAATTGTCAGGATGCACGGTTTAGGCTGGACCTGTTACTGTGGAAAAGGGTTAGTACTGATATAGCCAAGTGTGATGTCTGCGTTACCCACAGCCACACCATTTTGAGAAGAGATGGATATGATTCTAACTCAGTCTCACTAATAGAAATGATTAGGAGATAGTATCTTAAGCGATAGTAGACTGCCTTTCTGTGAGGCCCTGGAGAATAAAAAGCTAATATTTGTTTGCAAACCAAGTTGACACACACAATGGTTCTTGATAGGTGTCAAATATTTATCTTACGACTGCCTTGTGAAAAAGAGAAAACAAACCAAACAATCTCTCTTTCTTTATTTTGCTCTCCATCATCCCTCCCTCCTGCCACACCCACACACACAACCCCCCCCAACCCTCTCCTCATACACACACCTTACTTATAAATCCCCAGTACCACCCCTGATCACAGGGTCTATAAGCCTGTGTAATACCGTGTTAGCAAAGGCAGGTACAGTCTAATTATAAGGACTGGGGGAGTGCTGCTCCCTCCAAAGCAATTAACTCCTCTCCCAGGCAGGTTGATTGGAGCAGCCATGCGTGGCCTCAACCTGCTTGCCGCACCGAGTTGACTCGCTCCCCACCGATTGTGACAAACTCCTCCCCATCCCCTTTTGAAGCCACAGTTCCCCCTCCCTCCTTACAATGCTACAGTAACTGATGTGTCAATTTCCATATGATAAAAAGCACAACAGATACGGAGGGAGGGAGGGAACTTTCAATAACTTCCCTGGTTTTCCAGAAATCCTGGTTGAAGGATTCCAGATTTCCTGATTATTCCCTCCTGTTTCTGGGAATGTTCCAACCAGAATTTCAGGAAAACCAGGGAATTTATTAAAAGTTCCTGGAATTTTCCAACCCTAGTCACCATTCCTTTGACAGAGTCAGTAACTAAGTTGCTTGAAAGTGCAGAGGATACAACTGATGGTATGATTACCTTGACATGATGCGCCACATGAGTGATTTTAACGGTGTGATTCAAACACACAGAGAGAGAGAGAGAGAGAGAGAGAGAGAGAGAGAGAGAGAGAGAGAGAGAGAGAGAGAGAGAGAGAGAGAGAGAGAGAGAGAGAGAGAGAGAGAGAGAGAGAGAGAGAGAGAGAGAGAGAGAGAGAGAGAGAGAGAGAGAGAGAGAGAGAGAGAGAGAGAGAGAGAGAGAGAGAGAGAGAGAGAGAGAGAGAGAGAGAGAGAGAGAGAGAGAGAGAGAGAGAGAGAGAGAGAGAGAGAGAGAGAGAGAGAGTGAGTGAGTGAGTGAGTGAGTGAGTGAGTGAGTGAGTGAGTGAGTGAGTGAGTGAGTGAGTGAGTGAGTGAGTGAGTGAGTGAGTGAGTGAGTGAGTGAGTGAGTGAGTGAGTGAGTGAGTGAGTGAGTGAGTGAGTGAGTGAGTGAGTGAGTTTGCTTTTCCCCTGGGCTTTGGTAGGCCTGATAAAAGCCCTGATTGTGTTTGTGTGTCTACATGCGTGTGCGTGTCACACCAGACCTGGGTTCAAATATTATTTAGGGTATTTCAATTACTTTCAAATATTTCAAAGTAAATATTTGGTTATTTGAACCAAGGTCTGTTTTGTTTTAGGATTATTTGAAATAATGTATTTGGAAATACGTTTTTGGAAATAGTTTAGATGACTTCAAATTAAAGTAGCTTTGGCCACATTACTTGAAAATACTCAAATACACAGAACAATATATCCTATCTTAATTTGACAATTTTCTCACATCAGAAAAAGTATCCTGTAGCAACAGGAAATGTGAATTCGTATGTGAATTGTAATTAATTGACATTTTTGTAGGGATTGATTCATTTTTCATTAGAGCAATGTGCAAGAAAATTCTCTGTGATACCAGAGTGATCAAATTAAGATTGTACATCTGTATTTGAACCCAGGTCTGTAACCTCGTAGTGTGAGCTAGTGGCTCGTAAGATCTCTACACTAGCTCACAATTGTATATTACGTCGAGAGACTGATTGATTGAATATATAAAAAGCAAACTGTGTAAATAAGGAAACATTGATCTGACGAAGGAGTACATCTCTGAAACTCATCAGAAAACCAATCTATATTTTTCTATGGTGTAGGACAAGCCAGTAACCTTTGCATCAAGTTAATGTACTGTGCCCGGTCACACACAGACCTGTATGGTCACAAACCTATCAACAGCCATTTACATAGCCCCCAGTTGCGTATATACACTGAACAAAAGTATAAACGCAACATGTAAAGTGTTGGTCCCATGTTTCATGAGCTGAAATAAAATATTCCAGAAATGTTCCATACGCACAAAAAGCTTATTTCTTCCTGTTTGTGAGCATTTATCCTTTGCCAAGATAATCCATCCACCTGACAGGTGTGGCATATCAAGAAGCTGATTAACCAGCCTGATCATTACACAGGTGCACCTTGTGCTGTGGACAATAAAAGGCCACTCTAAAATGTGCAGTTTTGTCACACATCACAGATGCAATTGTCATGCTGACTGCAGGAATGTCCTCCAGAGCTGTTGGCAGAGAATTTAATGTTCATTTTTCTACCATAAGCCAATGCCTGAGCAACGTTGTTATAGAGATTTTGGCAGTACGTCCAACCGGCCTCACAACCGCAGACCACATGTATGGCGTCATGTGGGCGAGTGGTTTGCTAATGTCAACGTTGTGAACAGAGTGCCCCATGGTGGCAGTGGGGTTATGGTATGGGCAGGTATAAGCTACGGACAACAAACACAATTGTGTTTTATCGATGGCAATTTGAATGCACAGAGATACCGTGATGAGATCCTGAGGCCCATTGTCGTGCCATTCATCCACTGCCATCGCCTCATGTTTCAGCATGATAATGCACGGCCCCATGCCACAAAGTTCTGTACACAATTCCTGGAAACTGAAAATATCCCAGTTCTTCCATGGCCTGCAAACTTACCAGACATGTCACCCATTGAGCATGTTTGGGATGCTCTGAATCGACGTGTATGACAGTGTGTTCCAGTTCCAGCATATATCCAGCAACTTTGCACAGCCATTGAAGAAGAGTGGGACAACATTCCACAGGCCACAATTAACAGCCTGATCAACTCTATGAGAAGGTGATGTGTCGAGGCAAATGGTGGTCACACCAGACACAACACCAATTTAGATTGCAGGTGTACTACATTTTATTAAGTGACTATGATGATAATAGACAAAAAAATATAATGGTAATACATTTAGTCAATATAACCACATGCAATAAAATGGTACTCGCCCACCATGACTACCTCAAAGGTTTGTGGAGATTGGTTGATGGAAGTTGAGTTGAGTCCCTATCCTCATTAGACCCTCTGTCTCTTCCGATTGGTTTCCTCAGACTCAGGGCAAGGAGCTGATTCCTGTGTCCTGTTCCGAGCAACCCTTTTTCACACGGTCCTCATCTGACCTGATAATAATACAAATAACAATACATTTACTTTTAAAGTCACCCAAGGCCAATGTAGCCTACAAAGGAAATAACTAAAAGCACAAAAACTAGGTGGAAATACATTATTAAAAGCAGAGTCAAAGATAGAATACCTCTACAGTTTCCTCAAGGATGTGCTACTAGAAGGGTCACTCTCCCTCATCCTCTTACAGGGGACCCATGGTGACATAGGGACAAGGTCCACTGATTCTCTCTTCCTCTTGGAGGGCAGACCCTCTGGCTGAAAGCCTCCTGGGCAACCAGAAGTGGATGATTCTGTGGCTCTCTTTCGGGAGACGCTTTGCAACGTAGAGGTGTCCTCCTCTGATCTCCCTCTCCTGGAAGGTGAGTTCTCTGGCTGGGTGCTGTCTGCTTGAGTCCCTGCTGTGGCTGAATCCATGCTCCTGAACCAGGTGACCCATGGTGGCACCACAACAGGGACAAGGACACAGTCAGACCCTCTGGTGATCTCAAGGCTGGAGCTCTGGGGCTCTTCATGGTGCTCGCCAATCATGGCCTCCATGACTTTCAGGAGCGTGGTCACTGACCAGCCAGGTCTTTCGAGATTGACCTCGATATTGGAATATCAATGTTTTTAAATTTTTTATTTAACCTTTATTTAACTAGGCAAGTCAGTTAAGAACAAATTCTTATGTACAATGACGGCCTACTCCGGGCAAACCCGGACGACTCTGGGCCAATTGTGCGCCGCCCTATGGGACTCCCAATCACGGCTGGATTGTGATTCAGCCTGGAATCGAACCAGGGTCTGTAGTGACGCCTCTAGCACTGAGGACGTTGTGAGATGCCTTCAAAACAGGTCAGTAGGGGCAACAATGAGTGTTGTAACCATCAAGTAGGCTTGGGTTTTGCTCAGGCATTGTGGATGTGGGTGGTGGACATGCATACTCCTGTGACTCTGGATCAGAAGGTTTTGTGTTCAATCCCAGTCGTGGACACACATTTTTTATCCTGTGACTCTGGATCAGGTATTTTATCCCGTGGACACTGGTTTTTTATCCCGTGACTCTGGATCAGAAGGTTGTGTGTTCGATCCCAGTCGTGGACACTGGAGTTTTCTTTTTGGTTTTAACCCTATCCCAAACCTTAACCCTTATCTTAACCATTTGGAATGAGTGCCTAAACCTTACCCTTAACTTTGAAATTTGACATTTAGAGAAATGGAACGATAGACAGCAGCAGGAGCAACCTTCTGATCCCATTACTCTGAATCAGAAGGTTGTGTGTTTGATCCCAGTCATGGACACTGTTTTTTTTATTTTAACCCCTTTTTATTTATTTACCTTTATTTCAACAACAAAGTAATTTTGAGACTATGGTCTCTTTTACAAATGAGCCCTGCACAATACAAAAACAAGCACATACAACAGGCAAGTATAGATAAACATAAATATAGACAATATACACATTAAATACACATTAAGATACAAAACACAGTCAATTAAAACAAACACATTCCTCAAAGCATCCAATCAAAACGTCTTTTGAAGATTATTCCAAACATAGGGTGCAAGGAAATTAAATGACGATTTACTGAACTCTTTGGACACCAAAGGAGTCTCCAAAGTTAACACACCCTGTGAACGGGTTTGATAACTTGTAATTTTAAATCTTAACAGTGATGTTACGTAAGTTGGAAGTTTGTGGAGCAGGGCTTTGTAAACAAAAAGAGCGTAATGATGTGATCTACAGTGGGGGAAAAAAGTATTTAGTCAGCCACCAATTGTGCAAGTTCTCCCATTTAAAAAGATGAGAGAGGCCTGTAATTTTCATCATAGGTACACGTCAACTATGACAGACAAATTGAGATTTTTTTTTCCTGAAAATCACATTGTAGGATTTTTAATGAATTTATTTGCAAATTATGGTGGAAAATAAGTATTTGGTCACCTACAAACAAGCAAGATTTCTGGCTCTCACAGACCTGTAACTTCTTCTTTAAGAGGCTCCTCTGTCCTCCACTCGTTACCTGTATTAATGGCACCTGTTTGAACTTGTTATCAGTATAAAAGACACCTGTCCACAACCTCAAACAGTCACACTCCAAACTCCACTATGGCCAAGACCAAAGAGCTGTCAAAGGACACCAGAAACAAAATTGTAGACCTGCACCAGGCTGGGAAGACTGAATCTGCAATAGGTAAGCAGCTTGGTTTGAAGAAATCAACTGTGGGAGCAATTATTAGGAAATGGAAGACATACAAGACCACTGATAATCTCCCTCGATTTGGGGCTCCACGCAAGATCTCACCCCGTGGGGTCAAAATGATCACAAGAACGGTGAGCAAAAATCCCAGAACCACACGGGGGGACCTAGTGAATGACCTGCAGAGAGCTGGGACCAAAGCAACAAAGCCTACCATCAGTAACACACTACGCCGCCAGGGACTCAAATGCCAGACGTGTCCCCCTGCTTAAGCCAGTACATGTCCAGGCCCGTCTGAAGTTTGCTAGAGTGCATTTGGATGATCCAGAAGAGGATTGGGAGAATGTCATATGGTCAGATGAAACCAAAATAGAACTTTTTGGTAAAAACTCAACTCGTCGTGTTTGGAGGACAAAGAATGCTGAGTTGCATCCAAAGAACACCATACCTACTGTGAAGCATGGGGGTGGAAACATCATGCTTTGGGGCTGTTTTTCTGCAAAGGGACCAGGACGACTGATCTGTGTAAAGGAAAGGATGAATGGGGCCATGTATCGTGAGATTTTGAGTGAAAACCTCCTTCCATCAGCAAGGGCATTGAAGATGAAACGTGGCTGGGTCTTTCAGCATGACAATGATCCCAAACACACCGCCCGGGCAATGAAGGAGTGGCTTCGTAAGAAGCATTTCAAGGTCCTGGAGTGGCCTAGCCAGTCTCCAGATCTCAACCCCATAGAAAATCTTTGGAGGGAGTTGAAAGTCTGTGTTGCCCAGCGACAGCCCCAAAACATCACTGCTCTAGAGGAGATCTGCATGGAGGAATGGGCCAAAATACCAGCAACAGTGTGTGAAAACCTTGTGAAGACTTACAGAAAACATTTGACCTGTGTCATTGCCAACAAAGGGTATATAACAAAGTATTGAGAAACTTTTGTTATTGACCAAATACTTATTTTCCACCATAATTTGCAAATAAATTCATAAAAAATCCTACAATGTGATTTTCTGGAAAAAAAATCTCATTTTGTCTGTCATAGTTGACGTGTACCTATGATGAAAATTACAGGCCTCTCTCATCTTTTTAAGTGGGAGAACTTGCACAATTGGTGGCTGACTAAATACTTTTTTTCCCCACTGTATATGACTTTAAAGAGGTCCAGCCAACCTTTTGGAAAGAATGCAGTGATGAGTAATACAACTATCTCCTGTGATAAAACGAAGTGCGCTATGATAAACGGCATCCAGGGGTTTAAGAGTAGTGGCAGCTGCACTTTGATAAATAGTATCTCCATAACCAAGAACGGGTAGAAAGGTTGACTGCACAATCTGCTTCCTGCTGACTAGAGAGAGGCAAGATCTGTTTCTATAAAAAAAAAAGCCCTCTTTAAATCTTTGCTTCTTAACAAGCTCATTGATATGCTTTTTAAACGTTAAATCATTGTCAATCCAAATACCAAGGTATGCAGGGACTTGTTTGATTATAGAACCATCCGATGAGTGAAGATGTAATCCCTCTGAGATAATCTTACAAGAACTTGAAAACAGCATGTATTTAGTTTTGCCCGTATTAAGCACACGTTTTTAATCAGTAAGGGCTTCCTGTATCATATGCATATCGATGAAATGTAATTTTTTTTACAGATTGACCAATAGCATTTATATAAAAGGTGAAAAGAACAGGTCCTAGTATGGACCCCTGCAGAACACCTTTATGTACTGTACTTCAAGAAATTCAAACCCATCAATCACGATGGCCTGAGTTCTGTCACTAAGATAATCATGAAACCATGAGCAGGCATCAGAGCCCAGGCCAATTGAGGACAACTTGTTCAATAATATAGCATGATCAACAGTATCAAACGCTTTTGACAGGTCCACAAACAAGGCAGCACTATTCCTTTTAGCATCTAAAGCATTGACAATATCATTTTCAACTAATGTGGTTGCTGTGATAGTGCTGTGCCCTAAACCCACATTGATATATATTCAAAATACCATGTTGCGAAAGTTGCGAATCTTAGCTAGACATGGAAACCTGGAGATGGTACGATAATTATCTAGATCACTACTATCCCCACCCTTATGGAGTGGTAGCACATAAGCTGTTTTCCATACTTTAGGAATATTTCCTGTTAACAATGTTAGATTTAAGATATGGGTTACTGAGCCAGCAATGAGGGGGGCAGCACACTTGAGCATTCCCGGCTGCAGTTGATCAGTCCCTGTGGATTTATTGGTATCTATAGCAAGTAAGTCCTCAAGGACTTATTTTTCAGTGAATTGCCAAAATGCAAAAACTTGACTTCCATTTTCCAAATCAATCTGCAAAAGTTACAAATCAGCATTTAGCCCACTCTTAAAGGTGCTGCATGGTCAATCCGACATCTGCATTGGCAGTGCAGCATTTACGGTGATACGGCCTCTGCAGAAGCCTCTGCAGAAGTCAGAGCATTCATACTTCTTGCGCTTCGCAGAGCAGCACAGAGCTGTTGAGCAGAGCTGTTGTGAAGGAAGTTGGCAAGGAAGTGAGTTTGTGTTTATACAGGACCTCCTGCCCTCACCTACTGTCAACCAATCATGTCAATGCGGAGCTATACGGAGCCCTCCGCGTTGTTACAAAATTTGAGAGGCACACCCCCATGCGGTACGGAGCTTGATTTGGCCTCTGCATGCCTCCAGAGGCGCCGTAATTGCGTCACACCCTCCATACGAAGCCTCCGACCACATTTTCGGATCAAGCATACATTGGCTTTTAGAGATAGTAGGGCTACACACTCTTTCAAAAAGATAGCTCGCTGAAATAAAATTACGATTAAATGCATCAATTATGATATTTTTGTCTGTGATGGGGCCAGAGTCTTCATTCATTTGTGGGGGCAGAGAGGAGGAAGTACAACCATTCAGAGATTTGCCAGTTTTCAAGTTTTTAGCCGGATTCCTCTTACAATCAGAAAGATAATAATAATAATAATAATAATCAGATTTAGCCTTTCTGATTAGTCTTATACATTGATTCCTTAGTTGCCTTAAAGTTTGCCAATCCGGGTCTAAGCCTATGTTCCTGGCCTTGACTGTCACGCCCTGGCCTACAGAAGTCTAGCTAGTTTGGTCAGGGTGTGAATATTCTAGATTTGTATTTCTATGTTGGCCGGTGTGGTTCCCAATCAGAGGCAGCTGTCGCTCGTTGTCTCTGATTGGGAATCATACTTAGGCAGCCTTTTGGCACTGTCTAGTTGTGGGTTCTTGTTCTGTGTAAGGTTAGTTGAGTTGTACCTTTGGACTTCACGTTTCGTTTCCTTTGTTGTTTTGTCATGTGTTTATCGTTAATAAACATGTACGCATATCACGCTGCGCCTTGGTCCGACCCTTCTTTAAACGAAGTGACATTGACCCAGGCAACATTTATCTTACGAATGACTTCAGATAATTCAGGAGTGAATCAGGCATCAATCTACCTTTAACTCTCAGAGTTTTGAAGGGGGCATGATTATGTACAGTAGTGTTGAAGACATTTACAAAAAAGCTTAAAGCTAAATCAGTTTCAGGGATAGCTGAGATACAATCAAGGTCACTAAAATAAACATAATGTAAAAAAGTTTTTTAAGTTCCTCTTAGTGATGACAGGACGCTTAGATTTATGCATTCTCACATCTTTGACACCTGGGCAATGGTCACTAAAATCCAGTGGGAAAACTCCATTAGCAACATATTTATCTGGAGTATTATTCAAAATAAGATCAATCAAGGTAGATTTCAATGGATCTTTAGATTTCGGCTGTGTAGGCTCAGTTATCAGCTGAGACAGGTTTATCTCAGAGCAAATATCTTTCAGTGTATCTGACTAGGGCTGTTATAGTGACTAGTTGCGGGGACCATATTACTGCCACAGCAGCTGTCATGAGTTATGACCACAGTAAAATTCCACGTGACCGTTGAGTTACAGTAATCTCCTTTTGTGCACTCTGGACATGCTTTGGTAGTACCCAACTTGCTAACTACCATCAGGTCCTAATGGGTTGGTACACAGGGCTCTATTGTCCCTCTAAAATCACATCAAACACATCATCATAACAGTAGGCCTATCGTACTTTTAAAACTCAGCTCACTGTGATAATCAATTTGAAGAAAGAAGTTCAACAGCAGGTTGAAACAGTGTAAAACATGTTTTTTGTGGATGTTGTTTCAAAGCCTAACACAACTAAATGGACAGCGCTTTCTAAGGTGATGATTAATTCAAAACACCCATACACATATTAGAACTTATGCATGAGCCCAAGCCCCCCCCCCAAAAAGAATAGCTATTATGATTGAGCTGTTATACAATACATAGCCTACTGCATATTACGCATGGCAGAAAAACATAAAACAAAACTGATTTAAGATGTCTTTGGTACATAATTGGTCTAGCCTATACTCCAAAATTAAACAAATTAGAGTAATTGTCTTTTGAGTGTGGACTGTATTATTATGCATACTGGGTGGACTGGTTACCTTATGCTACTCTCCAAAATGTCTATCCATTAGTCTGGGAGAGAACGTATAGCCCTAGGCAATGCTGTTAGTTCATTGATTGTGCAGGGGAGCTTACAGCCAGCCTAAATTAATGAATTTGTATTTGATTTTGAATAGCCTAGGGAATGTTTTATATTTTTATAATTAATTGGGTGACACATTGACTTTAGCTATACAGAATACCTCACCACCATGTGTTTTCTCCTCCTCCTCTCTCCTTTATTCCTTTCTCGAGCACGCAGACGGGCTGTCAACAGTTTAGTGAAATGTGTTTTGCTTGCGAAAACATGTTCCTATCAATGTTTCACAAATTAAGCACTGAGGAGCTGCAAAAACAAGGTTGGCGAACCCATGGGATACAGAGTTTGGGCAGAATATCACCTGTTGGGCAGCGAGAGCATGCTCCTCAAACAGTGGTGGATGTGTAGAGTGAAAATAGTGTTCTTATATTTATTTTTCACCTGCTCATATTAAGCACATGCTCCGCTATACAACCGAATAAGCCTGCCAATTTAATAGTAGGCCATTCTAAATCGAAACAAATGTTACATATTATTAAAAAACAAGATTAAATTGAGAATAATCTGATGGGTGAAAATATGATCACTTGATAAGAGAACAGCTGTGCAGCCTGAGGACAGAGCACAAACTTTTTTTGTTACTTTCTCAAATCATTTACGTTTTAGTCATTTAGCAGACGCTCTTATCCAGAGCGACTTACAGTTAGTGAGTGCATACATTATTATTTTTTTTCATACTGGCCCCCCGTGGGAATCAAACCCACAACCCTGCCGTTGCAAACACCATGCTCTACCAACTGAGCTACATCCCTGCCGGCCATTCCCTCCCCTACCCTGGACGATGCTGGGCCAATTGTGCACCACCCCATGGGTCTCCCGGTCACAGCCGGCTATGACAGAGCCTGGATTCGAACCAGGATCTCGCCACTCGGGAGAATCATCAATAGCCTATAGTCACACCATGCAGCCCATATATGTTGATTTCTAAGAAATTCTAAGGTTTGTATCATTCACAACTAAAGTTGCCAAATAACTCTAAATCTAGCATATAGGACCTGTTTCAAATGATCACTTTTACGCTCAACATAGCCACTTCAAATGCGCACTCACTCTGTAATGGGAAAAATATCCTTTCGATGTTCAATTATATTATTCTTACTATAAAATCATAGAAAATAAAATAATGGCACGGGACTTATAAGCATATCTTGTCAGCTAAATGAACAAGCCTGCAGGCTATGGCATGGAGCATAGCCAGATAACGTAGGCCTACAGTAGGCCAACTCACATTCTGTTCACCTGAAATATATTTTCTTCATATCATAATGTTTCGTTAAATAAAAATGGATTTATTGTGATGGTGTACATTAAATTGGTTTATTATACTTTTTTAAATGTAGATGTTCCAAATGTGCGCATCAGCGGCTTTTATGGGTGGAGGCCTGGAGATGCTAAACGTGTTTGTGTTAATTAACAGTAAATTACCGTGAGACACCGGCAGTCTTTTGCATGACAATAACCGGCAGACAAAATTTCATGACCGCCACATCCCTATTTTAATATTAATCTGACACTGGTCTCCTCCAATCAATATTAAAATCGCTCATTATTAATAGTTCAGATTTACCATACATAGATAGTGAGGGAGCCGAGGGAGGGCAATACACTCTTACTAGTGTCAGTTGGTTATTCTGGCCAAGGCCCACATTAAGAACAGACAATACCTTAACCATTTGGAATGAGTGCCTAAACGTAATGTTTTAACCCTATCCAAAACCTTAACCCTAACTATTTGGAATGAGTGCCTAAACTTAACCCTTAACTTCTAAATTTGACATTTGGAGAAATTGAACGATACAGAGCAGCAGGAGCAACAAAAACACTTCAAAATTTGACGTTTGGAGCAACTTCGAAATTTGATTTTTGAAAACGTGGATGATGTCTAATTCTGCAATGAGATTGTGGGAGCTGGTTGCACTGACACCGCCTCTTCCACCTCAGCCTGTTCCACCTCAGCCTGATTCAGGTCACTGCACAGCACTGGCATTGGCCAGCGGGACCAGCACACACAAAAAAAGGCGCTACCTAAAAGGGTTCTTCGGCTGTTCCCATAGGATAACCCTTTTGATTCCAGGTAGAACCCTTTTTGGTTCCAGGAAGAACCTCTAGAGTTCCTCTGTGGAGATGGGAGAACCTTCCAGAAGGACAACCATCTCTGCAGCACTCTACCAATCAGGCCTTTATGGTAGAGTGGCCAGACAGAAGCCACTCCACAGTAAAAGGCACATGACAGCCTGCTTGAAGTTTGCCGAAAGATGACAAAAGGCTCTCAGACCATTAGAAACAAGATTCTCTGGTCTGATGAAACCAATATTGAACTCTTTGGCCTGAATACCAAGCGTCACGTCTGGAGGAAACCTGGCACCATCCCTGCGGTGATGCATGGTGGTGGCAGCATCATGCTGTGGGGATGTTTTTCAGCGGCAGGGAGACCAGTCAGGATTGAGGCAAAGATGAACTGAGCAAAGTACAGAGAGATCCTTCATGAAAACCTGCTCCAGAGCGCTCAGGACCTCAGACTGGGGCGAAGGTTCACTTTCCAACAGGACAGCGACTCTAAGCACCCAGCCAAGACAACGCAGGAGTGGCTTCGGGACAAGTCTCTGAATGTCCTTGAGTGGCCCAGCTAGAGTCCGGACTTGAACCCGATCCAACATCTCAGGAGAGACCTGAAAATAGCTGTGCAGCAACGCTCCCCATCCAACCTGACAGAGCTTGAGAGGATCTGCAGAGAAGAATGGGAGAAACTCCCCAAATACAGGTGTGCCAAGCTTGTAGCATCATACCCAAGAAGACTCGAGGCTGTAATCGCTGCCAAAGATGTTTCAACAAAGTACTGAGTAAAGGGTCTGAATACTTATGTAAATGTAATATTTCCGTTTTCTATTTTTAATAAATTAGCAAAAATTTTGAAAAACCAGTTTTTGCTTTGTCATTATGGGGTATTTTGTGTAGATTGATGAGGGGGAAAAAACAATGTAATCAATTTTAAAATAAAGCTGTAACCTAACAAAATGTGGCAAAAGTCAAGGGGTCTGAATACTTTCCAAATGCACTGTATGTATAACCTGTCCCCCACCAGGTAGTGGTTTCTAATGGTTTCCATCATGTAACATGCTGTATGTCTACCTTGTCTCCCACCAGGTCATGGTTTCTACTGGTTTCTATTGTATAACATATGTCTACCCTGTCCCCCACCAGGTCATGGTTTCTGTTCATGCGGCCGGTGTATCTGTGGTGACGGCTGGTTCGGGAAGTTGTGCTCGTTCCCTCGGACATGCGAAATGACTGACACTCAGAGCAAAGAGCTGTGTGAGACCGCCGATGGAGTCATGTGCAATGGAAAAGGTTCCATTGTTTTATTCTTTGTCATTCTATTACATTGATTTCATTTCTATTTCCATCTATTGGCTTCTTTTTGTGTCTATTCTCTGCACTATTTCATTATATTCCATTAAATTATTTTCTACTCCGTTGATTTGTGTAGACCACTTGAGTAGAGCTTTCCATGAGATCTGATCACACAGAATAGGGTAGGTGTAGTATAACGAACAACGCCCTCATACCTGCAGTCTACCCAGGGCTGGCTCCAGGCATAAGCGACATAAGCGGTTGCTTAGGGCCCCGGCTGCTAGGCAGGGCCGGCGCCAGAACGAATCTGTTGGATGGGCATTTCATTTCCATAGCGGGGCACGTTATTTTCATGGGACTTCCTATGTCTGCATACGCTGCACATTATCTTTTTTTACTAGAGACGTTGGGCCTGGAGGGACCCCAATTCAAGCTAATGAGCAGTCATTATGACAGTGTAATTAATAGATTTTCTATATGCTGTCGCAAAAATAATAATTTGGTTGTGTTTATGAAGGTCTTGGCATTAGAATACGAATAAAAGCATTTTCATTAGTTTATGTTACTGTAGGATATACAGTACCAGTCAAAAGTTTGGACACACCTACTCATTCAAGGGTTTTTCTTTATTTTTTAATATTTTCTACATTGTAGAATAATAGTGAAGACATCAAAACTATGGAATAACACATATGGAATCATGTAGTAGCCAAAAAACTGTTAAACAATCAAAATATATTTTGTACTTGAGATTCTTCAAATAGCCACCCTTTGCCTTGATGACAGCTTTGCACACGCTTGGCATTCTCTCAACCAGCTTCATTAGATAGTTACCTGGAATGCATTTCAATTAACAGGTGTGCCTTCTTAAAAGTTAATTTGTTGAATTTCTTTCCTTCTTAATGCGTTTGAGCCAATCTCCCATAGCATTGTCACCGGCTTGTTCTATTGGTCCTCTCCCTCCTCTCTCCTGTCTCACCGTTTAATTTGGTGGTGGCGCGGACATATAATCAGTGTGAACCGTTTTTGGCTTTTTTGCGCTTAGGCCTCAGAGTTGTAGGCTCAGGCTTAGGTTCAGAATCAGAAGAATAATCATCAGAGATGTCATGATTCATTTCTTCCCCACCATCTGAGTCGTTTTCATTTAGATTTTGTAGCAATGCTAACGCAACATGTGCATTTTCGGCTTTGTCTTCTTGCCATTGTAAATTACACACGCTCTCACTGTGTAGCCCACTCCAAGTAGGCCAGAGTAGACTTATAAAACTGTTTGGATTTGGTGGACTGATATAGGGTACATACCATTTCGAGAATATAATTACAATAGATCAACACATTAGAATGGCCTGCCCTTTTCTTCATTCACAATTGGTGATTACTGTCAGTAATGCTGTAGGTGGGTGTAGTGGTGGAATCAAGCGCAGGACACCGAAGTATAGTCCAAAAGACTTTAGTGCAATTTCCAACAAGGAAAATCGAACAAACTCGCCCGAAGGCGAAACTACGCACGAAGGCGACAAAACAAAAGGCGCACTACACAGGTGCGTAAAACGCTCCAACACTGTGGAGTAAAGCTCAACCAAGCGAATAAGTAATGCTACAAGCACAACACACGACAGAAATAAATCAATCACACACAACACTAGACAAACACAACGAGAAACTTATAGGACACTAATTACACTAAATGAGAACAGGTGTCACAACAAACAGACAAAAGCAAACGAACATAGAAACATGCAACGGTGGCAGCTAGTATTCCGGAGACAACGAACGCCGAAGCCTGCCCGAACAAGGAAGAGAGGCAGCCTCGGCCGAAACCGTGACAATTACATAATTATGCATTGTTCGCTTTCTCTCACTCATTAACTTACCCATTCTCCTCCTTTCTCCCCCATTATACTTTACTTCAATAATTTCATATTTTATTATATGTGAAATTTGTTTCGGTATAGTTTAGGTTAAGTTTTGAGGCAATTATCGGGATGACACCTTCAACTATCGGGAGAAGGAGAGGAGCAGGCTCTACTGTAGGGAGAAAAAACTACTATCTCACCGGAGAAAGCATCCAAGCGAGCAAAACAGACCCCCTCTGTCTTACTATGTAGCCCATGTATCTGATGCTGTCTGGACAAAAAGAGTAGGACATGCCATACTCTTTTTGTCCAGACAGCATCAGATACACGGGCTATACATACTGAGACAGAGGGGCGCTGTTTTGCTCGCTTAGATGATTTATCTGAGATTGATGTGTCTTTCTGTCGGGCACGCGTCTCGGTCAAATAAATTATCAATATTTAAATATTTTATTTGGACGGGCAAGGAGATCCTGCTGCTAGGGGGCCCCGATCTCGCTTAGGGCCCCGAATAGGCTAGAGCCGGCCCTGAGTGTACCCAATATCCAGGGTATATCTATATCATCATGTGTTGGAGGCCGTATACTCTATTCAGCTATGTAACGAAAGAACAACTTGCATGTCACACTGGGATTTTAGCCAAATGTCAGGTGCATGGAGATTACTGGAGTATGGAGTACTGGCAGTGGTCTACTAAACCAAAAGTATGTTGTCCATCTTAGGACATCCTCACCCTCTGGTCTCACACCTTCTTAGGCTGCACAATGGAGATTAACATGTTTCACCATGCTCCTCTGAACCCAGACACAAACATAATACTATCCTCTCCCCTTAGGGTTAAGGTTTGGGTTAGGTTTAAAATCAGATTTTTTAACTTTTTGGCTGTGACAGCTAGTGACCACTCTGCAGAGCTGCCTCCAGAACAAGATTCATGACAAAAAACGCTAACCTGCGACTCAAGTGGAGCCAACCCTTCAACTCTCACACTGCCATCCTTCAGGCACACACTACCCACTGGGCAAAAACTGATTGAATCAACGTTGTTTCAACGTCATTTTAACCAAAAACATCTATGTGATGACTAATTGGATTTGCAAAAATTCATCAACGTGAGGGCATTTAATCTTTTTTTCACCCAACTTTTAACCTAAATCCAATGACATGGTGAAATGTTTTGTTGATTTCACGTTGAATTCATGTTAGTTGACAACTCAACCAAATGTAAATCAAAACTAGACGTTGAACTGACGTCTGTGCCCAGTGGGTAGTCTATAGGGATAAATAGTGGAGGCTGAAAAGGCCTCCCCTAGGGTTACAGCCATGACAGATTCGTTCCCCTCTCGTCCATCTGCCTGCTTGCATGCCTTTTTCCAAGCATTTAACACCTTGTTATCCAACCCGTCGCTCACTGCCCTTGAGGAGCACAGGAGCACACAGTAGCAAAATCTGATGGGAGAAATGCAAGGACAGTGCTTTTGTTGTTCAGGAGAGGAAGTACTGGGGGAGCCAAAGGAGGACAGACTTTTACAGTGAAGGTTTGCTGGGGGCGATTTCCAGGTAAAAGTATAACTGATGTGATATACTAAAGGAGTGGACAAACATGGGAAAACGACGTCTCGCTGGTAACAACCAGCCTGTCTTATATTTTAATTCAGTCACAATTTTAAATAGGTCAGGGCCACAATACACAATGACTGTGAGCACAGAGAACCTTGTCCTCACAAGTCTATTCTTATATTCTTATAACTGTAATTATTTTGTTGATTGCTTTGCTTGAACATCCGTTGTTGTTGTGTGTGTGTGTGTGTTTGTGTGAATGTGCGTGTGTGTTCTGGCAGGGTCGTGTCACTGTGGCCGGTGTATCTGCTCTGGATCTCCTCAGGATTGGTGGGTCTCTGGGGAGTACTGTGAGTGTGACGACAGAGAGTGTGATAAGCACGACGGACTCATCTGCACAGGTACGGTATAGACCACACACACACACACACCTAAAGCCTCTGTCCAAGGCCCAATTCTACCGCTGATAATGGTCTTGGCTTGGTGTCAACGAGAGAGTGGAAAGACAGGAGAAAAGAGAAAGCAGAAAGAGAGAGACTTTCCTCTTAACAGCCCAGCTCTCATCCAGAAGTGCTATCTTCTCTCCACTGATACTGAAAACCACAATAAGAGTTTATGGTCCCGCTTTAAATTACGTTCAGCTTATAAAGGCTTCATAAAGCCTTCATAATGCCTTCATAAGCATTACATAAAGGTTTCGCAAATAATCTATAACCATATGTCATGCTTTATAAAGAGTTCATAAATGTGGCATAACTATGTGACATAATCACCAATGTCAAACATGACATAACCCACTATGTCGAATATTATATAAACATGTGCTTTATGAAGGGTGACATGTTGTCCTGAAGGATGGCATACGCTCTAAAGTGAAGTCATGTTAGTCACATTACACCTAATCTCAATCCCAGACATTTCCACCCAAATGCGCGGAAGGTCTGGTGAAACAATGCATCAAACTTGGCCTTCATTAGTTAGGTTTAGGTTTAAAATCTAATTTTAAGAAGATAAACTGTGGAAATGGGCAGGGTTTTGCCATAATAATGACTTAATGACTTTTTGACTGTGTTAACTAGTGACGATGACAAATACTTTACTCAGGTCACTCCTATAGAATTCTATGGCCACTCCCACTAAGGCCAACTTTGAATGGTTTATATCCCAGGCTTATACACTACATGACCAAAAGTATGTGGACACCTGCTCGTCAAATATCTCATTCCAAAATCATGGGCATTAATATGGAGTTGGTCCACCCTTTGCTGTTATAACAGCCTCCACTCTTCTGGGAAGGCTTTCCACTAGATGTTGGAACATTACTGCGGGGACTTGCTTCCATTCAGCCACAAGCATTAGTGAGGTCGAGCACTGATGTTGGGCGATTAGGCCTGGCTCGCAGTTGGCGTTCCAATTCATCACAAAGGTGTTCGAGGGGGTTGCAGGCCAGTCAAGTTCTTCCACAAAGTTCTCAACAAACCATTTCTGTATGGACCTCGCTTTGTGCACAGGGGCATTGTCATGCTGAAACAGAAAAAGTCCTTCGCCAAATTGTTGCCACAAAGTTGGACGCACAGAATAATCTAGAATAATCTAGAATGTATGCTGTAGCGTTAAGATTTCCCTTCACTGGAACCATGAAAAACAGCCCCAGACCATTATTCCTCCTCCACCAAACTTTACAGTAGGCACTATGCATTCGGGCAGGTAGCGTTCCCCTGGCATACGCCAAACCCAGATTTGTCCGTCAGATGGTGAAGCGTGATTCATAATTTCAGAGAACGTGTTTCCACTGCTCCAGAGTCCAATGGCGGCGAGCTTTACACCACTCCAGACGACGCTTGGCATTGTGCATGGTGATCTTAGACTTGCGTGCGGCTGCTAGGCCTTGGAAACCCCTTTCATGGAGCTCCCGACGAACAGTTATTGTGGTGACATTGCTTCCAGAGGCAGTTTGGAGCTCGGTAGTGAGTGTTGCAACCAAGGACAGATGATTTCTACGCACTCGGCGGTCCCGTTCTATGAGCTTGTGTGGCCTACCACTTTGCAGCTGAGCCGTTGTTGCTCCTAGACGTTTCCACTTCACAATAACGGCACTTATAGTTGACCGGAGCAGCTCTAGCAGGGCAGATATTTGACAAACTGACTTGTTGGAAAGGTGGCATCCTATGACGGTGCCACGTTGAAAGTCACTGAGCTCTTCAGTAAGGCCATTCTACTGCCAATGTTTGTCTATGGAGATTGTGGCTGTGTGCTCCATTTTATACACCTGTCAGCAACAGGTGTGGCTGAAATAGCCAAATCCACTCATTTGAAGGGGTGTCCACATACTTTTGTATATATAGTGTATGTGCTGTGTGCGCAATAGCCGGGGGACGATGTTACACCAAGAAACACTTACCTTACTAATTTAAATATCTCTCACACCCTACAGAAACCTGTGGATCATGAGAACCTTCATAAATCAGCAAAACGTTAATATCCTATTTATTGACACTTCATGTAGTATCCTGTAATACTTAGTTTGAAGTGAGACACTTTTGGTCATTCATAACACACCCAGACTTTATATCGCATGACGCTGTACTTAATTTAAAGTCAGACCCTTTGGTCATTCATAACACATACAGTACCAGTCAAAAGTTTGGACACACCTACTCATTCAAGGGTTTTTCTTTTTAACTATTTTCTACATTGTAGAATAATTGTGAAGACATCAAAACTATGAAATAACACATATCGAATCATGTAGTAACAAGAAAAGTGTTAAACAAACCAAAATATATTTGAGATTTGAGATTCTTTAAATAGCCACCCTTTGCCATGATGACAGCTTTGCACACTCTTGGCATTCTCTCAAACAGCTTCATGAGGTAGTCACCTGGAATGCATTTAAATTAACAGGTGTGCCTTCTTAAAAGTTAATTTGTGGAATTTCTATCCTTAATGCGTTTGAGCCAATCAGTTGTGTTGTGACAAGGTAGGGGTGGTATACAGAAGAAAGCCCTATTTGGTAAAAGACCAAGTCCATATTATGGCAAGAACAGCTCAAATAAGCAAAGAGAAACGACAGTCCATCATTACTTTAAGACCTGAAGGGCAGTCCCCTCTGTATATAGCCTCCCTACTGTTATTTTATTTTACTGCTACTCTTTAGTTATTTGCTTTTATTAAAAATAAAAATAAATGTATTGCTGGTTAAGGGCTTGTAAGTAAGCATTTCACTGTAATGTCTACACCTGTTGTATTCGGCGCATGTGGCAAATACAATTTGATTTGATTTGAGTCAATCAGGAACATTTCAAGAACTTTGAAAGTTTCTTCAAGTGCAGTCGCAAAAACCATCAAGCGCTATGACGAAACTGGCTCTCATGAGGACCGCCACAGGAAAGGAAGACCCAGAGTCAACTCTGCTGCAGAGGATAAGTTCATTAGAGTTACCAGTCTCAGAAATTGCAGCCCAAATAAATGCTTCACAGAGTTCAAGTAACAGACACATCTCAACATCAACTGTTCAGAGCAGACTGCGTGAATCAGGCCTTCATGGTCGAATTGCTGCAAAGAAACCACTACTAAAGGACACCAATAAGAAGAAGAGACTTGCTTGGGCCAAGAAACATGAGCAATGGATATTAGTCCGGTGGAAATCTGTCCTTTGGTCTGATGAGTCCAAATTTGAGATTTTTGGTTCCAACCGCCGTGTCTTTGTGAGACGCAGAGTAGCTGAACGGATGATCACCTCATGTTTGGTTCCCACCTTGAAGCATGGAGGAGGAGGTGTTTATGGTGCTTTGCTGGTGACACTGTCTGTGATTTATTTAGAATTCAAGGCACACTTAACCAGCATGGTTCTGCAGCGATACCCCATCTCATCTGGTTTGAGCTTAATGGGACTATCAATTCAACAGGACAATGACCCAACACACCTCCAGGCTGTGTAAGGGCTATTTGACCAAGAAGGAGAGTGATGGAGTGCCGCATCAGATGACCCGGCCTCCACAATCACCCGACCTCAACCCAATTGAGATGGTTTGGGATGAGTTTGACCGCGGAGTGAAGGAAAAGCAGCTAACAAATGCTCAGCATATGTGGGAACTCCTTCAAAACTGTTGGAAAAGCATTCCAGGTGAAGCTGGTTGAGAGAATGCCAAGAGTGTGCAAAGTTGTCATCAAGGCAAAGGGTGGCTACTTTGAAGAATCTCAAATATATTTTGATTTGTTTAACACTTTTTTGGTTACTACATGATTCCATATGTGTTATTTCATAGTTTTGATATCTTCGCTATTATTCTACAATGTAGAAAATAGTAAAAATAAAGAAAAACCCTTGAATGAGTAGGTGTCTCCAAACTTTTGACTGGTACTGTACACAACTGCCTTATATCATGTGACGCTTTACTTAGACACCTTTGGTCCTTCATAACACATATATTTATTTAACTAGGCAAGTCAGTTAAGAACAAATTCTTATTTACATTGACGGCCTACACCTGCCAAACCCGGACGACGCTGGGCCAATTGTGCGCCGCCCTATTGGACTCCCAATCACGGCCGGTTGTGATACAGCCTGGAATCGAACCAGGGGGTCTGTAGTGACGCCTCAAGCACTGAGATGCAGTGCCTTAGACCGCTGCGCCACTCGGGAGCCCTTAAGGCTTAAGAATGTAAACACAAATGTATTAGCATTAAGGGAATTATCACTAACAGCTAAAACAAATAAACATTAAAGACATTTTGAAACCATAAATGTCCTTTTATTTGTACATTTTTAAAACAATACAAATACATTAAGTAAAAAAAAAGTCCAGCAATGCAATTACATTGAACATTTCACATGGCTGTGAATAGTGTAGCTTGATCCTGCGCTGGCGCACAAATGGCTCTTGCCTCTCTGACTGCATGATGGTTCCAACCTTAAAAGTAACACAAAAAGTTAGCAGGTCTGTTAGGAAATGCCTTTGTCACACCATCTGGATAAGGCATTTCTGTGCTGCGCCAGAAACTCTAAATGGGGAGATGGGAAACTCCATTCGATTTGTATTATTATATTCCTCTTTCATTTACAAATCTCATGACGTGTAATACGGGTAATATCAACATCAATATTCAAGCCATTGTTTATAGGGAAAATACGAGCAGAAGAGCAAATGTAAACCAGGGAAAAAACACACAACCCTCCCCAAAGCAAAAATAAAAAGTTTGACAACCCCTATTTTGGACCAAACCTCCCCCAGTACATTTCGATCTGTCCCTTATTTAACTGGGCCTTCTAGCTAGCTACATTTCGGCTAGCTAGCAATTGCTGTGAAGCACCGAAATTATTTGAAATAACGATTGAGGTAGCTACAGTATGTAATCTAACTGAACACTCAACTACTACAAACTAATTTCAATTACAATAAATACAGGTTACTGTAAATTACTTGTTTTTCGCTGTCCAGTGGCACCACAAGTGGTCATTTGATTTGGGAACTCCTTACATGATCAGCGTCTCGTCAGCAACACTAAAAAAGTACTTCCGGGTCACGGAATTTCGGAACATTTCCAAATAGAGGTCCCCTACAAAATAATAGAAAAGTGTCAATAACCTGTATTTATTCATGATATGTGAAAATGAATTGTCTAAACATTAACAATGATTCACATTTGTTCATATTTAAGTGACATTTACATTGAATTTGGGTTTTGAAACATGTTCCGAGGTCAAATAAATGCCCACAATGCGAATCACTGTATGTGGAATACATATTGGCATAGAGCAAGAACGATTCGGGATGCCGCAATAAAGGTATTATAGGGTATACTCAGTAGGGTCTGTAGAATGTATATATGGTGTCATTTCATGGGGCTCTGAATAATACGGAGTGTTGCTGGCCTTTTACTCTAACCATTCCATTGGTGGCCGCAATGCGACTCACTGTATATGGAATACATAATCATCACATGCTAACCAAACAACATTGCAGGGCATGCTCACTGAATTAAAGGTCAACTACACAAAAAAATCGATGTTTCTTAGATTTTTCCCAGACCTCAAAAGTCATCCCCTGATGTGGCTTAAGCATTGTTGTAAACACAGAGAATCATGTATTTTTATTTTTATATTGACTATGATCCCAAGACGGAAAGATGTTGGGCCATCCTAGAAATGTTTTAGAGCAATATAATATAATATAATATAAAAAAATGTAGCTTATACTTTTATCCAAAGCGACTTACAGTCATGCTTGAATACATTTTTAAGTATGGGTGATCCTAGGAATCGAACCCACTATCCTGGCATTGCAATGCTCTACCAAGATGCATGACAGGGTTATAAATGCTTTGTCAAGCCTAAATTTAATATGATTTATAAGGCCTTTATTAAGTAGTGCTTATGCCACAAATATTTGACTTAGTGGGTTATGTCACATTTGACATTGGTGGTTATGTCACACAGTTATACCACATTTATGAACCCTTTATAGAGCATGACATACGGTTTTAGATGATTTGTAACACATTTATGTAGTGTTTATGAAGGCTTTATGAAGCCTTTATAAGCTGCATTTCATTTAAAGTGGGACCGAGTTGGTCCCCCATAAAAATGTCCTCAGGGCAGCAGGGATTTGGACAGCTATTTAGAAGTACTTCTCTTATTGGCTTCATGACTCCTGTGTCAGTTTTAGTGTACCTCAAAGCAACGCTGTGACTACAGAATTCACACAAACATTCATTAAAAACAAGTGAGAAAAATGCGAGTGGACAAAGGGAATTTATAAATATGTTGGTTAAATGTCGGTGTTTAGCATATTAATGATTAGGGCATATGTCACAATTACCATATGCATGAGGATGATTGAAATCATGTTTTTTCATGTTTCACTGGGAAAAGTGACTTCTCAAAAAGGGGGGGGGGGGGGAGTTATGCAAATCAAAACAAACAAAAGTAATTCTTCCATTACTCCCCCTCTTCCCAAGGTGGCAGTACAATGCACTCAACATTTTATAATTAGAACCACGCATCTGTCTGCTAAGTTTGTGGATGAGTTATTCCACATGTGGGAATTTAATGGATTGTTCAAAGCAGGAGACTCTCATTATGCATACAATTCATGAGTGATGTGGAAAATTCAATGTATTAGAAATGCCTGCTGGTTCATTTCATGCACCAAGGATGATAATTCTGGTACCCTTTGAGCATAGAGACAATAACGAGGGTGCAAACCTGTGACACAAATTAGAACCTTCAGTCAACATCAGAAACATCTAATTGTCTTTGTCAGATTTGTGTTACAAAAATGACTTAAATGTTTGGTTTTTGAATAGTCATTCCAGTAAATCACATTAAGGGAATACAGTGAGGGAAGTATTTGATCCCCTGCTGAATTTGTACGTTTGCCCACTGACAAAGACATGATCAGTCTATAATTTTAATGGTAGGTTTATTTGAACAGTGAGAGACAGAATAACAACAACAAAAATGTAATGAGGGAAATAAGTATTTGACCCCTCTGCAAAACATGACTTAGTACTTGGTGGCAAAACCCTTATTGGCAATCACAGAGGTCAGACGTTTCTTGTAGTTGGCCACCAGGTTTGCACACATCTCAGGAGGGATTTTGTCCCACTCCTCTCCAAGTATTTAAGGTTTCGAGCCTGACTTTTGGCAACTCGAACCTTCAGCTCCCTCCACAGATTTTCTATGGGATTAAGGTCTGGAGACTGGCTAGGCTACTCCAGGACCTTAATGTGCTTATTCTTGAGCCACTCCTTTGTTGCCTTGGCCGAGTGTTTTGGGTCATTGTCATGCTGGAATACCCACCACGACCCATTTTCAATGCCCTGGCTGAGGGAAGGAGGTTCTCACCCAAGATTTGACGGTACATGGCCCCGTCCATCGTACCTTTGATGGGGTGAAGTTGTCCTGTCCCCTTAGCAGAAAAACACCCCCAAAGCATAATGTTTCCACCTCCATGTTTGACGGTGGGGATGGTGTTCTTGGGGTCATAGGCAGCATTCCTCCTCCTCCAAACACGGCGAGTTGAGTTGATGCCAAAGAGCTCGATTTTGGTCTCATCTGACCACAACACTTTCACCCAGTTCTCCTCTGAATCATTCAGATGTTCATTGGCAAACTTCAGACGGGCCTGTATATGTGTTTTCTTGAGCAGGGGGACCTTGCGGGTGCTGCAGGATTTCAGTCCTTCACGGCGTAGTGTGTTACCAATTGTTTTCTTGGTGACTATGGTCCCAGCTGCCTTGAAATCATTGACAAGATCCTCCCGTTTAGTTCTGGGATGATTCCTCACCATTCTCATGATCATTGCAACTCCACGAGGTGAGATCTTGCATGGAGCCCCAGGCCGAGGGAGATTGACAGTTATTTTGTGTTTCTTCCATTTGCGAATAATCGCACCAACTGTTGTCACCTTGCTTGGCTGCTTGGCAATGGTCTTGTAGCCCATTCCAGCCTTGTGTAGGTCTACAATCTTGTCCCTGACATCCTTGGAGAGCTCTTTGGTCTTGGCCATGGTGGAGAGTTTGGAATCTGATTGATTGATTGCTTCTGTGGACAGGTGTCTTTTATACAGGTAACAAGCTGAGATTAGGAGCACTCCCTTTAAGAGTGTGCTCCTAATCTCAGCTCGTTACCTGTATAAAAGACACCTGGGAGCCAGAAATCTTTCTGGTTGAGAGGGGGTCAAATACATTTTTGACATGCGTTTTTCTGGATTTTTTTGTTATTATTCTGTCTCTCACTGTTCAAATAAACCTACCATTAAAATTATAGACTGATCATTTCTTTGTCAGTGGGCAAATGTACAAAATCAGCAGGGGATCAAATACTTTTTTCCCTCACTGTATAGCACAATACTGTGGACACAGTTTTCATTGCTAGCTTGTGTAATCATGTAGGTCTTTAATTGTATTGTAGTGACCTTAGAACAACACCTAAGGACCTTGTAAAAATGTACAGGTGGTTAAGGTGTTGGACTGACAGTCACAGGGACTGGGTTCAAACCTGGGTTTGAGTCTTGCTCGGTGCTATCCCCCAGATTTGTCACAATATATTTTCTAGACAGAACATCCAGGACCCTCTATACCTGTAGTTTTAAGAAGTGGGAATTCCCAATGTGTGAATGTTTTTTTATTTTTATGATACAATGAAAAATACAGCACAACACAAATATTTTGGTTTCTCCATTCAGTATACCACCATCCCCATCTATCGCTGCTTTAATGCCCAACTCGGAGGCATGACACACAACACTACTCCACTTCTGAGAGTCTGGATGAGGTGATTTGTCCTGCCCTGATCTGCCCTGCCCGCAGCCCAGTGAAATCGCTCACTGCATGACCAGACTTGGTCCAAAATAACACTAATTTCCCCTGTGTTCTCTTGTCGACACAGGGAAACTCACTAAGCTATAGGCCTCAATATTAAGGCCAAAAATATAGTGATTTCCTATGACCATTTCACAGTGTTGATGATCTGTGAGGCTGTCTCAATATTTTATACCACACACACATTATTGTCTTTTTACCTCATTACTTTTGTCTTTAACTCAGACTGAGCCTTATATAATGGCTTCATGTAAAAAATAACACAGAGAATGTAATCCCACTGTAGAGCATACCCATAGCAACGTAAGAGAGCTATTAAGGACCTCAGCCTAGCTTGAGGCTCCATCGTGTAACTCTGTCAGAGGGTTCAGGGTGTGAAGAGTGGAACCTAGTTAAGAAAGGTCAGGCAGGCATGATGGGTCAGGTGGCTCTGTCGCTTCACAGTTTCTCCTCTCACCTCTTATTGCAGGGAATGGGGTGTGCAACTGCGGCAACTGTGACTGCTGGGATGGCTGGACGGGGAACGCCTGTGAGATCTGGGTGGGAACTGAATACTAACACCACAGAACATTTCAGTAGCTATACAAGAGACTGTGCTGTCAGAAAAGGTGTGAAACAGCAAAGGGAGGAGAGAAATTGAGAGAGTGATGAAGAGGAGGATAAAAAAGAAGCCAACCAAACTGGGATGTAATTCTTCATTCAGATTTCTGCATATCACTTGTATAACAGCATTCATTGTACTGGTTACAAATAATCTTTATTAAAACTATGTTTTTTTTTGTATGCAAGAAAATAACTTTTGAAGCAAAAATATGTTTTTTCTCTTTAGAAGACATTACCATGTAACCCTTTATATGTTTCCATTACAACTATATGTATGAAAATTGTTTATATAAGAATGCTTACATATTCCAGAAAGCTACACATAATAAGATGCAGGTACATAAACAGAATCCAAACATTGAAAAAAAAAGGATAAATGTTTTATTATTAATATCATTTTCTGAATACATAGCCTGTGTGTGTGTGCTGATGATGATGATCATCTGTGTGTTGATGATAATTTCCATTTGGGGTATTCTCACCAGTGGTGTGTTTTCTGGGTTAAAAGTGGACTCAAAGAAACCCTGCACCCAAGTCAAGATCGTCACAGATCACATCGTTTGAGCGTTTTATTTATTGTGCCTGACACAACATCTTTGCAGGGTGTTAGTAGGAAAACAATGAAAATACCATAATCATACGTGGGTATAAATCTGTTATAACATGACATACATATCTCCAAGTGGCACACTTGCAATTGTATATATTTCAATATAAATAATTTGAATAGTGCCTATTATCGCTGAAAACTATCACAACCATCATAATCTTCTACAAGATTAATCAATGCATGGCAATTCCCCCTTACTCGTGAACGCCATGTCATGAAAATGTTTAAATGTCGCGGTCGAAAAAAGAACAAAAAACGCACATAGCTCTATAATGCCATGCTGGGTATTCATGTAACTTCAGAAGGTGGTTTCAGGGGACATGAGTTGCATTGACTGGAGAGCCCAAACTCTACCTGACAACATGATTGATAGGAAGCAGTAAAGAAACATGTAATGTAAATAATTCTACTTTGGCCTTTTCATGCTTTTTAGTACTAGCCAACCTTTCGTTTTATTTATCCCATCAAAATGACAGGTGCAATAATATACTGCACACTATATTGCATTAATGTTACTGACATTACAGTCACACCTTTATATAAATATTTTATTAAATATGTTGTATATATGTATACAACAAACAAACTGTACAGTGCAGACAAACTCATAGCATATATGTATGTAAAATTAGCGGTACATACCAACAGTTCTTGATACACAGCCTACTACATGCAGTTCATCAATGCCATCCTCGCCCCATGCAAAAGATGAGAAAAAGGACAAAAGCAAAACTTAAACCTCTCCATCTACATTTTGACAAATTAGTTGACAGAGAGGAAGAAAGTGGAATATAAACTGTTTTGGAAGGATCAGGAAAACAACATCACGCACGACCCATATACAGTAGGAACAAAACAAACAAATAAACTAAAAAACAAGATGGCGGCTAGAGAGATAAACAGATGCACATTTACACAGTCATTTACAAAAATAAAGTTCAGCTTTCGAAGAACCAGTCAACTGGTCTGCAGGGGCTTGGGTAGCCCAGCATGTAGAGTTCATTATGATGTAGGGAAATTACTGGACTTGCGTCCCAAATTGCACCCTATTCCCTATTTACTGCACTTCTTTTGACCAGGGCCCATAGTGCACAATGTAAGGAATAGGGTGCCATTTGGGATGCAACCTGGGTGTAATGTGGAGGAGGGGACACAAGCCCTAAAGATAATTAAAATGATTTCAGCTCCTTTGTGTATATTATGCATTGTTATAATAGCATCAATGTAGCTTTGTACAGACAAGTGTTTTTAAGTCTAACAAGCAAATGTGCTTGAACATCCTCTAGAAAATAGGGGCTTAAAATCCCAATAAACTCTGGAAAATTATATCAGCAAATAAATCTCTTAATATATCTGCAATTTTAGCAGCATACAGTAGCTTCAGTCTACTTATCAACATTCTAAATCTTAGCTATCCTGAAAATCGTAAATCAAGTTCAGAATTAAATCAGCTGATAGATTCAGATAATGGTTGATAAATTGCTAACAGTCATGATCAGATCAGGATTCCGAACAGAAAGTGCCAAACTACATGCTAATTCGAGTCCCAAACAATTTCCAAACTCCTCACTCGCATAGGTCTGAACAGTACCTTTCCCTTATCCTATAGTCCAGGGATCATCACCTAGATTCAGCCGCGGGCCAATTTTTTCTTGAGCGGGCCAATTTCTTATTGAGTGGCTGGTCGGGGGGCCGGAACATAATGACAAATAATTTGTAGATTGCAAATTGACCGCAAGAATCCCAAACAGTTATAATATTTAAAACCTTGCTTACATTTGTATACGATCACGTCACTCTATTATGCGTGGGAATACTTAGGAACAGATTTCCCAAATTAAAATCAATTGGAGCTGATTTCCTGGTGTTTTTACAGTCTTTTATGTCCAACAATGACCAAAAAAAAAGTTCTTATTTTTGCTCAGAAAACTTGGGGGGCCAAATAAGACCACACATGGGCCAAATTTGGCCGCCAGTTGGGAAACCCTGCCATAGTCCTTTGTGGAAAAAAATGCATGTAAATGGTTCTAGGTATCCCAAAACCTTGATTCTTATGAACACAAGATCCACAATGACATCAATCACGACCTTTCAGAGGTTCAGCAAGAAGGCCAGCAGAGAATCGATTCGTCAGTGGGATTATTTTTGTGAAAATTAACCATATGGTAAGTCACAGAGAAAAAAACACAAAGCCGGAAAAAGACAAATCGACTCTAAATGCAGTCGGCTGCTGTTGCCGTTGTACTACACAGTAACAACTGTGGTATCTATCGTTAGATGTTCTGGCTTTTTGGATACTTTGGTCATTTTATGAATCAATCTCTGTGGGCTGTGAAGGTTGTTGAGTGAATATTCTACTAGGTCTTTATTGGATGTGTTTGGCGGGTGAGACACCTTAGGCCGAGTCGTGACTGGATATATGTTTTTGCATGCTGGGGATCAAGGTCTAAACAGGCGCGTAATTGGCCAAGATGAGAGATACTGGACTCTTCATGCTGAGCTAGGAGAAAATCCTCTCATAATATCTCAGAATATTTAGTTGTTTAAAAAGTTACATTTCTTTTTAAATAATCTTTTTTTTCTTTTTCTTTTTTACAGTGAAAACGTTATAATATAAGCCATCTCTTGCATTGCTTCTGCAAGAACAATAGAACACAATACTAACCTTGCCCATGCTTTAGTTTGCTGAACAGAATGGGGATGCAGCCAAACCTCGAGTAAACGTGAATGTAAAATGGCTGCCGCTGTTGGGCTTGACCCATTCAGTCTGAGCCACTAGCCTGTTGTTGAGAGAATTCAGCGAGTGAGGGACTGTGGCCTACAAGGCCTATAGATATTCCTAGAGCCCTTGCTCCAAAATAAGAATTAAAGAAAAATAGATTTTAGGTTCCTATTTACCGACTGGACGAGGCAGAGCTCACCGCTGGTGGGATCGGATTGTGATATGTATGCACCTATACACCACTTGTTAAAGCATTCTCTAACACACACGCACATCTGTGTCTGTATGTGTGTGTGGGCTCCTCGCATTGACTGCAGTGGGGGTAATTAGCACTTCATCAGGTATGATTGTGTGGGCTATCCTCCAGTGTTTCTTTATCGAGCCCTAAAAAAGCAACACGCAGCCTGAGACTCTGACTCTCCCCTCGACTTAGATGCTGTGTGTGTGTGCGTGCATATCTGTACTGCTCCCCAAACATCCAGACTTCCTAAATGAGTCCCTGGAACCAAGCCACCGGACGCATCTTATTTATTGTGTGTGTGTGTGTGTGTGTTGTGTATGGGCAGAAGAGTGTATTTCAGTGTCAATGTGTCTGTGTGTGTTGAGTTTACATCGGCATGAATGTGTGTATTACAAAACCACACACAGCCCCTGCAAAATGTTTTTTTTTTCTAAGTTACTCAACAAAGAGAAACGTGAGAATAGAAAGAGAAAGAGACGGGAACATACTTGTAAAAAATAGAAGATAGCAGTCAAATTTTTTTAACTATATCTGTACAGCATCTACCCCAGAACATAGCTGGTGCACTGTGGTATAGAAAATAGATATTAATTGCACACACTGCTGCAACAGGGCATATAAGTAGAATGTGTGGTCTTGGGTTACCGTCAGCAAGCAAGGTACCACATGTGGCCGTGAAACACACATCATTCTTACGGATCCCATGGTCAGAGTCACTCTTCCTTCCGTTTTGGGGGGAGGGTGTGACCACCATTCTGGATCGATCCACGATTGATGAGTTAAAGAGAAAGAAAGAAAGAAAGAAAGAAAGAAAGAAAGAAAGAAAGAAAGAGAGATAGAGGAGAAGGAAGGAAGGAAGGAAGGAAGGAAGGAAGGAAGGAAGGAAGGAAGGAAGGAAGGAAGGAAGGAAGGAAGGAGAAGGAAGGAAGGAAGGAAGGAAGGAAGGAAGGAAGGAAGGAAGGAAGGAAGGAAGGAAGGAAGGAAGGAAGGAAGGAAGGAAGGAAGGAAGGAAGGAAGGAAGGACTGAGAGATTGCCTGGATCTGATCCACAGAAGAAAGAGGGTGTAGGTTTGGAGTCCGGTAGGGAAAATCCCTGACTCCATCATGTCCGTCCCTCCCGCCACACACACACACACACACACACACACACACACACACACACACACACACACACACACACACACACACACACACACACAGAGACACACACAGACACACACACACACACACACACACACACACACACACACACACACACACACACACACACACACACACACACACACACACACACACACACACACACACACACCAGGTGAATTGTGGCTATGTGGGGGACTTAGCAGCAGTAGCAGTAGTAGTAGTAGAAGTAGTAGGCTTGCTGACTGGTTTGCCTCCGTTCATCACTGGGGGCTCGGTTGTGCTTTTACTGGGAGGGACGGCTGTTTTGGGCGCTTTGGTCTCGCCTACATCATGCAACGATGGCTCTCTGTACATAGCAACTGTGAGGGAGAGAGATAAGAAAGAGAAGGGAGGAGATAAGGAGGCAAGGAAGGGTGAGAGGGAAAAAGAGGGAGAAATTAAGAGAGAGGGTAGAGAGAGAGAGAGAGAGAGAGAGAGAGAGAGAGAGAGAGAGAGAGAGAGAGAGAGAGGGTAAGAGAAAGGGAGAGAAAATAAGAAAGGAAGAGAATGGAGGAGAGAGGGAAGATTTTGTTAGTAAAACCCAGAGCAAAATAAGTATTTCTCCTCTTTTCAAATCAATAACCTGTCAAACTAACCACATGGCTCCTTTTTCACTAATGACTGCCAGCATGAATTATTTAATCCGTTTTAAGTCTTGTTGATGCAGAGGCTTCTACTTGTTTTTGGAAATCGTTCCAGACCACACCAAAAGGGGAAAAAAGGGGGAGAAAAATACTAAAAACGGTCCTACACATTCTTTAGCCTGTGGCTGCTGCCATCTCTTCCTCTCCTTTCTACAGACCCCAATCTGAATGTGGCCAAAAGACTTTGTGCATTATGAGCAGTGGGAACATCCCAAATGATCCTGCACTTTACGCTCCCTGCACTGCAGCTGTGTCACTGTCATGACAGTGCAGTACAGATTCCTGGAGGCTTCCATGTTTAAATAATGGACATAAATCAGCCAGGGAGGGGAGGAGAGTGATGTGGGCGTCTGTAGACACACCATAAAGCATCAACATTTCATGGCCGCAAAGACAGGGCTTGTCCCTTCTCCTCTGTGCTATATGCCAACCTGTGAATTATGGATGGGAACGATAAATATAAATGATACTTCAAGGGGAAGATAACCATCCTTCAGTGTAGCGGTGGGTGGTTACTCAGGGTGGGATTAACAGAATAGGGGGCTTGATCAGATTGACTTGTTCCCTCTAAAGACACTGCCGTGACAGGGTCTAGGCGTGGGATGGTCATTCCGAGGGGTGTGGAGGTTGAAATGTGGTATTGTGAACCTGCAGGCGTGTGATGGCTTACATGTTTATGACTTGTGTAAGATTCTGGTGATATATACAGCACATAAACCCTGCCTCATAGGTGGCCCATACATTTAATACGTTTGACACCTCTGACATGTGGCATAAACTTGGTACCAGCAGTCAGTAGTAGGGTTGCAAAGGGAGGGTATATTACTGGAAACTTTTGAAGTTTACCAGTAAACTACCAGAATTTTTGTAACTTTGGCCTTTTTGGGTACTTCAGATTATCACAGGTGTCTGTAATTATCACATGTAAAATACACTGAGTGGAAGCATTAAGAACATGACATGACATAGACTGACCAGGTCAAAGCTATAATCCCTTATTGATGTCACTTGATAAATCCACTTCAATCAGTGTAGATCAAGAGGATGAGACAGGTTAAAGAAGGATTTTTAAGTTTTGAGACAATTGAGACATGGATTGTGTCTGTATGCCATTTAGAGGGTGAATGGGCAAGACAAAAGATTGAAGCGCTTTTGAATGGGCCAGGCGCACCGGTTTGTGTCAAGAACTGCAATGCTGCTGGGTTTTTCATGCTCAACAGTTCCCCGTGTATATCAAGAATGGTCCACCACCCAAAGGACATCCAGCCAACTTGACACAACATAACAGTTTATATAAAAAAAATCAAATAAGATGATTTTAAAATAAGAAATATAATGACAAAGCTGTAAAACATTATCCTAAATAAAAATCCATCAACTTAGTGAATACCATTGGTGTGTAATATGAGGGTTTCAGCATGAAATATCCTTTATATATTTATTTATTTTCATTTTTTTTACTCTGTCCATTTCTTTGTTGTAAATGTTTTGGGGCCAAACTGGTGGCAGTTGTGAAAAAAGTTGCAGAGTTAATTGAAAATTATGTTATGTTGATTAGACACTTTTTTTATTAATTAGGCTATTTCCTCTTGAACCATATGGTCTATCCACTAGAACCCCATGGACAATATGGACACAGATACAGTGGGGAGAACAAGTATTTGATACACTGCCGATTTTGCAGGTTTTCCTACTTACAAAGCATGTAGAGGACTGTCATTTTTATCATAGGTACACTTCAACAAAAATCCAGAAAATCACATTGTATGATTTTTAAGTAATTAATTTGCATTTTATTGCATGACATAAGTATTTGATACATCAGAAAAGCAGAACATAATATTTGGTACAGAAACCTTTGTTTGCAATTACAGAGATCATACGTTTCCTGTAGGTCTTGACCAGGTTTGCACACACTGCAGCAGGGATTTTGGCCCACTCCTCCATACAGACCTTCTCCAGATCCTTCAGGTTACGGGGCTGTCGCTGGGCAATACAGACTTTCAGCTCCCTCCAAAGATTTTCTATTGGGTTCAGGTCTGGAGACTGGCTAGGCCACTCCAAGACCTTGAGATGCTTCTTACAGAGCCACTCCTTAGTTGCCCTGGCTGTGTGTTTCGGGTCGTTGTCATGCTGGAAGACCCAGCCACGACACATCTTCAATGCTCTTACTGAGGGAAGGAGGTTTTTGGCCAAGATCTCGCGATACATGGCCCCATCCATCCTCCCCAAAATACAGTGCAGTCGTCCTGTCCCCTTTGCAGAAAAGCATCCCCAAAGAATGATGTTTCCACCTCCATGCTTCACGGTTGGGATGGTGTTCTTGGGGTTGTACTCATCCTTCTTCTTCCTCCAAACACGGCGAGTGGAGTTTAGACCAAAAAAACTCAATTTTTGTCTCATCAGACCACATGACCTTCTCCCATTCCTCCTCTGGATCATCCAGATGGTCATTGGCAAACTTCAGACGGGCCTGGACATGCGCTGGCTTGAGCAGGGGGACCTTGCGTGCGCTGCAGGATTTTAATCCATGACGGCGTAGTGTGTTACTAATTGTTTTCTTTGAGACTGTGGTCCCAGCTCTCTTCAGGTCATTGACCAGGTCCTGCCGTGTAGTTCTGGGCTGATCCCTCACCTTCCTCATGATAATTGATGCCCCACGAGGTGAGATCTTGCATGGAGCCCCAGATCGAGGGTGATTGACCGTCATCTTGAACTTCTTCCATTTTCTAATAATTGCGCCAACAGTTGTTGCCTTCTCACCAAGCTGCTTGCCTATTGCCCTGTAGCCCATCCCAACCTTGTGCAGGTCTACAATTTTATCCCTGATGTCCTTACACAGCTCTCTGGTCTTGGCCATTGTGGAGAGGTTGGCGTCTGTTTGATTGAGTGTGTGGACAGGTGTCTTTTATACAGGTAACGAGTTCAAACAGGTGCAGTTAATACAGGTAATGAGTGGCGAACAGAAGGGCTTCTTAAAGAAAAACTAACAGGTCTGTGAGAGCCGGAATTCTTACTGGTTGGTAGGTGATCAAATACTTATGTCATGCAATAAAATGCAAATTAATTACTTAAAAATCATACAATGTGATTTTCTGGATTTTGAATCAATCTCTTGATTCATAAATCCAGTTGAAGTGTACCTATGATAAAAATTACAGACCTCTACTTGCTTTGTAAGTAGGAAAACCTGCAAAATCGGCAGTGTATCAAATACTTGTTCTCCCCACTGTATATAACATAATAATACTATACAGTGAGGGAAAAAAGTATTTGATCCCCTGCTGATTTTGTACGTTTGCCCACTGACAAAGAAATGATCAGTCTATAATTTTAATGGTAGGTTTATTTGAACAGAGACAGAATAACAACAACACAATCCAGAAAAACGCATGTCAAAAATGTTATAAATTGATTTACATTTTAATGAGGGAAATACGTATTTGACCCCCTCTCAATCAGAAAGATTTCTGGCTCCCAGGTGTCTTTTATACAGGTAACGAGCTGAGATTAGGAGCACACTCTTAAAGGGAGTGCTCCTAATCTCAGGTTGTTACCTGTCTACAGAAGCAATCAATCAATCAGATTCCAAACTCTCCACCATGGCCAAGACCAAATAGCTCTCCAAGGATGTCAGGGACAAGATTGTAGACCTACACAAGGCTGGAATGGGCTACAAGACCATCGCCAAGCACCTTGGTGAGAAGGTGACAACAGTTGGTGCGATTATTCGCAAATGGAAGAAACACAAAATAACTGTCAATCTCCCTCGGCCTGGGGCTCCATGCAAGATCCAACCTCGTGGAGTTGCAATGATCATGTGAACGGTGAGGAATCAGCCCAGAACTACACGGGTGTCACGATCGTTCATGAACGAGAAGGACCAAGGCGCAGCGTGATATGCATTCATATTTATTACACGACTAAACACACGACAAAACAACAAACGAAACGTGACGTCCAAGGTAGACAAATAACATACCTCACACGGAACAAGATCCCACAACTAACCGGTGCCAAAAGGCTGCCTAAGTATGGTCCCCAATCAGAGACAACGAGCTACAGCTGCCTCTGATTGGGAACCACCCCGGCCAACATAGATCTGCACATGCTAGATCTAAAACATAGAAATTAACATAGCAACACACAACACGGAAAATACACACCCTGACTCAACAAATACAAGTCCTCAGAGTCAGGGCGTGACAACGGGAGGATCTTGTCAATGATCTCAAGGCAGCTGGGACCATAGTCACCAAGAAAACAATTGGTAACACACTACGCCGTGAAGGACTGAAATCCTGCAGCGCCCGCAAGGTCCCCCTGCTCAAGAAAGCACATATACAGGGCCGTCTGAAGTTTGCCAATGAACATCTGAATGATTCAGAGGAGAACTGGGTGAAAGTGTTGTGGTCAGATGAGAACAAAATGGGGCTCTTTGGCATCAACTCAACTCGCAGTGTTTGGAGGAGGAGGAATGCTGCCTATGACCCCAAGAACACCATCCCCACCGTCAAACATGGAGGTGGAAACATTATGCTTTGGGGGTGTTTTTCTGCAAAGGGGACAGGACAACTTCACTGCATCAAAGGGACCATGTACCGTCAAATCTTGGGTGAGAACCTCCTTCCCTCAGCCAGGGCATTGAAAATGGGTCGTGGTTGGGTATTCCAGCATGACAATGACCCAAAACACAGGGCCAAGGCAACAAAGGAGTAGCTCAAGAAGAAGCACATTAAGGTCCTGGAGTGGCCTAGCCAGTCTCCAGACCTTAATCCCATAGAAAATCTGTGGAGGGAGCAGAAGGTTCGAGTTGCCAAACGTCAGCCTCGAAACCTTAATGACTTGGAGAAGATCTGCAAAGAGGAGTGGGACAAAATCCCTCCTGAGATGTGTTCAAGCCTGGTGGCCAACTACAAGAAACGTCTGACCTCTGTGATTGCCAACAAGGGTTTTGTCACCAAGTACTAAGTCATGTTTTGCAGAGGGGTCAAATACTTATTTCCGTCATTAAAATGCAAATAAATTTATAACATTTTTGACATGAGTTTTTCTGGATTTTTTTGTTGTTATTCTGTATCTCACTGTTCAAATTAACCTACCATTAAAATTATAGACTGATCATTTCTTCGTCAATGGGCAAACGTACAAAATCAGCAGGGTATCAAATACTTTTTTCCCTCACTGTATATGAATGCTTTTTGTTATTCAAATATAAATTACCAAAGTTTCCAGTAACTTTGGAAATTACTAGGTTTGCAACTCTAGTCAGTCAGAATTGTTTTAATTTGCTGTTGATCTCAGTCAGGAAGAAATAATTTCCATATAAAGTAGAAGGTACAGAATTATGTTTTGCAAAGGTTAAACTTGAAAGAAGTCTAGCAGATATAAATGCCCTACTTTTCAGTTCAATATATTGCCTCTCATCACAAAACAACAAAAACTATATTTGTGGCTCTCTTGCTTATACTACTCTAATGCCCCTGAAACAGTTATGTTCTAATGAACACAAATCAGACTCAGAATGTGGTGTTTGCTTACCTTCTAATGGCTTGGGCAGGAAGTGAGCAGCTGGTTTTGTTTTCTTCACTCGATTCCCCTTCATTGCTTGGCCCTCTTTGTTGAGCCCCAGGAACCAAGCCCTCCCTGACTCCTGTTGCCTGTACAGCATCGACGAGTAGATCACATAATAGTTCTCAAACACAGACTCTTTGAACTTACATTCCGCCGTAAAGAGTTCCTGCAAAGACAGAAGACAGGTTAAGTATCATATCTATGTGGCAGAGCCATGGCTAACTGGTAACGGTCCCCGCTCTCAACACATCAGTGTCCGGGTTCAATTCCAGAGTTTACCCAGCAAACCAAAATTGGTTCTGTGAAAGTTGCCAGAACATTCGTTAGGTTGCGACAAATGTTCTTATAACACAAAAACTGTCCAGTTGTGCTGATGATTATACAATGTTTGTATAAAACATTTGCCTGATGTTGCAAGAACGTTCCCAGAACACATTTAGTCTGTTCCTTACCTGGAAACCTAATGAGGATGTTTGGGGAATGTTCTGCTGTGGTTGTTACAGATGTGCACACCATTTTAGTGAATGTTAGGAGAACATTCCAAGGATATTTAGTTTAAAACATTTTCTGAAAATAAAAACATTTATTTCAAAAACATTATTTGAATGCTTTTGTGATGTTATCCTAATGTTAGGTAAAACCCTAACTAGAACTTTAATGGGAATCTTAGCTAATGTTCTGGGATTGTTCCCGGTTTGCTGGGTACACTTCCAACTTTCTCTCCGCTCCACACCTGTATCCCCCCTTGTAATTTCTAATCTGTACAATAAAGCATTAAAAAATCAAGTTCTTAAAAACATGATGTATCTTGTTCTTATAAGAAATATAATTTATGTTCCATTTGGGTTTCGAGGCATAGGTAAAGGTAACACCCTATTCCCCATTTAGTTTGCTACACCTATGTGGTTCACTATCACATATGGCTCTGGGAAAAGAAGTGCACTAGGTATTAAAATATAATTTGAGAGAGACAGCCTTTGTGCAATTACCAAGAAACAATTAAACACATGCGAAAAAGCGACATGATCCCATTCATTATTCATGTTTGAACATCTAGCCATATCCAGAGGTCACAAAGACAAATCTCACATTTGTTTCATGCTGGCAGTGTACATATTAATGTTACGGAAGGCATAGAAAGTGCCTACCCAGGTAAAGTGTCACCCATATTTCCACATGTCCTGAAGAGTACAAGTGCTGCAGTGCCCTGAGCTAAATCAGCTAAATCTACCAGCAGACAGTCTAACTCGCTACAGTGATGTCTGATAAGTGTGGTGGTGGCAAAATGACACACATGCTTTCTCCTTCACCTTACCCTTAACTTCAGGTGTTCAGGGGTTTAGCATGTTCCACCTGAATACACCTGTTGCAAAGCTTTGACCTAATCACCCCAAAACCAGCACAGTCCATGCTATTCTTCATGTCACCACTTGACACTTGCTTCCCACTAGAAAGTGTAACAAAAGTAGTTTGAATAACCTTGCCTAAAACCTGAAGACTTGTGCTAGCTCCTAGACCAAATGCCTAGATGCCTCAATTCGTTACACTAGCTAGATTATATGTGTGTGTATGTTGTGCTAGCAAACACCCGGGAAAGAGTCATGAAAATACCCTCATTACATCTGTAATACTTTGCGCAAACAACCTTTTAGCTAATCCAAAGACCTCACCATCCTTCACACACACCTTTTTTTCCAATGACAAATGAACACTGGAGCACCAAATCTCTCTCCGCTTTACCCCCATTCATCTCCTTAAGCTGAAGAGAACATGAGGGTAATAAAGAGCTTTCCCGCAATGTCCGCCCCACATGTCTAAAAATAAAGTGTTTTCACTGGGGTGTATTATTAAATGCCTGGTCAGGCTCTGAGGAGTTCACTTAAGGCCTATTCAGTACACCCCCACAAAGGACCTGTTTGAATAATTCCAAAATGTATCCTTCCTTCCTTCCTCCCTCCATTCCTTAGAGTATATTGATCGCTGACATGACTACATAGGTCAATGTAAGAGATCCCACTACTTAGCTTACACCTATCCAGTCATGTGAGATCAGCAAATTATCTGAACGAGTCTGAGCCACAAAAAGGATTAGTAAATTACCGCCAATGGGTCCACATATCTCCTTCCAATGGCTGTTAACAATGGGTTATTAGGGGTTTTGTACCTTATGTTATGTTTATAGCTCTCCCAGCTTAACCCTGGGGATTATTTATGGGGTGAGCGTGTAGTTCCGACGAAGCGCCCCATCACCGAGTAATAGCAGGTTATTAGCGCTGTGTTAAATTACTCTTGTCAGGGCTTAACAACCAGTCAGGAGGAGGGTTGGGGGGGTGGGGGGTGTGTGTGGAACGACTAAGTGACACTTTGGGGGACTTATTAATGACTGGCTCAATCAGATGAAATTGCATTAGCTAAGGCAGGCACAGGCTGGCAGCTGTATTTGGAGAGCTTCTCAGTCTCCTTAATTGAACACTGAGAGGGATTCCGTTGACTGCATACAGACCAGAAGAACTTAACCGGCTCAGTTGGTTAGCGAGAGCTGCTAGTAGCGCTAATGTTGTGGGGGTTCAAAAACGGAAATTCCCCTCAAAAGAATATCTGCTTTATAAGTTAATACATACTACACCTATCCACTGCACTCCTGAGTGGCGCAGTGGTCTAAGGCACTGCATCGCAGTGCTAACTGTGCCACTAGAGATCCTGGTTCGAATCCAGGCTCTGTCGCAGCCGGCCGGGAGACTCATGGGCGGCGCACAATTGGCCCAGGGTAGGGGAGGGAATGGCCGGCAGGGATGTAGTTGATAGAGCATGGCGTTTGCAACGCCAGGGTTGTGGGTTCGATTCCCACGGGGGGCCAGTATAAAAAATATATATAAAACAAATAAAAAATAAAGAATTAAATAAAATGTATAATAAAAACAAATTAATAACAAAAAATTATACAAAAAATGTATTCACTAACTGTAAGTCGCTCTGGATAAGAGCGTCTGCTAAATGACTAAAATGTAAATGTACTATTTTGCACTAAAGGTTAGGTCTACAGCCATTGAAAAGCAAGTGTTTTAATAATGCATAATAACTAAATTACAACAATTAGGTCGAAAATCAAACGCTACCAAACTGTTTTTGAGGGAAAAGACAGAGCAAGCCAAGGGTGGACTTGTGTTGTATATCCCTTGTGTCGCGATTGTAACACTGAGGAATCGACTTAAGACTCATAGGCTGTGTTTACAATGCCACCCTACACTGTAAAAACTAATTTAGCCTTTTAGTTGAAAAATAGTCAATTCAACTGAAATTGTTGAGATAACATAATTTTTTCATGGAGTCAACTAGTAAGAAAATGTTGAGAAGTTGACTCAATGAGTAATGTTGCCCAGTGAATTCAACAATACATGTTGACTCAACTTGAATGAAATCTCTGAATGTCTCACGAATGAATGCTAGAAACTACCGGTATGTGGGCTTCAATTTTGAAATGTTTGTTTCTCGAGTTCCCTGTGGTTCAATTCGGCGGTCATCTAAGCATGAATTTAAGCATTGGGTGAGTACATCACCATTACCACACTTTCAGTCGGTACTAGAAACAGTTTCCATCAATATATGATTTTAAAAGCACTAGCTATCTAGCTAACTGTGTCTTTTGAATTGCTAAGGCTAGCCAACTACCCACTGGGCACAAACTGCTTATGTAATACAGTAAATAGCCTTAACTTTAGGCTATCTTACAAACTAATGTAACATTCAACCTTAAAATGAGTAACACATTGAGGTTACTGTAACTATAAATGTCTTCTTATGTAATCATATAACGTGTGCATGTTCAAGATAACATGCAATCGTCACACCTATGCTGTAATAATTTGTGCAGAATCTCAAACGGCATTGACAATTTAACGATGGCATGCAGTCACGAACGAGGCTAGTCAAAACATGGGTCGGGACCGGACAGTAAACTCACAGCCAGTAGCTTTTGAATGCATTTTGGCGTTTGATTTCAAGTTCTGTGTTCCTTCGCGGTCTGACATTGAAAGCTAGTGCTGCAGCACTGCAGTCAGCACAGCATTGTGTGCCACACATCAGAGTTTCTGCAGCCCAAACAGCAGTGTGTGTGTCTTGCCAATCATATTGACGCAAATGGAATCACACAGTGCATTAACAGAGAGCGAAGTGCTTTTTCTCTGGATGGGCTTTCCTCTGTTTTTATGCTAGTTAGAAAACCTGAAAACGCATCGCCTCAACAAATCTTCAAGCAAATCATTAGAGAAAGGCACTACACATTATTTCTGCTATAAACACGGTCTGATATGCTCCCAATATGGGATGCAAAGGAGACGATTTTCTGTCTAAATGTGCTAAAAACTATGTAAACCATATTCCATGGCCGTCTCAGTCAGATGTCAACCCAACTGAGCACTTATGGGAGATTATTTTATAATTTATGCCAAGGTGCATTGAAGCTGTTCTGGCTTGTGGTGGCCCAACGCCCTATTGAGACACTTTATGTTGGTTTTTCCTTTATTTTGGCAGAGCTAGAACAGTGTTTGTCAGACCATGAGACATCCCTAAAATCGGTCTCCTCACAAAATCGTCTGCCTACACACTAATATGACCACTCTGTGGAAAGGTGAGATTCTCACAAACACAATTCATCTGAAGGTCCCCCAGTACCAGTTGAAAAAATTCATGGAAGTATATACACTGTGCAACATTTTTAATTTTTTTTATATCTCTCAGATATACTGTAGGACAGACACTTCAGAACAAACTTCCTTTTGATTTTTTTGGAGGGGGACTCTGTTGTTTAATGCATTTGTATGGACTAATAGCAGCAAGGCCAAAAATAATTGGATCAAATATTTTTTGATACTTCAAGGGTTCTTAAAATTCCAAATCAAATAGCAAAACGATCCTGGGTATGACCTTCTAAAAACAATTCCATATAGCTTAGTAGAACCCCCCTCCCCTCCCCTGGCTTAGACAGGGCTTAGACTCTTATGGGTTAAATGGTCCAGGGCACATTTCGTTAGCATTTTGGCATGTTATTCCAGATTTAGAACATTAAACATTTATAAAGCAAACATTATCCATTAGGTCTAGCACAGTAAATACTTAAATTGTTTAAGCATAAGTTGCTGAAGAGTGATTACAATATCTTTTCAGGGACAGTGCACATTAATCAACATTTCAGTAAAAGTGCCGGTTTTAGCCAGCCAGCTAATTTTCAACCGCAGTCCCTGGTCAGGTTATTAGAAACAATTACAATAATAATAATAATAATAATAATAATAATAATAATACAGAGAAACAATGAGCAGTGAGCACATGCAGAGCAACATATAACAAGCAAAACGTAGCACGCAGACAGAGCAATAGCACAAAAAGCAACAAAACAAAATACATAAAAGCAACAAAGTGTTTCCACACCTCACAAGCTACAGACAACAGATAACATGGAAAGCGGCAATACACAGACTATCAAATGCTTGTCCTCTCCACTTAGTAATTTTTCAAAACAACTTGACTGGCTTTGTTAGCACAACAACAAAAACTCCATTGATGGACAATGATTGGACTAAAAGTATCAGATTCACTCAACAAGTTAATAAATCCAAATTTGTCAGTTCCACTTTGTGACAACGTTGGCCGTTACCTCGTGCACATAAAAAGGTTTCTTGAAGTCAGGAACAGTTTTACTCAAATGGAGAATTTAATAGAATAAATAGAATAAATAGATAAATACAACGAAGGTTAAAATCAGGCCATGAGCTAAAAGGCTAAAACAAGGTAAGAGCATAAGATCTAGCAAACATGCTCTCCTCTATCCTTGCTTTCAACTATTCATACTGCCTCTCTCCCACAAACACATATACACCTGTATTCAATCAACTCAAATTGGTGGGCGGGGCTACAATTCTCTCATTAGCCAATTCTGATTCAACACACACATCCCTCACACAGATATAATTGCACACTTAATTGTAGCAGATTAAATGGTGGAATAACAGTTTGACTATGGCAGGATATAAAAAAATTACTGAAAAAGCCCTTTAACAAATAAACATTAACACATTCACACACACAATGGCGCATGTGCCGTCATCCTCACACACTTACTTTACTAGGTTGAAGTAACTTTACATTAAGTTTCCTCAACACAAAATCCCGATTGGACTTTTTAGACTTGACATAGAATTTTAAGGCAGCCAGGTTACAAACTTTTTTAAGTTGACAACATTTTTTTTTTTACAGTGTAAGAAGCCAATTCAGATTTTTCCCCCCTATGTTTTGTATTTAGTCATTTAGCAGACACTTATCCAGAGCGACTTACAGTTAGTGCATTCATCTTAAGATAGCTAGGTGAGAACCACATAGCACAGTAGTAGTAAAGTTCATTTTTCCTCAATAAAGAAGTTATCAGCAAAATCTATGCTAGTAGGAAAAGACAAGTGCAAGGTTCTTTATAATACTTTTTTTGGGGGGAGGGGGATAAGACAGATGTCTTATTCAAGATGCACTTTGAAGAGGTCTGGTTTCAGATGTTTTCGGGAGATGGGCAGGGACTCTGCTTTCCTATCAGGGGGACAGCTGGTTCCACCAGGACAGAGAAGAGCTTTGACTGGGTTGAGCAGGAGCTGAACTCCTGGAGGGGTGGGACGGCCAAGAGACCAGAGGTGGTTTGGTTGGGATGTAGAATTTGAGCATAGCATGAAAGTAGGGAGGGGCAGTTCCCCTTGCTGCTCCGTAGGCAAGCACCATGGTCTTGTAGAGGATGCGAACTACGACTGGAAGCCATGGAGTGTACGGAGGAGAAGGGTGAGATGGGAGAACTTGGACACCAGACGGGCTGCGGCATGCTGGTTAAGTTGCAGGGGTTTGATGGCACAAGTGGGGAGCCGAGCCAACCGAGAGTTGCAGTAGTCCAGACGGGATATGACGAGTACCTGGATTAGGACCTGCGGCGCTTCCTGTGTGAGGAAAGGTCGTACTCTACGGATGTTGTAGAGCATGAATCTGCAGGAGCGAGTCACTGTTTTGATGTTTGCAGAGGGCACGCCAAGGTTCTTTGCACTATGTTAGGGGGACACCGTGGAGTTGTCAACTATGTTGGAGAGGTCTTGGAGCGGGCAGGCCTTTCCCGGGAGGAAGAGCAGCTCTGTCTTGTCGAGGTTGAGCTTGAGGTGGTGGGCCGACATCCAAGCTGAGATATCTGCCAGGCACGCAGAGATGCCTGTCGCCACCTGGGTGTCAGAAGGGGGAATGTGAAATGTAGTTGAGTGTCATCTGCATAGCAATGATAGGAGAGACCATGAGAGGATATGATGGAGCCGAGTGACTTGGTGTATGGAGAAAAGAGGAGAGGGCCTAGAATCGAGCCCTGGGGGACACCAGTAGTGAGAGCATGTGGTGTAGACACAGATCCTCTCCATGCCACCTGGTAGGAGCGACCTGCCAGGTAGGATGCAATCCAGGAGTGTGCAGAGCCTGAGACGACCAGCCCTGAGAGGGTGGCGAGGAGGATCTCATGGTTCACGGTGTTGAAGGCAGCGGATAGATCTAGGAGGATGAGAACAGAGACAGAAGTAGAGAAGGTAGAGAAGATGGAGTGGAAGGATGATAGGTACTCCGGAAGTTTCGTTTTCCTCCATTTTCCCATCAGATGCCCGCAGCCCTGTTCTGTGAGCTCGCAGTGAGTCACTCAGCCACAGAGCAGGAGGGGAGTTGCCGAGCTGGCTGGGAGGAAAGGGGATAATGGGAGTCAAAGGTGGCAGAAAGGGAGGAGAGTATGGTCGAAGAGGCAGTCAGGGGACAGGAGGATTTAGCAGAAGGGAGAGATGATAGGATAGAAGAGGACAGAGTAGTGGGAGAGAGCGAAGATTGCGACGGCGCATGACCATCTGCGTAGGGGCTGAATGGGTAGGATTGGAGGAAAGAGGGAGAAAAAAAGAAACAAATTAGTGATCAGAGACCTGGAGGTGGTTTGCAAGTGAGATTAGTAGGCGAACAGCCTCTAGTAAAGCTGAGGTCAAGTGTATTGCCTGCCTTGTGAGTGGGAGGGGACTGGGAAAGGGTGAGGTCAAAAGAGACAAGGAGGGGAAAGAAAGAGGTGGAAAGAAATTAGTCAAAGTCAGGTGTCCGGAGGTTAAAGCCGCCCAGTACTAATGACTGGTGAACCACTGTCGGGAAATGAGCTTATCAAGGTGTCAAGCTCATTGAGGAACTCTTAGGCCATCTGGTGGGCGATGGATGACAACAATGTTAAGCTTGAGTGAACAAGTGACAGTAGCTATGTTTCCATTACTTTGTCCAGGGATTTTTTGTCGACGTTTAGAAAGTTCTAATAGAAATTAGACACGACAATTGCCTGCCACAGTGCATTTCCCGGGTGGCGCAGTGGTCTAAGGCACTGCATCGCAGTGTTAGCTGTGCCACTAGAGATCCTGGTTCGAATCCAGGCTCTGTCGTAGCCGGCTGCGACCAGGAGACCCATGGGGCAGCGCACAATTGGCCCAGCGTCGTCCAGGGTAGGGGAGGGAATGGCCGGCAGGGATGTAGCTCAGTTGGTAGAGCATGGCATTTGCAACGCCAGGGTTGTGGGTTTGATTCCCACGGGGGGCCAGTATGAAAAAAATATTTGCACTCACTAACTGTAAGTCACTCTGGATAAGAGCGTCTGCTAAATGACTAAAATGTAAAAAAATAAATCCATTGAACTTCCATTGGCCATAATGACATTGCACCAGCAAAAATTTAAAAAACAACAACAACTAGCATGTCGAATAAAAATGATGTGGTTGAAGTGTTTCCATAATCCTATTAGGCGAATTGCGCATTAATAAAGTGGTGGCACCCTGTATGCCCTGCCCACCTATCTTTCATGTATCAGGTAGCCCGCAAAAGCCTAGATGGATAGAATGCAAGAATTGACTAATATTTGCCATGTTCTAATAATTCTCATGTGCTTACTTATCGACATGGTGTAACTTGCACACAAGCAGGCCTAGATGATCTGAAACAATTTGATGGTGAAACTTCAAATTGCAATTTGAAGCAATTCAGGCATTCTTGAAAGTCAAGATAATCCTTGTCCTGCAAAGACAAATATTTTTTATTGTTGAATAAATAGATTTTGCAAGATGTTTGTATTTAGAATTAAATGTGGAGTGGAGCTTTATAGTTGATAACATCACGTGCCCCCTGTACCTTCAAAATTATTTGGCAATCATAATTCATTTGAACAACACAATTTCCATCATCTTTTGTAGCAATAAAGAAAGTTTGACAAAAGAAAAATCCACCCTTGAACGGATAAAAATGTATTCGATCCTTAGAAAATGTCTCCTACATCTGCAGTTTCCATTACACATGTCCCAATGTTTTGCGACATTGCTTTTGTCGAATAAACCTGGGTCATTGGAAACCTGGCTAGCAACAGCATGGAATTAAAACGAGGAGATGGACAGGTGAGAGAGGGGGAAAAGAGAAAATCTCTATTTAGGAGAAATTAGTAGCCCTGTGCCACCACCGCGACGACCAGATGCTCTCAGACTATGAGAGAACACAGTCAGATGACGAGAGAGCAGCTGGAATAGCAGTGTTCTCTGGGGTAATAAATATACCCGTCAGGGCTAAAAAGTTTAGGGACTTTAGGGTGATTGGCAGTTCCAAAAGGCTGCCGGAGAATAGGAATTCCACATGTTTTGTGTGTAGGGTACACTAGATTCAAAGGGTTGCAGCCACGGGGTGGGGAGCATCTGTAAAACCTACAGGGAGAGGAGCGAACAGGGATAGAAATCACACACATACTTGACAAAGCTACAAAAGAGCAAAATGAGAATCTGAAAATAACTAGGTAAGATACTCAAGTGAAAGAGTGGTGTGAAGCCTTCCTCAAATAACTCCCCAGAACAACTCGGCAGACCGTCTTAGTTTTGGGCGACAAGACCGCCACTTACAGCTACCTCTGAAAAACTAGGGGCGACTGAAGTACCTACACTAGCAGAGGTGAATGACACACCTTTTAGCACAGATTGATGATTGCCTATCAGAGGTGAATAAAAATACCCCATCCAATAGACACACCCACCAGTTATCAGAAAGCTGTCACAAATTGACCTGAAACCAGTCCAAGTCAGTGGCCGTGTCCGAATACTCACACTAGCGTACTACATACCTAAACTGCATACTATTTACTCATCGTCGCATACTATTTAGCACATACCGTTTAGTAAAAAGTATGCAGTATGCCACGGCTGCAACGCAGTAGCGGCTCCTGATTGGCTGAATACGTGGGGTGGGGCCGAGCGCGGGTGGATTTTTCCAAATTCAACAGACATGCATCGCATTAACCAGCCTGATAATAGCTCATTTCCAATTTGATTAATTTCTCCAAACTCTTAATAAAATAGGAATGGAGTTCTAGGCCTACTCAGGCTGGTTATAAGCAGACTATCACATTCAACCTATACTGTAGTAGACCATATAGCCCATCTATTCTATTTCAAAAGGACTGAAGACAGAAACAAATACATTCGTTCCATTTCAACATAGTTATTAGTGAAACCAAAGTGCTGTAACATCTATAAATTAAATCACATAGCCTAGTACATACACCAAAACTTTTCAAATGTTCAAATCAAAAGGCTATTGCACAGAAAAACGTGGACAGTCAAGTGCATCACAAATTCAGAGCTGTTGAACAGCAACATAATAAACTAAAGCACTGATCTTTGGGAATGAGATCAGAATGCCTGCTAAGGCTTGATCCATAAATTAAATAGTTAAATAGGTAGCCTACAAAACTAAAATAATCCATATGTTCAAATCAAATGGCCTGATTAACATGACATCAATAACGCAGCCACATCCGAGTCCCCAGTGCAGACACATTCAGAAATCAAAAGATGGTTATTTTGTTTAAAAGCTCTGACGAAGGGCAAGAGAATAAGAAACACTTTTCAGTGAGAAAACAGAAATCCACTTTGGGTTAAAAATAAACAAAAAAATACTTATGTTTTCAAAGATGTAGCCTACGATGCAATACTCGTGATCATTTTAAAGAGAACAAAAACTACCTAGCCTACATTTGAACACAACTGCAGAAGCTTCGGGCATCTTCCCAATTAAGTAGCTTCATTTTGTTGTTTGGCTACTTGAAGAGAACTAGGGCCTATCACAATGCAATGTGGAAAAGTGTGCATCGAATTCTACTAGATGAAGAGCCAAAATTAGTATTACATCCTGGCATTTAAACCATACTCGATTCTCCTAAATGTAGCATACTATTAAACATTATATTTTCGCATACTGAGAATGCGTCATGCGTGATTGCGTTGTTTCCCGCTATTCGTTGATTTCGGTAGCGCATCCCTTTATCTAATTGATCAGCTGTTGTCAAAGCTGAAATGAGTATGACATTTGAAGTATACTTGATTTTCTAAATATCGCATACATTTCACAGGAACTGCCCAGTGTTTTTTTCAGACTGTCCACACTCAGTTTTACATGTGACCCATATCAGATTTGCACATTCACACTGACGTAACCTTTAAAGTAGCCACTGCTGAGTCCGCAACAACCGGATGTTCCGGTTTTCAGGGGAAATGGAAAGAGACTTCAACGCCAACTTAACTCCTCCTCCACATTTACCTGATTGGTTGAAAAGTGCAGAAGAGAACCTCCCCTGACAGTTTTTTTTCTTCTCATCAAGACCAGTATGTTGGGGATCTAGTTTCAGGTGTTTCTTTTTTACGCCTGCTACGTTAGGTTACCTTTAAAGTAGCACATAGATGCAATGCTCATTTCCTGTTACTTTTCCTTTACATTTTTGGGTGGTTATTGTGGTAATGGCAGGTCATGTGCAATAAAAACACTTGATGATGCCTGAAAAATGCTAGAATCAGCACCATGACTTACATTTTAGTCATTTAGCAGACGCTCTTATCCAGAGCGACTTACAGTTAGTGAGTGTATACATTATTGTTTAATTTTTTCATACTGGCCCCCCGTGGGAATCGAACCCACAACCCTGGCATTGTAAACGCCATGCTCTACCAACTGAGCTACATCCCTGCCGGCCATTCCCTCCCCTACCCTGAACGACGCTGGGCCAATTGTGCGCCGCCCCATGGGTCTCCCAGTCGCGGCCGGCTACGACAGAGCCTGGATTCGAACCAGGATCTCTAGTGGCACAGCTAACACTGCGATGTAGTGCCGTAGACCACTGCGCCAATCGGGATTTGTGCCACAAATGCTAAAACATTAGCATTTGGAAACAGTGCCAAGGAAACAAAACCAAAGCATGGATTGCTTTCATACCTTGTCCATAGACTGCTTACAGGGTAAGGAAACCAATGTGTCATTTTGTAAGTTGGGTGAACTATCCCTTCAAGAGATTATGATCCAAGAAATCGGAGCTCGGAGGCATATTTAATATGAAAAAAAAATGCAATACTCTCTGAACTACACGAGGCAAAAGACTGCGTGTCAGCAGTCTCCTTCCAAAGGACCGCTTATCATGTGCAAGATGTCAGAGAGGCAGGGCCTGTCTCTTCCCGTCTCCAGGGGTATAGGGGGAAAGCACTGTCTTTAACACTCTGTACTGTACTGACAGGACTCAGGACAGGTGGGCTACACAGCTTATGAAAAATATAATGGATTGAGGTAGAAGTTAATTGGAGTGAGTATTGATTAAGGCCATATCTCTGAAGATCAGCACTATAGCGTGATTTACATTTAAAGGCAATGTTGCCTGTATTTGTGGAGACTGCATTCATGGTAAACGCTGCATTTATCAGCTCAATCGGAAATTACCTTTGAATTTCAATCACGCTATTGTGCTCATCTTCCGCGATACGGATTTAATCTAGCCCTTAATTTTTGTTTAGTCTGGTTAATTGTTGAGAATGAACAGTCTTTTACAATACTGACCACTTTGCAGTAGTGGGAGTAAAAGCTCCATGGCTTCATCCTATGCAACCAAAGGACAAATCCACAGTGTCAAATAACATTCATACCTATAAGAGGTGGGATATCAATCGGAAGGAGCATACCAGTATATATCTATATTAGCACCACAATATGAGAGTACCATACAACACAACAAAACAACAGATCTGAATGCAAGAGGAAGCAGTGACTTTTGACTGTGCCATTCAATCAATAAGCACATCTGCAACAGGTGTTTCACCTGCTCAACTGGCTTCAAGGGTCTCTTTTGGGACCAGATGCCATGCTATCCTCAAAACATGTCTTCTAAAACTGTGATAAAACATTGCTTTCAGAGCCAAACTCTGTCTCAGAGCCGAATACAAAGCCTAACAGATTTTTACCTTCACGGTTCCATGAGTCACTTCAATTAGGTAATTAATTACACATCTTCCTCGTCAGGTGAGGCTTGCTGCTGGTTGACTGGCCGCTGTAATCAGTGAGATCGCTTGTGCGGCAGGCCATGTTGAGCCGAGCGCTGATTACTTACACTGTACGATTCTCCAACCGCCCGAGAGCAGCTGAACAAAGTGAGTGACTTGGGGTGGGAAAAGGAGAAGGTTTCTTGGATGCAAATACTTTCATAAAACTAGGTTCCCAGATTTTTGAGTGACTTGCGGAGAGCGGGGGGAGAGGTTTCTTGGGTACAAACACTGTCAGTCACCGATAATCATAGTGGTTTGAAGATGACTCCGAGGCAGTCAAACGTGTGGCGCTGATTGCATCTACAGCTTCAATAGAGCTTTTTAATGCTTCTCTGTTGTCTTCCGCTCATCACAGTCAGTTTTTTGGGATGATTGTATTGGGAAAGTGAACAAAGCCAAACAGACATATGTCCTCTTTTCTGTTTTTAAAACATGTTCATTAAATTCATGAGGGGATGCTTAAAAATCACAGTCTGAAACTAAGCCATTGTAGCTCAGTTGGTAGAGCATGGCGCTTGCAACGCCAGGGTTGTGGGTTTGTTTCCCACGGGGGGCCAGTATGAAATAAATAATTTTAAAAAAAAAGGAAGGAACTCACTAACTGAAAGTCGCTCTGGATAAGAGCGTCTGCTAAATGACTAAAATGTAATTGTCACTCTCCTCTGTTTACCTAATTTATGATGCCTTGTTTGAATCTTGCATAGAAAATATTGATGTCCACTTCAGATGGCCATAAAATAGTGTTCATAAATATAAAACGTTGGTGGTCAAATTGCTTCGGAGAAGACTGACAAATTCAGAAATTAAGTTGAGGATAGAGACATAGAAATATGGCAATATATAATTTAATTGTTGTGGTATTTAATACACCAGTCAAGGCGTTGGCATGCACATCCATCTTGTTTTTCAGGTGAAGAGGTGTGCATGGCACGCCCTAGCAGTTTATTGCTTTCAGTGTGTGTGTGTGTCTGGTGAGTTGGTCGATATGTGAGGGCGTAATGGAAAGCTCTATTTAATTTCCACTCCACAACCTGTAAATGAGCCGTGAGGTGATGAGTGTGTGTCAGGGGCTGTCTTGGCTTTGATCCGCAGCTTGCAAACTTTATTAAGGAGAGACAACCTCTGGTCCACACTGTTAGCTCCTGCCGCTCTTTTTTTCTTATGTTTTCTCTTTTTGGGGGGGCAGATCATGTCCCATACCTTTGCACTCGGTTGCTATGGCAACAGAGAAGGGGGTGCTCCGGAATAGTGATAAGGTCTTAAAGAAAAGGACCGGTGGTGGTCATTCCCTATAGCAATGTAAATAGGAACATGAGGGACAGATTTGCATATATATATTTTTTTATGAATTGGCAGTAATTGCATCAAACGTTTCCTGTGATCATGAGTCAACATATGACATATTCCCTTTCAAAGCATTAAAGATACAAATTATGGTTTGATGCATTTCAAAATTCATTTCAAGATAGGTGGGCTGTTGCAGTTTTATTTAGGCAGCCAATGATGGCACAGATGAAAAATGTGCTATTAATTATCTAAGGCCAATTAACAGTTCAAATACAGTTTGGCTAGTATTCTACAACTTCAGCAGGGAAAATACATTTACTTGGCAGGGCACACTGTATATTGCTAGCTGTTGCTGGAGAGCCACCTGAATTTGAGATTATGTTTGGAAAGAGAAGGGTGACATTGGCAGAGAGTTATGAGGTCGGGGCACACCCATCTACACCCGTGGCAAATCGAATCATTTCTGAGGCACACAACGGTTGATTTTCTCCCCTCTCAATCCCCCTGCCTGCCTCTCCACATCAGTGGCTCCCCGGCACCCTGATTCGCAGCGCTTTAAATGGGCAGCCATAATTGACCTTGGCCACAGACAGAGAGAAGGCCAGCACCGCTCAGACCAACATAATCACTCCACTCACCACAGAATGAATGAGAGAGAGAGAGAGAAATAAATAGAAAGCGAAAGCGAGAGAAAAAGAGAGAGGAGGGGGGAGAAAGAGTGAAAGAGAAAGGGGGAGATATACAGAGGGAAAGAGAGAAACAGAAAGAGAAATAAGCATGAAGAAAAAGAGGGAGACTTTTAACTAAAAACCAAGGGAAAGAGAAAATGAGAGAAAAAATATACACAGTGCTTGCTGCTCTGTTTGCAGATGCCTGTCCAGAAGTATAAACTTTGAAAAAAGGGTTCCAAAAGGGTTCTTCGGCTGTCCCCATACAGTAGGAGAACCAAATCAAATTGTATTTGTCACATGCTTCGTAAACAACTGGTGTAGACTAACAGTGAAATGCTTACTTACGGTTCCTTCCCAACAATGCAGAGAGAAAAAGAGAAAGGTAATACAAAAAATAACCAGAGGAATAAATACACAATGAGTAATGATAACTTAGCTACAGTGCGTTCAGAAAGTATGACAAGCATACTGACAAGCATACCCATAACATGATGCAGCCAGCACCATGCTTGAAAATATGACGAGTGGTACTCAGTAATGTGTTTACAGTGTTGGATTTGCCCCAAACATAAAGTTAATTTCTTTGCCACATTTTGTTATGTTACAAAATGGAATTAAAATGGATTTGATTATAATTTATTTGTCAACGATCTACACAAAATACTCTGTCATGTCAAAGTGGAAGAATGTTTTAAAAAATGTGTATTTAAATATTTTTATTAATAAATATATACACATATATAAAAATGAATATCTTGATTAGATAAGTATTCAACCCCCTGAGTCAATATAATCCCCTTTGGCAGTGATTACAGCTGTGAGTCTTTCTGGGTAAGTTTCTGAGAGCTTTGCACACCTGGATTGTACAATATTTGCACATTATTCTTTTAAAAATTATTCAAGCTCTGTCAAGTTGGTTGTTGATCATTGCTAGACAACCATTTTCAAGTATTGTCATAGCTTTTCATGCCAATTTAAGTCAAAACTGTAACTAGGCCACTAAGGAACATTCAATATCATATTGGTAAGCAACTCCAGTGTATATTTGGCCTTGTGTTTTAGGTTATTGTCCTGCTGAATGGTCCTCCTGAGTGGCGCAGTGGTCTAAGGCACTGCATCGCAGTGCTAGCTGTGCCACTAGAGATCCTGGTTCGAATCCAGGCTCTGTCGCAGCCGGCCTCGACCGGGAGACTCATGGGCAGCGCACAATTGGCCTAGCGTTGTCCAGGGTAGGGGAGGGAATGGCCGGCAGGGATGTAGCTCAGTTGATAGAGCATGGCGTTTGCAACGCCAGGGTTGTGGGTTCGATTCCCACGGGGGACCAGTATGAAAAAAATAAAAAATAATATGTATTCACTAACTGTAAGTCGCTCTGGATAAGAGCGTCTGCTAAATGACTTAAATGTGAATTTGTTTCCCAAGCAGACTGAACCAGGTTTTCCTCTAGGATTTTGCATGTGCTTAGCTCTATTCTAATTATTTTTATCCCAAAAACTCCCTAGTCCTTGTCGATGACAAGCATACCACCACCATGCTTGGAAATATGACGAGTGGTACTCAGTAATGTGTTAACAGTGTTGGATTTGCCCCAAACATAAAGTTCATTTCTTTGCCACATTTTTTGTAGTTTTACTTTAGTGCTTTATTGCAATTTTTTCTGTACAAGCTTCCATCTTTTCACTCATTTAGGTTAGTATTGTGGAGTAACTACAATGTTGTTGATCCATTCTCCATTTTCTCCTATCACTGCCATTAAACTCTGTAACTATTTTAAAGGCATCATTGGTCTCATTGTGAAATTCCTGAGAGGTTTCCTTCCTCTCCGACAACTGAGTTAGGAAGGATGCCTGTATCTTTGTAGTAACTGGGTGTATTGATACACCATCCAAAGTGTAATGAATAACTTCACCATGTTCAAGGGAATATTCAATGTCTGCTTTCTTTCTTTACCCATCAACCAATAGGTGCCCTTCTTTGCGTGGCATTGGAAAACCTTCCTGGTCTTTGTGGTTGAATCTGTGTTTGAAATTCACTGCTTGACTGAGGGACCTTAAATATACAGTGGGGGAAAAAAAGTATTTAGTCAGCCACCAATTGTGCAAGTTCTCCCACTTAAAAAGATGAGAGAGGCCTGTAATTTTCATCATAGGTACACGTCAACTATGACAGACAAAATGAGAAAACAAAATCCAGAAAATCACATTGTAGGATTTTTTATGAATTTATTTGCAAATTATGGTGGAAAATAAGTATTTGGTCAATAACAAAAGTTTCTCAATACTTTGTTATATACCCTTTGTTGGCAATGACACAGGTCAAACGTTTTCTGTAAGTCTTCACAAGGTTTTCACACACTGTTGCTGGTATTTTGGCCCATTCCTCCATGCAGATCTCCTCTAGAGCAGTGATGTTTTGGGGCTGTCGCTGGGCAACACGGACTTTCAACTCCCTCCAAAGATTTTCTATGGGGTTGAGATCTGGAGACTGGCTAGGCCACTCCAGGACCTTGAAATGCTTCTTACGAAGCCACTCCTTCGTTGCCCGGGCGGTGTGTTTGGGATCATTGTCATGCTGAAAGACCCAGCCACATTTCATCTTCAATGCCCTTGCTGATGGAAGGAGGTTTTCACTCAAAATCTCACGATACATGGCCCCATTCATTCTTTCCTTTACACGGATCAGTCGTCCTGGTCCCTTTGCAGAAAAACAGCCCCAAAGCATGATGTTTCCACCCCCATGCTTCACAGTAGGTATGGTGTTCTTTGGATGCAACTCAGCATTCTTTGTCCTCCAAACACGACGAGTTGAGTTTTTACCAAAAAGTTATATTTTGGTTTCATCTGACCATATGACATTCTCCCAATCCTCTTCTGGATCATCCAAATGCACTCTAGCAAACTTCAGACGGGCCTTGACATGTACTGGCTTAAGCAGGGGGACACGTCTGGCACTGCAGGATTTGAGTCCCTGGCGGCGTAGTGTGTTACTGATGGTAGGCTTTGTTACTTTGGTCCCAGCTCTCTGCAGGTCATTCACTAGGTCCCCCCGTGTGGTTCTGGGATTTTTGCTCACCGTTCTTGTGATCATTTTGACCCCACGGGGTGAGATCTTGCGTGGAGCCCCAGATCGAGGGAGATTATCAGTGGCCTTGTATGTCTTCCATTTCCTAATAATGTCTCCCACAGTTGATTTCTTCAAACCAAGCTGCTTACCTATTGCAGATTCAGTTTTCCCAGCCTGGTGCAGGTCTACAATTTTGTTTCTGGTGTCCTTTGACAGCTCTTTGGTCTTGGCCATAGTGGAGTTTGGAGTGTGACTGTTTGAGGTTGTGGACAGGTGTCTTTTATACTGATAACAAGTTCAAACAGGTGCCATTAATACAGGTAACGAGTGGAGGACAGAGGAGCCTCTTAAAGAAGAAGTTACAGGTCTGTGAGAGCCAGAAATCTTGCTTGTTTGTAGGTGACCAAATACTTAATTTCCACCATAATTTGCAAATAAATTCATTAAAAATCCTACAATGTGATTTTCTGGATTTTTTTTCTCAATTTGTCTGTCATAGTTGACGTGTACCTATGATGAAAATTACAGGCCTCTCTCATATTTTTAAGTGGGAGAACTTGCACAATTGGTGGCTGACTAAATACTTTTTTCCCCACTGTAATTGTATGTGTGGGGTACAGAAGTTAGGTAGTCATTAAACAATCATGTTAAACACTATTATTGCACACATAGTGAGTCCATGCAACTTATTATGTGGCTTGTTAAGCACATTTTACTCCTGAATGTACACTACATAGGCTTGCCATAAAAAAGGGTTGAATACTTACTGACTCAAGACATTTCAGCTTTTCATTTTTAATTAATTTGTAAAAAATTCTTAAAACATAATTCCACTTTGACATTATGTGGTATTGTGTGTAGGCCAGTGACACACAATCTCAATTTAATCCATTTTAAATTCAGGCTGTAACACAACAAAATGTGGAAAAAGTCAAGGGGTGTGAATACTTTCTGAACGCACTGTATATACACGTGGTACCAGTACCGAGTTGACGTGCAGGGGTACAATGTCATTGTGGTAGATACTGTATGTACATATAGGTAGGGTTAAAGTGACTAGGCAACAGGATACATAATAAACAGTAGCAGCAGCGTATGTGAGTCAAAAGAGTTTGTGCAAAAAGGGTCAATGCAGATAGTCCAGGCAGCTATTTGGTTAACTATTTAGCAATCTTATGGCTTGGGGGTAGAAGCTGTTCAGGGTATTCTTGGTTCCAGACTTGGTGCATTGGTACCACTTGCCGTGCGGTAGCAGAGAGAACAGTCCATGACTGTTTTGGTTCCAGGTAGAACCCTTCATGGGTTCCATGTAGAACCCTCTGTAGAACCCTACATGGAAACCAAAAGGGTTCTACCTGCAACCAAAAAGGGTTCTTCAAAGGGTTTTCTTATGGGGACAGCTGAAGACCCCTTTAAGGTTCTAGATAGCACCTTTTTTCTAAGAGTGTAGAGTGAGTGTAGGTGAGAGGGGGCCGGTGGAAGGAGAGGACCAGCATTAATATGCAGAGCGTTCGTTCACTACCACCGAGAGAGAGGAAACTAAGAAATTGTTTATTAATGCTGCCGGCATAAAGCCTATTAATCCATGGAAAAATGTCATCCTCCAAAAAGCTGAGCTGCATTCGCAAAGCCAACCTGTTCTCATACGTATAAAAGTAATGTCAACGGTGGGTGCAGACGAAGGGGTTTCAGTGAACCCGACTGATTACCAAGGAGGAGAGGAGATGGAGCGTAAATGCAAAGAGACACCAGCGAATGAATTGATATGAGGGCAAGGATATGTGAAGACTGTATGAAAATGATAGGTATTAATGAAATGTATACTGTATGTATAGAACGAGAGAGAATGTGTGTGTGCGTGCGTGCATGATTGTGTGTGTTCATTCCAGAGCATGTGAGCGGAGTTGAGCTCTTGGAAATCCCGCTCATCACTCATGGAGCGGTGCGCAAGCTCCAGTGCTCCATGTCATTTCCAACTGCTCTGCTAAAAACCGTCTCTGCGCTCACAGAAAAAGAAATTGCCGCTACAAATTCGCTCCATTCATTAAAATCACTATTTAACCAATACCCATATATTTTTGTAACTACCTAGACCTACCACTTGGTTTTGAATTGGATTTGAATGCAAAGTATTTGAATAAATACGAAAAGGTGAATTTCAAATAGGCTACATGTCATATTAAACAGCATATAAACACTCAAATAGGTCAGGAGCCAGACAGGGTACATAAGAAGGAACGAAAATGAATTATTTAGGCTATATTATTTCAATTATTTCAAGGCTATAGCCTCCAAATAAATAAATTGTGAAGCATTTGCGAGTGCGACACAATAGGCTGGTAGGTACATAAAGTGCCTAGCATTTAAACAACATTTTATTCAATCATTATAGTCTTTAAATTGTGCATATAGGCTGTGATTTACTTAGAATTAAATACAAATTGAACTAAAAATGACTTATTAGTGACTTTGAATTCATTGTTAGAATTCATTTTTAGAAACACGAGTTTGGCCAATCTGTGGCTTCAGGCTCATGCGATGGTAACTGGAGAGCAGGCCAGAAGCAGAGAATATCCTCTCTACACTTGCAGAGCCACTGGGGATGCTAAACACCCTTTTGGCCACTCTTGCCAGGCTGGGCAGAGATGCAAAGTAGTTTTTAAAAAATTCTATAAGTAGGCAAAATAACCCAATCAAAACGGAACGGTCCTTGAACGTGGGAATATGGGCCAAAATCAATTATAGTCTATTGTATAGATAATAGAACAAAAATGAACAACAAGTAATCTGATTTTTAGTTTATAAATACTTTGCTACAATGACACACTTAGTTATCTACCCACCTCGTTCCTTTCTTTTAGCATATGCACATAGTAAGTACACCATCATGCTTTCGGGATACGTGTCTTTTCAGATTCCACAATGATTCTTTAGTTGTGGACACTACATAACCACACTCCCTTTCTTGCTCTTGGTCCTCATCTTTGTAAGTCACCTTGATTTAGCACCTGTGTGTTTTATCAGTTTCTTTATGAAAATATTTAGCGAACTCCATGACAGTAGCTAAAGCAAGGGGCTAAAGCAGCGCACAAGTAGACTACAAATGCATGCTGGGCCAGGCATGACCTGAGCTTGTGAAGTGAGGGCTATTGGAGCCCTACTGGAGTGAAATTGGAGCGGGTGAGAAGGCTGACGCCTTTGGGAATCTCGCTCCGCGCTCACATACTCTGGTTCGAGCATGTGATAGCGGACTAGCATCTCCAATTTGGGTTAGAAACAGGATGGAAAGATAAAAAAAAAAAAAGTTTGATTATGTTTACTCAGGCATTATCCGTTGCTAATGTAAGAACAACACTTGTAAATGTTTTGGAGATTTTCAGTTATGCAGTTAGTTAACTCAAATTGCTATTTGGTGTTGGAGGTTTTTATGACGCAAATAATTAAAGGGGCAGCGCATTCAATAACGTGATATTTCAGTTTTTGTGTAAGAGCTGTTTAAAAAAATGCCTGGAATTTCAGCTTGTTTCATGTCGTTTTAGTCCGCCACATAATGTCACACGCCAATCTGATTATAATAGACCAATGACCGTTCATCTGAAATTGGTACGCCCGGTGAAATTGGTACTTCTCATACCACTTTCAGACATATGGAATGTGGCACACAGCGCCTCGGCTACGGCATGTTTGTTTGTCTGAAAGGGTACACTATGGCTTTCTAAATGCCGCCACCAAACCTTCTCTGGAGATAGTTCCACTAGCTGGATTCCCAACTTAGGGAAATAGTGTATGCTCGCCGCGTTTCCCAAACTAGGGGTCCCATGTGGGGTCGCCTGATTTGAAAATGGGGTCGCGACAGAATCTCTGAATAAAATAAAAATTAGTTCATACAACTGCGGTTAAGCGAGGAACCTCCGATCTGTTTTTCTACTGCAAATGTCGCTCTAACTTTTGAACGGTTGGAGCTATAAGCTACTATGACCCCATTCCTGAAAACTAAGACTCTCAGGAAAACAAATCTGTTTCCCTTTACGATGCTCACAAGCCTCGCAGGACTCGTTAGAACAGAGTGGACAGGACTAGGCATAATCAGACTGGGGGGAAAAGCGGCAAATCATTTAAAGCAATAATTATGTTTTTTCTACACAGAAGAGCATACACAATTATTGCCTGGTGATCTTACTGATACCTTTCTGAATCATTTCAGTCACTTCAAACAATACTTTAAATACTGTCAAAGTACTGTCAGACTGATTTGTAATAGACTGTCATAGCTCCAAATAAAAAGTAAACATTGGTTTTTGATTAGGTTCCCAAAAACTATTTTTATGTCAGTGTAATTGTGTGTGTGCAATAAGTGTGTAATACTGCAATTTTTCCACCTTCCCTGTCAGGGGATGAAATTATAGTTGAGTAGCTCTGTATAGTAATGTCAGTGTTCGAGAGAATTGGTGATTATAGTGTAAATAAAACCACTACCTTTATTATAACCTTTGCTTATTATTTATCTTTTTATTATGTTATGTAAATAACTGCCAAGATAATTTATGAAGAATGACAACAACCTTTAATTGAAGTCTGGTTTCTTTATGTACATTCAACAACAGACAACATTCCAAAATGTAATTCAAGAGTGTTTACTCAGAAAAATTGACTGAAGATTATAACATGGGCCTCTGCGTCTCAGAGACATAACACAGTAAACTGTGTTAGGTCTCTGAGACGCAGAGGCCTGTAGTCTGCCCTGTAGTTAATCATGGCGTTCTGCTATGAATAGATGTCGAGACAGACGGGATATAGTCCAGGATGGTCCACCATGCAAACAGGCTGTTCTGGGACCTGTCTGCATCTTTTGGTGACCTATTGAAAACAGTACAACAATGATATAGCAAATTAAGATGCACAATGTATTTTGATGACAAAACAAAGTAGCCTACACACCTGTGTAAGTTTCCTCGCTTTCAGGGACCGACTCCAGCTCCAAATGATAGGTTGAATAACGTGCCTTTGTTGTTGTTTTTTTGAAGGGGTAAAGGGGTGGGCTCTAGATCATCCTATCAGCCAATCAGGGCTGTTTATGTAAATATCTTCACATTTGTATGCTAACGCCCACAAGATCAGACTGAGCATTTCAATGGCCAAAGGAGGCTCAGGGAAATACAAATATACAGTGGGGGAAAAAAGTATTTAGTCAGCCACCAATTGTGCAAGTTCTCCCACTTAAAAAGATGAGAGAGGCCTGTAATTTTCATCATAGGTACACGTCAACTATGACAGACAAATTGAGAAAAAGAATTCCAGAAAATCACATTGTAGGATTTTTTATGAATTTATTTGCAAATTATGGTGGAAAATAAGTATTTGGTCACCTACAAACAAGCAAGATTTCTGGCTCTCACAGACCTGTAACTTCTTCTTTAAGAGGCTCCTCTGTCCTCCACTCATTACCTGTATTAATGGCACCTGTTTGAACTTGTTATCAGTATAAAAGACACCTGTCCACAACCTCAAACAGTCACACTCCAAACTCCACTATGGCCAAGACCAAAAAGCTGTCAAAGTACACCAGAAACAAAATTGTAGACCTGCACCAGGCTGGGAAGACTGAATCTGCAATAGGTAAGCAGCTTGGTTTGAAGAAATCAACTGTGGGAGCAATTATTAGGAAATGGAAGACATACAAGACCACTGATAATCTCCCTCGATCTGGGGCTCCACGCAAGATCTCACCCCGTGGGGTCAAAATGATCACAAGAACGGTGAGCAAAAATCCCAGAACCACACGGGGGGACCTAGTGAATGACCTGCAGAGAGCTGGGATCAAAGTAACAAAGCCTACCATCAGTAACACACTACGCCGCCAGGGACTCAAATCCTGCAGTGCCAGACGTGTCCCCCTGCTTAAGCCAGTACATGTCCAGGCCCGTCTGAAGTTTGCTAGAGTGCATTTGGATGATCCAGAAGAGGATTGGGAGAATGTCATATGGTCAGATGAAACCAAAATATAACTTTTTGGTAAAAACTCAACTCGTTGTGTTTGGAGGACAAAGAATGCTGAGTTGCGTCCAAAGAACACCATACCTACTGTGAAGCATGGGGGTGGAAACATCATGCTTTGGGGCTGTTTTTCTGCAAAGGGATCAGGACGACTGATCCGTGTAAAGGAAAGAATGAATGGGGCCATGTATCGTGAGATTTTGAGTGAAAACCTCCTTCCATCAGCAAGGGCATTGAAGATGAAATGTGGCTGGGTATTTCAGCATGACAATGATCCCAAACACACCGCCCGGGCAACGAAGGAGTGGCTTCGTAAGAAGCATTTCAAGGTCCTGGAGTGGCCTAGCCAGTCTCCAGATCTCAACCCCATAGAAAATCTTTGGAGGGAGTTGAAAGTCCATGTTGCCCAGCGACAGCCCCAAAACATCACTGCTCTAGAGGAGATCTGCATGGAGGAATGGGCCAAAATACCAGCAACAGTGTGTGCAAACCATGTGAAGACTTACAGAAAACGTTTGACCTGTGTCATTGCCAACAAAGGGTATATAACAAAGTATTGAGAAACTTTTGTTATTGACCAAATACTTATTTTCCACCATAATTTGCAAATAAATTCATTAAAAATCCTACAATGTGATTTTCTGGATATTTTTTTCTCATTTTCTCTGAACTTGCACAATTGGTGGCTGACTAAATACTTTTTTCCCCCACTGTATGTTGGAGTTATTTTCATAAATAAACACACACAGTGATTTATTAGACATACAGTGATTTAAAAATAGAAATAAAAAGACTGCATGTGGGCTTAAAGCATTTGGCAGTCAGATGAATGGATGAAGCAAATTATTTCAAAGGTAAACTGCAGTCCCAGTCTAGTCTAGCGTGTGTATATGTGTGTGTGTGTGTGTGCGTGCATGTGTGTGATATTCCGTCCATCCCCTGGCCACTCTCCAGTCCTATCAAGCCCACAGGTGGCTGACCCAATCACAGAGCGATTATCAAGTAATACATTTCTTCACTTGGCAAAAGCTGTTGTTTTGACAGCCAACATCCGCTAATCCTTGGATCTGGAGCCAGCTGAAAAACACTGGATGATTTCAAGCCCAATCCCCGTTCCAAACCCATTCTAATACCATTCTAGCTAGATCATAACCCATCAAATCCTCATATGGTAACACTATTTTTCTAGGAGTGCTCATGAACAGTTTTTAAACCATTATCAAATAGCCTTAATTATCTGACTTGATTTTAAATCACAAAATATATTATGTTTATTTATTGATATAACAGAACACTTGTATATATAAACAGTTTATTAGGGCCTGTAATCATATCAATCAACACTTATTAATTACGAAGATGGCGGCCTCGCGACTAGCTCTTAGGAAACTTTGCGGTATTTTGTTTTTTGATGTATTATTTTGTACATTATTAGCTCAGAAAGTGTTTTTTATCATTACATACAGCCGGGAAAAACTATTGGATATCAGAGCGGCAGTAACCCACCAGCATTACGACCAGGAATACAACTTTCCAGAAGCAGATCCTTTGTTTGCTCTCCCTAGGGCAATTGAACTGATTCCAGCGGCTGACCCAAAACATCGCCGGCAGAGGAGAGGCACTCGGAGCGGTCTGCTGGTTCGACTTAGGAGGGGCGCACAACACCCACCACTTCCAAGTATATTACTCGCTAATGTTCAGTCTTTGGATAACAAGTTCGACGAGCTCAGGGCAAGGATTTCTTTCCAGAGAGACATCAGGGCCTGTAACATACTTTGTTTTACGGAAACATGGCTGTCTCTGGATATTCTGTCGAAATCGGTCCAGCCAGATGGGTTCTCAGTTCATCACGCAGACAGAAATAAATATCTCTCCGGGAAGCAGAAGGGCGGAGGTGTATGTTTTATGATTAACGACTCATGGTGTAATTGTGATAACATACAGGAACTCAAGTCCTTTTGTTCACCTGAACTAGAATACCTCACAATCAAATGCCGACTGTATTATCTCCCAAGAAAATGTTATTCGGTTATAGTCACGGCCCAGTATATCCCCCCTCAAGCCGATACCACGACGGCCCTCAAAGAGCTTCACTGGACTTTATGCAAACTGGAACCCACATATCCTGAGGCTGCATTTACTGTAGCCGGGGATTTTAACAAAGCTATTTTGAGGACTAGGCTGCCGAAGTTCTATCAACATAGCGACTGTTGTACACGGGCTGCTAAAATTCTCGACAATTGTTATTCGAACTTCCGGGATGGTTATAAGGCCCTCTCCCGCCCTCCTTTCAGCAAATCTGACCACGACTCCATTTTGCTCCTCCCTTCCTAGAGGCAGAAACTCAAACAGGAAGTACCCGTGCTAAGGACTATTCAACGCTGGTCTGACCAATCGGAATCCACGCTTCAAGATTGTTTTGATCATGCGGACTGAGATATGTTCCGGGTAGCTTGGGAAAATAATTTAGACGAATACACTGAAACAGTGACTGTGGGCTCTCCTTCTCCTTGGCCGACATGAGTAAGACATTTAAGCATGTTAACCCCCGCAAGGCTGCCGGCCCAGACAGCATCCCTAGCCGCGTCCTCAGAGCATGCGCAGACCAGCTGGCAGGAGTGTTTACAGGAATATTCAATCTCTCCCTATCCCAGTCTGCTGTCCCCACATGCTTCAAGGTGGCCACCATTGTTCCTGTACCCAAGAAAGCAAAGGTAACTGAACTAAATGACTATCGCCCCGTAGCACTCACCTCTGTCATCATGAAGTGCTTTGAGAGACTAGTCAAGGATCATTACATTTACATCATTTAGCTCTTATCCAGCACGACTTACAATTAGTGAATACATATTATTTTTTTATACTGGCCCCCCGTGGGAAACGAACCCACAACCCTGGCGTTGCAAACGCCATGCTCTATCAACTGAGCTACATCCCTGCCGGCCATTCCCTCCCCTACCCTGGACGACGCTGGGCCAATTGTGCGCCGCCCATGAGTCTCCCGGTCGCGGCCGGCTGCGACAGAGCCTGGATTCGAACCAGGATCTCTAGTGGCACAGTTAGCACTGCGATGCAGTGCCTTAGACCACTGCGCCACTCAGGAGTACATATCACCTCTACCTTTCCTGTCACCCTAGACCCCAGACCCACTTCAATTTGCTTAACGCCCAAATAGATCCACAGACGATGCAATCGCTCACTGCACACTGCCCTATCCCATCTGGACAAGAGGAATACCTATGTAAGAATGCTGTTCATTGACCTAAGCTCAGCATTCAACACCATAGTACCCTCCAAGCTCATCATTAAGCTTGAGGCACTGGGTCTAAACCCCGCCCTGTGCAACTGGGTCCTGGACTTCCTGACGGGCCGCCCTCAGGTGGTGAAGGTAGGAAACAACATCTCCACTTTGGTGATCCTCAACACTGAGGCCCCTCAAGGCTGCGTGCTCAGCCCCCCTCCTGTACTCCCTGTTCACCCATGACTGCGTGGCCAAGCACGCCTCCAACTCAATCATCAAGTTTGCAGACGACACAACAGTAGTCGGCTTGATTACCAACAATGACGAGACAGCCTACAGGGAGGAGGTGAGGGCTCTGGGAGTGTGGTGCCAGGAAAATAAACTCTCACTCAACATCAACAAAACAAAGGAGATGATCGTGGACTTCAGGAAACAGCAGAGGGTGCACCCCCCTATCCACATCGACTGGTCCGCAGTGGAGAAGGTGGAAAGCTTCAAGTTCCTTGGCGTACACATCACTGACAAACTGAAATGGTCCACCCATGCAGACCATGTGGTGAAGAAGGAGCAACAGAGCCTCTTCAACCTCAGGAGGCTGAAGAAATGTTGCTTGGCACCTAAAACCCTCACAAACTTTTACAGATGCACAATTGAGAGCATCCTGTTGGGCTGTATCACCACCTGGTACGGCAACTGCACCGCCCGCAAACGCAGGGCTCTCCAGAGGGTGGTGCAGTCTGCCGAACGTATTACCGGGGGCAAACTCCCCGCCCTCCAGGACACCTACAGCACCCGATGTCACAGGAAGGCCAAAAAGATCATCAAGGGCATCAACCACCCGAGCCACTGCCTGTTCACCCCGCTATCATCCAGAAGGCGAGGTCAGTACAGGTGCATCAAAGCTGGGACAGAGAGACTGAAAACAGCTTCTATCTCAAGGCAATCAGACTGTTAAATAGCCATCAATAGCACATTAGAGGCTGCTGCTGCCTATTAAAATCACTGGCCACTTTAAGAAATGGAACACTAGTCACTAATAATGTTTGCATATCTTGCATTACTCATCTCATATGTATATACTGTATTCTATAATATTCGACTGTATCTTAGTCCATGCCGCTCTGTCATTGCTCGTCCATATATGTATATATTCATAATTCCATTCGTTACTTAAATTTGTGGGTATTGGGTATATGTTGTGAAATTGTTAGATACTAGTTGTTAGATATTACTGCACTGTCAGAGCTAGAAGCACAAGCATTTCGCTACACCCACAATAACATCTGCTAAACACGTGTATGTGACAAATACAATTTGATTTGATGAAGAAAAGTTTCACTCTTTTCTATTTGAAGTGTTAACATGGCATCCTTGATAAACAATCATGTTTCTAACAAGGCTTGTCTAATGATGTCCGTAACATAGTTTTGTCTAGAAACCTTGAGAAGCTCTTTGAAGCTGAAGCTGGGGATATTGTCTGAATATTACAACAGAATATGTTTTGCTATTCTCTCCAATACAACTCAAGCATAAATTGCACTGGATACCAAACTGATTTCAGTTCCTTCGCAACATTTCAGATTCAGACAAATGTGACAATTTGAGGGGAGAGGGAATTATTCTGTAGAATTGTTTTTATCGTCTTAACATCTTTTATCTGAATAAGATAATGACTGAGAAAGACGAATAGCACTGCGGCAAAGGGAGACATCAACTTCACTTCCTTGAGAGTACTCAAAAACACTCAAAAACTAGACACTACTGAAAACTACTATTCTAAGAGTATTCAAACAGTTAGTATTGTGGATGATAAGGCAATGTCCCGATTATCTATGGCTGAAAGTGCAAATGGGTCACATACACTGAGTGTACATGCTCTTTCCATGACAGGTGAATCCAGGTGAATCTATAGTTGCAAAAGTATTCATCCCCTTGGCGTTTTTCCTATTTTGTTGCGTTACAACCTGCAATTTAAATTGATTTTTATTTGGATTTCATGTAATGGACATACACAAAATATTCCAAATTGGTGAAGTGAAAAGATATAAATAAATAACGGAAAAGTGGTGCGTGCATATGTATTCACCCCCTTTGCTATGAAGCCCCTAAATAAGATATGGTGCAACCAATTACCTTCAGAAGCCTCATAATTAGTTAAATAAAGTCCACCTGTGTGCAATCTAAGTGTCACATGATCTGTCACATGATCTCAGTATATATATACACCTGTTCTGAAAGGCCCAAGAATCTGCAACACCACTAAGCAAGGTGCACCAGCAAGCAAGCTGCACCATGAAGACCAAGGAGCTCTCCAAGCAAGTCAGGGACAAAGTTGTGGAGAAGTACAGATCAGGGTTGGGTTATAATAAAATATCAGAAACTTTGAACATCCCACGGAGCACCATTATATCCATTATTAAGAAACTGAAAAAATATGGCACCACAACAAACCTGTCAAGAGAGGTCCGCCCGCCAAATGGCATGTGGGAGACTCCCCAAACATATGGAAGAAGGTACTCTGGTCAGATGAGACTAAAATTGAGCTTTTTGGCCATCAAGGAAAACGCTATGTCTGGCGCAAACCCAACACCTCTCATCACCCTGTGAACACCATCCCCACAGTGAAGCATGGTGGTGGCAGCATCATGCTGTGGGGATGTTTTTCTTCGACAGGGACTGGGAAACTGGTCAAAATTGAAGAAATGATGGATGGCGCTAAATACAGGGAAATTCTTGAGGGAAACCTCAGTTTCAGTCTTCCATAGATTTGAGACTGGGACAGAGGTTCACCTTCCAGCAGGACAATGACCCTAAGCATACTGCTAAAGCAACACTTGAGTGGTTTAAGGGGAAACATTTAAATGTCTTGGAATGTCCTAGTCAAAGCCCAGACCTCAATCCAATTGAGAATCTGTGGTATGACTTAAAGATTGCTGTACACCAGCGGAACCTATTCCAACTTGAAGGAGATGGAGCAGTTTTGCCTTGAAGAATGGGCAAATATCCCAGTGTCTAGATGTGCCAATCTTATAGAGACATACCCCAAGAGACTTGCAGCTGTAATTGCTGCAAAAGGTGGCTCTACAAAGTATTGACTTTGGGGGGGTGAATAGTTATGCACGCTCAAGTTTTCTGTTATTTTGTCTTATTTCTTGTTTGTTTCACAATAAAAAATATGTTGCATCTTCAAAGTGGTAGGCATGTTGTGTAAATCAAATGATACAAACCCCCCAAAAATCAATTTGAATTCCAGGTTGTAAGGCAACAAAATAGGTGAAAGCTATGATCCCTTATTGATGTTACCTGTTAAATCCACTTCAATCAGTGTAGATGAAGGGGAGGAGTCAGGTTAAAGAAGGATTTTTAAGCTTTGTGACAATTGAGACATGGATTGTGTATGTGTGCCATCAGAGGTTGAATGGGCAGACAAAAGATTTACAGTAAGTGCCTTTGAACGGGGTATGGTAGTAGGTGCCAGGCGCCATGGTTTGAGTATGTCAAGAACTGCAACACTGCTGGGTTTTTCACACTCAACAGTTACCCGTGTGTATCAAGAATCATCCACCACCGAAAGGATATCCAGCCAACTTGACACAACTGTGGGAAGCATTGGAGTCATCATGGGCCAGCATCCCTGTGGAATGCTTTCGACACCTTGTAAAGGCCAGCCCAGAGGAATTGAGGCTGTTCTTAGGGCAAAAGGGTATGCAACACAATATTAGTATATTCATGTTTTGTACACTCAGTGTACAGTATATTTGTTTCTACTAACACTCACCCATTTTTTTCTCTCTCTCTCTCTCTCTCTCTCTCTCTCTCTCTCTCTCTCTCTCTCTCTCTCTCTCTCTCTCTCTCTCTCTCTCTCTCTCGGATATCTATTTTAGATTTCATTAAGGAGAAAACAATGTTTATACTCTAATCAATCCAGTTGATGTACTATGATACCATCCTAATTATGTATCTGTCCCCCCTAACATTTACTTGATTTTGTATTATACACTCAATGCTTTGCACCATATTCAGTTGCACTCTCATTCTATCCCCTTAGCTTCCACCTCACTGCACTCACACTCACACTAACAGACACTTCACTGCAGCTCCAGAGCAACCAGACAGAAACACCACAGTAGAGTCTCCCTAGCAAAAGACATAGCAATCTCAATGGGACGAACCAGGTCAAATACACTTTGACAAAAACATACAAATACACAGTCAAATCTTGTGTGCAAAACAATTTTCCAGTCCCAATTCAATTCATGGAAATTAATTTCAATTGATCCTGATAACTGCATGCTCTAGTTTAGTGCATGATCTCTTTACTAGAACTTGACCAGTCAAAACAAATGGAGAAAAGGCTAACCAGGTCAAATATAAATCTGATTGTGAAGCATCCGTACATTACAACAGATACCACATATTTCTTCCCTTGTTATATTTCCTTTCTTTAATATTAATTGTGTTTTCTTTCCTTATTCCAGTGTCTAGTTGTGGATGACATGGCTGATTTAGGACATGGCTAATACATGATTCAGTAGAGAGGAACAGAGACACATTTTGGTCATTTAGCAGACGCTCTTATGCAGAGTGACTTACAGGAGCAATTAGGGTTAAGTGCCTTGCTCAAGGGCACATCAACAGATTTTTCACCTAGTCGGCTCAGGGATTCAAATCAGCTACCTTTCGGTGACTGGCCCAACACTCTTAACCACTAGGCCACCTGCCAAGACCCAGAGTAGACCCCCTCTCCACCAGATTCACATTTCAAAGGCCAAAGGTCAATTGACGGCACCACACAGCTAGACGATCACACAGAGGGATGGGGAAATCATAGCCGCTCCAAGGTTCTCAAAGAAAATAGTCCTGCACTGGGATTCTGCTGTATTCACACTAGCTTTGCCTCAATTGGCTTGCTAGTATTGTTTTTGAAAGCAAACTCTACAAGTGACGCATATTGTCACTGGACAGCACTCGGATGGCTACAGAAATGTGACACACAAATCTAGGTCTAATGGTTAACTTTTCTAGTCGGTTTGTCGCATGTAGACTGAACGTGCTCATTAGGCACTCTGTTTCCTTTCATGTTCACAATGACTGTCATTATATGAAAACATGCTGGATCCTAAATGGTCTGCACACACAGTTTTGTATTGCTATCCTTGTGGGAAATAATTTATTCCCATACAAAATCCTATTTTCCCTAACCCCTAACCCTAAATCTAACCCTAACTCTAACCCTAACCCTAACCTTAACCCTTACCCTAACCATAACCCTAACCTTAACCCATAAGCCTAACCTTAAGACCAAACCCCTAACCCTACAACTATATCTAACCCTAACTCTTAACGCCTAACCCTAAACCTAACCGTAACTCCTAACCCTAACCATAACCTTAAATCTAACCCTAATTGTAATCATAACCCTAAACCTAACCCCTAAGCCAAAAATAGCATTTTTCCTTGTGGGGACCGGCAAAATGTCCCCACTTGTCCGAATTTTCCTTGTTTTATTATCCTTGTGAGAACTTCTGGTACAGACACTGGTACACACACACACACACACACACACGCATGCACGCACACAAACACACACACAAAGCCTAGACCTGGATCAATGGCTTTCAAACAGCCTTGCTTCCTAAGATCAAAGCCTGTGTGTTCTCATCCAACCAGCCACTGCCCAGTGCTGTGGTGTTGATCTGTAAATTGGGGCCATATTGGTGTCAAGAGACTGAGATCCCAGCTAGATTGGCCAGTCATCTTTCGTCAGGGGAAAGCTGTCTGCTGCCTCTAACAAGCTGACAAAATCCTCTCAAATGGATTTCAAAGACACACACAAAGGAAAGAAAAAAAGTGCAGCACACACGCACTCTGGCACGCAAACACACACACACCCACACACACACACACACACACACACACACACACACACACATACACACCTACACCCACACACACACACACAAAGACACAGTGGCTGTCAACATTTGTCTCCAGCCCAGAGAAACATGAGTTGGACTCAGTTTTCAGAATCCGATTCTCCAAAGATGAAAGCTGGGATATGACAGATGCGTACTGTATAAACAGGCAATTGACTGGTTTGCCTGACAGTACAGTAACAGTTGATTAGAAATTAGATTAATCTGATATAAATGCCTCACTTTTGATTAAATACTAGGTTGACTCTGGCAGAAATTGGTAGACAGCTTTTCCTAAAGATGTTTAGCTTTATCACACATTAACAGAATGTTAATCTGTTTTGAGCGGCTTTGGCGGCGTTATGGTATGATATGGCATTAATTCATTTTAACGATGACACTATATCATAGCAAGAGAGAGGGAGAGAGAGTGAGAGAGAATCAGGGTTCTGAGCACTGGGTTTCCTGTGTAGTGACGTGCCACGCGCACACGCACGCACACACACATTCATGGAGACAGTGTCCCAGTTTCTGTTTCAGAGAGGAAGTGATCGACCACCCCCTAATTCTTCTGGTCTCTCTCTCTTTCTCTCTATCTTTCTGTCTCTCTGTCCCTCTCTAGCACTCACTCACTGCACCCTCACCTGCCTGAATCTAGCACTTCCCTGCATTTACAGAATTTGAACAGACTGTATAATAATTCAAACTGAACAAGTCTAACTGACATTATAACGTATAATTTCTGAATTACAGTTTACCACTGATAATGAACATTGGAGCATGTTTGAAGCAGGTCAGAATACGAATCGGGTAGCATGTTCTGCTTTGTGCGTCAGATAATCATGTCCAAATGTCACTGAAGATTATGTTTCAGCTTCCATTTCTTAACTGCAGTTAAGTTCCAATGCAGGTAAATGCATTGATATTGACACTGCTGCATGTTTGGGCCAAAGGCTGAAAACAGAAACATTTAGGACTGTTCACACTACAGGGCCGAACCAAGCTGAGCCAAACCAAGTATTACTGAGCTAACTTGGTTGCACATGCACCACAGTTGCTGAAAATAAAATATCAGAGCCAGTACAACTTGGTTCAGGTCGGCATGATAGGGTATTGGAAAGCAGAGTAGAACAAAACGGATTGAAGTACCAATTGTCTGGTGTACTACATTTTTACATTTTAGTCATTTAGCAGACGCTCTTATCCAGAGCGACTTACAGTTTTAGTGAGTGCATACATTTTCATACTGGCCCCCCGTGGGAATCGAACCCACAACCCTGGCATTACAAACGCCATGCTCTACCAACTGAGCTACACGGGACTTGCCTTATCTTGATATAGTGTGGAATTTTTTAACTCACCAATTGTGGTAGCTTTCAACAAGGCAAATGCAGTAAAATTGACACCAGTGTATCTTTTGGACTCTAAATTAATACAGAATAGTATTCAATCAACAGTGTTTTTCTGCCCTTATCTTATAACTGGAATTCTAAGACGGCATTGTCATCTCCCAGTCCACTGTTATTGTTGCTTTGTGAGTGGAATTACTCTCAAGGAAGGGAATTTAGGCCCCTTACGGTTTAGTTGGCCAGCCTTGAAGGCCGAAGGGCACTACCATTCTTATTCAGTCGAGTGTGAACGTCGCTGACAAACAATGTTACTTCAAGAGCACAGTCAAATAAAAGAAATTGCACAGTGATAGAAAAAGTATACACACAACTTTGATCTGTCTGAGCAGACATTAGCCAAATCTGAAAGAGCTGAAAAGAGAGGAAGTAATACTGTAGGAGAGAAAAGTGTGTGTGTGTGTGTGTGTGTGTGTGTGTATGTGTGTGTTTGTGTCTTACTGAATCTGAAAGAGCTGGGAAGAGATGATCAGATTGGTGAGAAAAAAGGGATAAAAACACATATGATGTAACCAGTGAAGTCAGTTTGGACACGAGGTGAAACATGGACCTGGATGTCCAAGATAACCCCACAGATCCAGAGTCATTTTTCATAGCTGTCTTAAACAGTCGTATTATGTTATCTTCAAGATGCCCAATGTACTACCCACACAAGGCCCAAAGATGGGATTGAAACCAGAGGCTTATTAGGGTGAGTTGAACTTTGCAGATTGAGAAGATGTGAACTGGCAAGATGTTCTTGACACTTGAGTACCATGTCCATTATATATGGGTACAGGATAACTGCTGTACATAAATATCTATGTCACTTTATTCCTTTACGAGCAATGCAATATCTATCTAGAAGTGTACCCTGATATTGGAAACTTAAATCTTTCATCAATAGCACAACATCTTTGAGCTGCAGTGTACCACTGAGAGGACTTAACATTTTACTGCAGTGGGCTAAATCAGGGTCAAACCGAGCGCTTCTTAAACAAATCTACTTTGACACACATGGTTATGGGCTTAAAAAAAAGAAGTTGAAATATTTTCAATTTTGAGTTTGCATCCCAATATTACACTTTATATACATCACAGAAGACTGAAATATAACAAAACTGTTTGACATAGAAATGGCAGCTTTTCAGCAGTTTTTTTGAAATAATGGTTTATTAATTTTGAAATTATTAAAAATATTAATAACATTCCACCCATGAGGCCACTAGGTCATTTGACTGCAGGAAAGGGCTACTGCTGTGTGTGTGTGTGTGTGTGTGTGTGTGTGTGTGTGTGTGTGTGTGTGTGTGTGTGTGTGTGTGTGTGTGTGTGTGTGTGTGTGTGTGTGTGTGTGTGTGTGCGTGTGTGCGTGTCTCTCCTGTCTCAAAAACTACTCAGACAAAAAAAATTAAAGATTCCCTGAGGTTAAAATGTACTGTACCTTATAATGCATCAGTTGTATATGGGCATTAACGTCATGTTATCCAGCGGATAATACCATCTAGCTGTACGTCTGTGGGCACCAAGCCATGTCAACAGGGTCACCATGAAATAACATAGTGAGGCAAAATAGGTATTAATCAGACATAGTGCCTATCCGGTGGAGGTCAGAGGTCAGGAGATAAGATAGAGTTTATACAGTGGGGAGAACAAGTATTTGATACACTGCCGATTTTGCAGGTTTTCCTACTTACAAAACATGTAGAGGTCTGTAATTTTTATCATAGGTACACTTCAACTGTGAGAGACAGAATCTAAAACAAAAATCCATAAAATCACATTGTATGATTTTTAAGTAATTCATTTGCATTTTATTGCATGACATAAGTATTTGATACATCAGAAAAGCAGAACTTAATATTTAGTACAGAAACCTTTGTTTGCAATTACAGAGATCATACGTTTCCTGTAGGTCTTGACCAGGTTTGCACACACTGCAGGAGGGATTTTGGCCCACTCCTCCATACAGACCTTCTCCAGATCCTTCAGATTTCGGGGCTGTCGCTGGGCAATACGGACTTTCAGCTCCCTCCAAAGATTTTCTATTAGGTTCAGGTCTGGAGACTGGCTAGGCCACTCCAGGACCTTGCGATGCTTCTTACGGAGCCACTCCTTAGTTGCCCTGGCTGTGTGTTTCGGGTCGTTGTCATGCTGGAAGACCCAGCCACGACCCATCTTCAATGCTCTTACTGAGGGAAGGAGGTTGTTGGCCAAGATCTCGCGATACATGGCCCCATACATCCTCCCCTCAATACGGTGCAGTCGTCCTGTCCCCTTTGCAGAAAAGCATCCCCAAAGAATGATGTTTCCACCTCCATGCTTCACGGTTGGGATGGTGTTCTTGGGGTTGTACTCATCCTTCTTCTTCCTCCAAACACGGCGAGTGGAGTTTAGACCAAAAAGCTCTATTTTTGTCTCATCAGACCACATGACCTTCTCCCAATTCTCCTCTGGATCATCCAGATGGTCATTGGCAAACTTCAGACGGGCCTGGACATGCGCTGGCATGAGCAAGGGGACCTTGCGTGCGCTGCAGGATTTTAATCCATGACGGCGTAGTGTGTTACTAATGGTTTTCTTTGAGACTGTGGTCCCAGCTCTCTTCAGGTCATTGACCAGGTCCTGCCGTGTAGTTCTGGGTTGATCCCTCACCTTCCTCATGATCATTGATGCCCCACGAGGTGAGATCTTGCATGGAGCCCCAGACCGAGGGTGATTGACCGTCATCTTGAACTTCTTCCATTTTCTAATAATTATGCCAACAGTTGTTGCCTTCTCACCAAGCTGCTTGCCTATTGTCCTGTAGCCCATCCCAGCCTTGTGCAGGTCTACAATTTTATCCCTGATGTCCTTACACAGCTCTCTGGTCTTGGCCATTGTGGAGAGGTTGGAGTCTGTTTGATTGAGTGTGTGGACAGGTGTCTTTTATACAGGTAACGAGTTCAAACAGGTGCAGTTAATACAGGTAATGAGTGGAGAACAGTAGGGCTTCTTAAAGAAAAACTAACAGGTCTGTGAGAGCCGGAATTCTTACTGGTTGGTAGGTGATCAAATACTTATGTCATGCAATAAAATGCAAATGAATTACTTAAAAATCATACAATGTGATTTTCTGGATTTTTGTTTTAGATTCCGTCTCTCACAGTTGAAATGTACCTATGATAAAAATTACAGACCTCTACATGCTTTGTAAGTAGGAAAACCTGCAAAATCGGCAGTGTATCAAATACTTGTTCTCCCCACTGTATATTGAACCACATGACTATTACTACTATTATTATCCAGTATTGCGCAATAAGCACTGCCATTATGTCATACTGGTACAGTATTAAGTCATTTCCACGGCAACACGTTGTAACTGGATGGAAACTTCTTGATGGGGGCAGGGGTTCACATACAAATAATATGGATAGAACTACCATACACATTTACTGCAAGGTAACATTTCATTGTGTGCTGGATGGCCCAAACTTGGTAGTCACACACACACACACAGCCGCACACTTGCACGCACACACACACGCGCACATGTGCACGCATTTAGATGCACAACCACGCTGAGTATACAAAACATTAAGAACACCTGCTCTTTCCATGAAATAGACTGACCAGGTGAAACCTATAATCCCTTATTGATGTCACTTCAATCAGTGTAGATGAAGGGGAGGAGACTGGTTAAATAAGGATTTTTAAGCCTTGAGACAGTTGAGACATGGATTGTGTTTGTGTTTATTCAGAGGATGAATGGGCAAGCCAAAAGATTTAAGTAGTAGGGTAGTAGAAGGGTAGGTAACAACACATCTGCCACACTGATCCTCAACACGGGGGCCCCTCAGGGGTGCGTGCTCAGTCCCCTCCTGTACTCTCTGTTCACCCATGACTGCATGGCCAGGCACGACTCCAACACCATCATTAAGTTTGCCGACGACACAACAGTGGTAGGCCTGATCACCGACAACGATGAGACAGCCTATAGGGAGGAGGTCAGAGACCTGGCCGTGTGGTGCCAGGACAACAACCTCTCCCTCAACGTGACCAAGACAAAGGAGATGATTGTGGACTACAGGAAAAAAAAGAGGACTGAGCACGCCCCCATTCTCATCGACGGGGCTGTAGTGGAACAGGTTGAGAGCTTCAAGTTCCTTGGTGTCCACATCACCAACGAACTATCATGGTCCAAACACACCAAGACAGTCGTGAAGAGGGCACGACAAAGCCTATTCCCCCTCAGGAGACTGAAAAGATTTGGCATGGGTCCTCAGATCCTCAAAAAATTCTACAGCTGCACCATCGAGAGCATCCTGACTGGTTGCATCACCGCCTGGTATGGCAACTGCTTGGCCTCCGACCGCAAGGCACTACAGAGGGTAGTGCGTATGGTCCAGTACATCACTGGGGCCAAGCTTCCTGCCATCCAGGACCTCTATACCAGGCGGTGTCAGAGGAAGGCCCTCAAAATTGTCAAAGACTCCAGCCACCCTAGTCATAGACTGTTCTCTCTGCTACCGCACGGCAAGCGGTACCGGAGTGCCAAGTCTAGGTCCAAAAGACTCCTCAACAGCTTCTACCCCCAAGCCATAAGACTCCTGAACAGCTAATCATGGCTACCCGGACTATTTGCACTGCCCCCCCACCCCATCCTTTTTACGCTGCTGCTACTCTGTTAATTATTTATGCATAGTCACTTTAACTCTACCCACATGTACATATTACCTCAACTACCTCAACTAGCCGGTGCCCCCGCACATTGACTCTGCAACGGTACCCCCCTGTATATATAGCCTCCCTACTGTTACTTTATTTTACTTCTGCTCTTTTTTTCTCAACACTTTTTTTGTTGTTGTTTTATTTTTAGCATTTCACTGTAATGTCTGCACCTGTTGTATTCGGCGCATGTGACCAATACAATTTGATTTGATTTGATTTGAAGTGCCTTTGAACGAGGTATGGTAGTGGGTTCCAGGCGCACTGGTTTGTGTCAAGAACTGCAACGCTGCTGTGTTTTTCACTCTCAACAGTTTCCCATGTGTATCAAGAATGATCCACCACCCAAAGGACATCCAGCCAACTTGGCACAACATGGGCCAGCATCCCTGTGGAACGCTTTCGATACCTTGTAGACTCCATGCCTTTCAGGTGCTTGCAATGATGACACCCATGAAATGTTATCTGTCCATGTGCTTGTTATGCAGTCTATGCCAGGCTATACCAGAGGTGACAGTATCACAAACAATAATTGGAGTCCTTAGGTTGACAGCGCAATGCATTTGTACAGTCATGGTCAAAAGTTTTGAGAATGACACAAGTATTGGTCTTCACAAAGTTCGCTGCTTCAGTGTTATGAGATATTTTTGTCAGATGTTACTATGGTATACAGAAGTATAATTACAAGCATTCCATAAGTGTCAAAGGCTTTTATTGACAATTACATTAAGTTTATGCAAAGAGTCAATATTTGCAGTGTTGACCCTTCTTTTTCACGACCTCTGCAATCCGCCCTGGCATGCTGTCAATTAACTTCTGGGCCACATCCTGACTGATGGCAGCCCATTCTTGCATAATCAATGCTTGGAGTTTGTCAGAATTTTTTTATTTATTTTTTTGTCCACCCACCTCTTGAGGATTGACCACAAGTTCTCAATGGGATTAAGGTCTGGGGAGTTTCCTGGCCATGGACCTAAAATGTTGATGTTTTGTTCCCCGAGCCACTTAGTTATCACTTTTGCCTTATGGCAAGGTGCTCCATCATGCTGGAAAAGGCATTGTTTGTCACCAAACTGTTCTTGGATGGTTGGGAGAAGTTGCTCTTGGAGGATGTGTTGGTACCATTCTTTATTCATGGCTGTGATCTTAGGCAAAATTGTGAGTGAGCCCACTCCCTTGGCTGAGAAGCAACCCCACACATGAATGGTCTCAGGATGCTTTACTGTTGGCATGACACAGGACTGATGGTAGCGCTCACCTTGTCTTCTCCGGACAAGGTGTTTTTCAGATGCCCCAAACAATCTGAAAGGGCATTCATCAGAGAAAATGACTTTACCCCAGTCCTCAGCAGTCCAATCCCTGTACCTTTTGCAGAATATCAGTCTGTCCCTGATGTTTTTCCTGGAGAGAAGTGGCTTCTTTGCTGCCCTTCTTGACACCAGGCCATCCTCCAAAAGTCTTCGCCTCACGGTGCGTGCAGATGCACTCACATCTGCCTGCTGCCATTCCTGAGCAAGCTCTGCACTGGTGGTGCCCCGATCCCGCAGCTGAATCAACGTTAGGAGACGGTCCTGACGCTTGCTCGACTTTCTTGGGCGCCCTGGCGCCTTCTTCACAAGAATTGAACCTCTCTCCTTGAAGTTCTTGATGATCCGATAAATGGTTGATTTAGGTACAATCTTACTAGCAGCAATATCCTTGCCTGTGAAGCCCTTTTTGTGCAAAGCAATGATGACGGCACGTGTTTCCTTGCAGGTAACCATGGTTAACAGAGGAAGAACAATGATTTCAAGCACCACCCTCCTTTTACAGCTTCCAGTCTGTTATTCTAACTCAATCAGCATGACAGGGTGATCTCCAGCCTTGTCCTTGTCAACAATCTCACCTGTGTTAACGAGAGAATCACTGGCATGATGGCAGCTGGTTCTTTTGTGGCAGGGCTGAAATGCAGAGGACATTTTTGGGGGGGATTAAGTTCATTTTCATGGCAAAGAGGGACTTTGCTATTAATTGCAATTCATCTGATCACGCTTCATGACATTCAGGAGTATATGCAAATTGCCATCATCAAAACTGAGGCAGAAGACTTTGTGGAAATTAGTATTTGTGTCATTCTCAAAACTTTTGACCACGACTGTACATTTTACATTTTTAAATTTTAGTCATTTAGCAGACGCTCTTTATCCAGAGCGACTTACAGGAGCAATTAGGGTTAAGTGCCTTGCTCAAGGGCACATCGACAGATTTTTCACCTAGTCGGCTTGGGGATTAGAACCAGCGACCTTTCGGTTACTGGCACAACGCTCTTAACCACTAAGCTACCTGCCGAAAATCATAATGGTTTGATTTGAACAGTATAATGCCAGTTTGTTCCTAATATACATACTATAAATTCTACTGATTTAAAGGACTGTGGCATGGCTATATACAGTAAGCTACAAAAGTATTGGGACAGTGACCAATGTTTTGTTGTTTTGGCTCTGTACTCCAGCACTTTGGATTTTAAATGCTACCATGATTCCGATAGTCCTGAATGAATCATGAATAATGATGAGTGAGAAAGTTACAGACGCACAAATATAAAAAAATATAAAAAATAAAAAATTGGTCATTTAGCAGACGCTCTTATCCAGAGCGACTTACAGGAGCAATTAGGGTTAAGTGCCTTGCTCAAGGGCACATACAGATTTTTCACCTAGTTCGCTCGGGGATTAGAACCAGCGACCTTTCGGTTACTGGCACAACGCTCTTAACCACTAAGCTACCTGCCGCCCTTATATCATACCCACCCCCAAAATGCTAACCTCCCCTGTTATTCTAATGGTGTCTTAGGGGTATGATATTTGTGCTTCTGTAACTTTCTCACTCATCATTATTCACGATTCATTTAGGACTATCCGTAATCAAGGTAGCATCCACATTCATGTAGAAGTGTCTAGAAACATATTCTATTCTCATTCACAATAAAAGTGACTCCAAAATGGCACAATCATTCATTTCTATTGGGCACAAAATAATCTGAAACACAACCAAAACAAACAGCAAATGCATCCAACAAGTTTGTAGAGTCATAAGCTTGATAAGGGCCCAAATACTAAACCACTTTAATACACATATAAGTAAATTTGTCCCAATACTTCTGGTCCCCTAAAATGGGGGGACTATGTATAAAAAGTGCTGTCATTTCTAAACGGTTCACCCGATATGTATGAAAATAACCTCAAATTAAAGCTGACAGTCTGCACATTAACCTCATAGTCATTGTATCATTTTAAATCCAAAACGCTGGAGTACAGAGCCAAAACAACAAAACATTGGTCACTGTCCCAATACTTTTGTACCTCACTGTATGCCCAGAATGTTGTTTCAGTGGATTTATGCAGTAGGAAAATCACCAAGGAGACATTATATTGGTTCCTTATGCATAAGGAATTACAAACTTTCAAAAAATGTCCTGTCCTTGCCAACTGGAGCTAAAACATGGCATGCATACAGGTTAGCCAGCCAGGCAGCGAGTCAGTCAAATAGCCAGCAAGCAAACCAGTCCTTCAGATAGCCAGCAAGCCAGTCAGTTAGCCAACCAGCCAGTTAGAAAGCCAACCAGCCAGTCAGATAGCCAGCAAGGCAAGAGACCAGTCCGTCAGCCAACAACAAAGCCAGTGTGTTGATCAGCTGAGGGATCAAGCGATGAAATCTGCAGCGGTGAGATACAGAGATACTCTGACATACAGTACGTGGCAGCACAAGATACACACACACACACACACACACAGCTCCATAGTGTTGTGATCATCTACAGTACAGAGATAAGAGGCGATCAGGAGACGGGATAAGGAACTGTCACAGTGCCGCATGCTGAATTCAGAGCAGTATTCCATTGACTGATTGTGGATGGATGCTGTACGTGTAGTCACTGTGTTCTTTTAGTACTCTGTGTTGTCACCAACACCAGAGTTATACGCTATCTTACACAGAAAATTGGCCAGTGTTACCTAGTGCTGATTTTTCATTTCTAGTGTTGATTCAGGTGTTAAATTAACACTTATTGGTGTAAAGGAATGCTTTATGATATGCTGAAAATAACGATGATTTCTGATGCATTTCTGAGTTTTCAGCACATGCTCAATAATTTGACAAAAATGAAATCCATACTTTTCTTTCAAGCACAAATCATTTTGGGATTCCCTCCGGATATCATACATGGTATGGCCGGATATTGAAACATTACATATCCTGAGATAGGCCTATGTGGACATCTTATTTTCTCTATATGATGACAAATACTGACAGTAGGACTACATAGTATATTTTCTCAGCACATACAATGCATATGCTCTTGACTGAGGTCCATATCAGGATCTTGATATGCTTTTTGATATGCTAAATAAGGACCATTGCTTATTTGAGTTTTGAGGACAGGCTCAATAATTTGACAAATATTAAATCCATATAATTATTTCAGACACTAGCTATAATTTCTGTATTCACTCTGCATAAAGAAGGCGCAAACTGCAAGCTAAAAGCACTGTAACTGGTAGCCTAGCAACAAGAATCAAATCAAATCAAATGTATTGGCCACATGCGCCGAATACAACAGGTGCAGACATTACAGTGAAATGCTTACTTACAGCCCTTAGCCAACAGTGGATTTATTTTTTATAAAAAAGTAGAATAAAACAACAAAAAAAGTGTTGAGAAAAAAAGAGCAGAAGTAAAATAAAATAACAGTAGGGAGGCTATATATACAAGGGAGTACCGGTGCAGAGTCAATGTGCGGGGGCACCGGCTAGTTGAGGTAGTTGAAGTAATATGTACATGTGGGTAGAGTTAAAGTGACTATGCATAAATAATTAACAGAGTAGCAGCAGCGTAAAAAGATGGGGTGGGGGGGCAGTGCAAATAGTCCGGGTAGAATCACGTTTTTTCTGCTGTGGAGTTACAACTGTAATTTTTGAATTTTGATTATTATTATTATTTTTTACCTCCTATCAAGCCTCATGGTGACAGCTAATGTTTTAACACATTTAGGCATATTTTGTATTACTGTTTAATATAAGCTATCAAGCTAACTAATTTAGCTAGCTAGCTAACTAGCAACTTGGCTAGCTAGCTAACTTAGCTTGTTCCAGGTAGTTTTCTTGTCATGTACAATGGGGAAAAAAAGTATTTAGTCAGCCACCAATTGTGCAAGTTCTCCCACTTAAAAATATGAGAGTGGCCTGTAATTTTCATCATAGGTACATGTCAACTATGACAGACAAAATGAGAAAAAAAATCCAGAAAATCACATTGTAAGATTTTTAATGAATTTATTTGCAAATTATGGTGGAAAATAAGTATTTGGTCAATAACAAAAGTTTCTCAATACTTTGTTATTTACCCTTTGTTGGCAATGACACAGGTCAAACGTTTTCTGTAAGTCTTCACAAGGTTTTCACACACTGTTGCTGGTATTTTGGCCCATTCCTCCATGCAGATCTCCTCTAGAGCAGTAATGTTTTGGGGCTGTCGCTGGGCAACACGGACTTTCAAATCCCTCCAAAGATTTTCTATGGGGTTGAGATCTGGAGACTGGCTAGGCCACTCCAGGACCTTGAAATGCTTCTTACGAAGCCACTCCTTCGTTGCCCGGGCGGTGTGTTTGGGATCATTGTCATGCTGAAAGACCCAGCCACGTTTCATCTTCAATGCCCTTGCTGATGGAAGGAGGTTTTCACTCAAAATCTCACGATACATGGCCCCATTCATTCTTTCTTTTACACGGATCAGTCGTCCTGGTCCCTTTGCAGAAAAACAGCCCCAAAGCATGATGTTTCCACCCCCATGCTTCACAGTAGGTATGGTGT
>NC_139992.1:54715873-54778373 GCF_964263955.1 Coregonus lavaretus
TTGGAGTGGGTCTAGGGTGTCTGGGATGATAGTGTTGTGTGTCATGACCAGCCTTTCAAGGCACTTCATAATTAGAGATGTGAGTGCTACGGGGCGATAGTCATTTAGGCAGGTTACCTCGAAGCTCTTGGTAACAGGGACAATGGTGGTCAGCTTGAAACATGCTGGGATTACAGACTGGGACAAGGAAAGATTGAAAATATCCGTGAAGACACTTGCCAGCTGGTGTGAGCATGCTTTGAGAATGCACCCTGGTATTCAGTCTGATTGTTAACCTGTTTAAATGTTTTGCTCACATCGGCCACGGAGGGCGAGATGACACAGTCATCCGGAAAAACAGGGGCTTTCACACAAGGCACAGTGTTAAATTCCTCAAAGCGAGCATAAAAGGCATTTAGCTTGTTTGGGAGTTCTGCATCGCTCGTTTGGGAGTTCTGCATCGCTGGACAACTCACGGCTGGGTTTCCCTTCAAAATCCATTATCGTCTGCAAGCCCTGCCACATACAACGAGCATTGGAGCCGGTGTAATAGGATTCTACCTTCCTCCTATATTGTCCCTTTGCATGTCTGATGTCTCATCGGAGGTCGTAGCGGGCTTTCTTGTATGCGTCCATGTCCGTGTCCCGTTCCTTGTAAGCGGCAGCTCTAGCCTTCAGCCCAGCGCAGATATTGCCTGTAATCCATGGTTTTTGGTTTGGATACGTTCTTACATTCACTGTGGGGACGACATCGTCTATTCTCTTATTGATGAAGCCTCTAACTGTTGTGTTAAACTCCTCAATGCTATCAGATGAATCCTGGAACGTATCCCAGTCTGTACTAGCCAAACATTCTTGTAGCCTCGCATCTGGTTCATCCGATCACTTCCGTATTGAGAGCATCACTAGAACATCCTGTTTGAGCTTTTGTAAACAGGAAGCAGGAGAATGGCGTCATGGTCAGATTTGCCGAAGCGAGGACTAGGGAGGGCCTTTGAGTAGAATAAAAGTGATCTAGAGTTTTAGCAACCCTTTGTGTGTGCTAAAGACGTGGTGCAGGAGACGTGTTGGTAGAAGTGAGGTAGGACAGTTTTTAGTCTCCCCGCGTTAAAGTCTCCGCCCATCCAGACCAGAAACGCTGCCTCTGGGTGAGCAGTTTCTTGTTTGTTTATGGCCCCATACAGTTTGTTGAGTGCCCGAGTGGTATTGGCTTGTGGAGGGATGTAGACAGCTGTGATAATTACAGATGAGAACTCTCTTGGTAGATAAAAGGGTCTGCAGCTTACCATTAAGGTTATATTGGCATTAGTGGGGCTTTCCCCTTACAGACTTACCTAAGGGTTCCTCTTCTCTTTCTTAATAATTCACCTTCTCCCACTAATCAATACGCTGCTCTTTCCAGTCTCCTGCTTTCCCATTATCTGTCACGCCCACATCATTTATCAGGCAGATCGCTCAAGAGTGACTTCGAAATTGGACGTCTATCCATGTCCTAACGAAGTCGGGAAATGCCTCCACAACTGGCCACTAGGGGCAACAGTGAGCACTATTATCATCAAGTAGGCTTGGGTTTTGCTAGTTTTGCATGTTTGATCACAGTGGTGGACACTCGTTTTTTATTTTCCACATGACTCTGGATCAGAAGACTGCATGTTCAATCCCAGTGGTGGAAAATAATATATATTTTTAACCTAATCCCAAATCTTAACCCTTACCTTAACCCAGGGGTGTCAAACTCATTCCATCGAGGGCCTAGTGTCTGCAGGTTTTTGGTTTTTCCTTTCAATTAAGCCCGAGACAACCAGGTATGGGAAGTTCCTTACTAATTAGTGACCTTAATTCATCAATCAAAGACAAGGGAGGAGCGAAAATCTGCAGACACTAAGCCCTCCGTGGAATGAGTTTGACACCTGTGCATTAACCATTCGGAATGAGTGCCTAAATTTAATGTTTTAACCCTATCCAAAACCTTAGACCTTAACCTTCTAAATTTGACGTTTGGAGCAACTTTGAAATTTTTAGTTTGGAGAAACACAACAATACGGAGCAGGAGGAGTCAACCCAGGGTGTCAAAAACACTTCAGAATTTGACGTTTGGAGCAACTTTGAAATTTGATATTTGGATAAACGTAAATAAACATCTAATTCTGCAGTGAGACTGTGAGAGCTTGTTGCATTTATAGCCCCAAATGCCTCAATAGGGTTTATGCTAACCACAATATTTGTGTGTGTGTGTATGTGTGTGTGTTTGTTTGTGTGTGTATGTACGTGTATGTGTATATGTGTACGTATGTGTATGTGTGTGTGTTTTGGTCATCCATCCATTTTCATAAAGATCTAGGGGGAATCTCCCTGATGGACATAGCTGTGGGCTGTGTCTGAGCCCTGGTTGACAGATCAATGGATGGATGGCCTCCATCATTGCTGGGTTGTCCACAGGGGGCAGAGAAGGATTGGGGATCAATGGCACCAATGCAACCCTACAGGAGGTACCAAGTCATGATGCCCTATGGACAACATGGCGAGAAGATAAGCCAATTTGTGAAGAGAATAATTGTTTTGTAAGTTAGCCCATAGGGCTTTGGTCAAAATTAGTGCACTATATCGGGAATAGGCCGCCGTTTGGGACACAGCCACAGTCTCTCAGCTCCGCTTCTGTACGTCATAAATAAGTGTCTTGTAAACCAGTGACTCAGAAAACAGCTGCAAACTGGTAATTATCTAGAATAAAAAGGGAAATAAAGGAACGAGAGAGGAATGATAGAGGAATGGAGGAGGGGACATGAAATGAATAGACCATAATAACTTCATTAAACAGTTTTAATCATGATTAAATAATAATATGCCATTTAGCAGACGCTTTTATCCAAAGTGACTTACAGTCATGCGTGCATAAATTTTTTTTTGTGTATGGGTGGTCCCGGGGATCGAACCCACTACCTTAGCGTTACAAGCGCCGTGCTCTACCAGCTGAGCTACAGAGGATTAAATCTCATCTAAAGCCATGCTAACCATACAACTCCACTAAATCTAAGTCTTTCCTTACAGATTGGTCCATTACTAATAATAACACAGGTTGCACCCTTTGTTAATAATAACAGTGCCATAATGTGGCTGAGAACCAAAGTATATTCTTAGTCCCGTCTCGCCCCCTGCTAGCGGTGTGCCAGGCCAGCTCTGATGGTTACCTCTGACCTTGTTGTTCATTACTTCTACTGCACACATTTTGTATTTTCAACAACAACAAAATATTCCATCCTATTTTATTTTTTTGATTTAGGCTTTCTGATAATTTTTACCCCCCACAACCAGAAAGGAATTATAAAGGTACTAAAACACCTAGGAAAATCAGATATTTTCTGATTAAAGGGCAATTAAAAATCGAGCAGTTAGGATCATACCCTCCGATAGTGAAGACAGTGAGCTTGAGGACAGTGACAGCAAGGAAGAATGGACCCCAGAATCAGGTTTGAGAGTCAGTGAAATACTAGTTTATGAACAACTTGTATGTTCTTATGAAAAGAGTGCTTGTTTCTACTATATTTCACTTAAAGGGAAATGTTATTGTTTTTCAACTTCATATTCATAATCTCCAGCACCACCCCTCCATCAACATATGTGAAAATGGCACATATCTATGTTTTTGTAGTAAAAAATTTGGAGGAAGATAAGTGTTTCCAATGACATCAGCAACTAATTAGTAGAGAATTAGTAGGCAATTCATAGTAATGCCTACTCATAATTGGTTAAAATCTAATTGATGCACACCAATGATGTCATTAGAAACACTTATCTTCCTCTATCTTTTTTACTACAAAACATAGAAACGCGCCATTTTCACATATGTTGAAGTTGGGGTGGTGCTGGATATTATAAATATGAAGTTGAAAAACAATAACATTTCCCTTTAAGTGAAATATAGTAGAAACAAGCACTCTTTTCATAAGAACATACAAGTTGTTCATAAACTAGTATTTCACTGACTCTCAAACCTGATTCCATTCTTCCTTGCTGTCACTGTCCTCAAGCTCACTGTCTTCACTATCGGAGGGTATGATCCTAACTGCTCGATTAGGCACCTTTCGCTCATAGAATGTGTTCATTGCCTGTGAATGTCAGAGGATATGTTGGCAAAAACATTGACCAAGGCCATCTTTTTACATCAAATTACATTCCTTTCATTGAGTATGATATTGCCCTGAAAAGTAGCCTAACTGCACAATGTTGCCCTGAGGCAACAAAAATATATATACAAATTAAATATTTTAAAAACCTATCAAATATGCTTCTTTAGAGGTTCCTACACAAGTACATTTCATATTTTTTTATTGTCAAGTTATCTCTATTTAAATATGCAAAATAATGAATTGTACAGTATCTTACCCTTCGCTCACACCATGCGCTCGCATCGCTCTGCTTCCTGAAAGAAGGTCCCTTCCCCAATTGATTCATCATATCAACTTCTGCACCTCATTGGATTGTTTACAGTCATCACATATTGTCATGTGTAGGAAAAAAAATGTATTACATGGGCGAGGGGAGCAAAAGGCAAAAGGGTTCATGCATGAAGCTGGTCTCCCACTAGCCCGTGGCCGCTGACCTGCCTGACAATGACACTACATTAGAGAGAGGAGAGAGCAAGCAAATAATAAGGCTCGACTAACATGGCTGTGTCTGACTGTCCTCTGTTGTGGAAATTAGCTATGTAATTAAGCACCTGGAGAAGTGTGGGAACAAGGGCCTATAATGACCTGCACCTATATTTCCTCCTCACCTCTGGGTGATGTGCAGGTATGTGAAGTCAGGAGGCGCGAAATGGAACCCGTTATCTGAGTACAGCATTTGTGGTTTGCCCCATGAGAATGTTCTAGGAGATTGTTCTTTAGGCCAATTGGTTATTGTAGGTTAGTATCATAATTGAAAATAACCAAATAACCCGTTAATACAAGGAGGTGCATTTTGGTTGGCTACCCATCACAGGTTATCATATTACATTTTTATTTGGGATCGCGGTTGGTTCGTTTTATAGCCAAGCCATTAGGTCCCCTTTGATAAGCTGGCAAGTTTGTGATCAACATCAATAAAACACATTCACACAGAGCCATCTGGTATCTGTTGAGTAAGACTGCACAGTTCCTTACACACACACACACACACACACACACACACACACACACACACACACACACACACACACACACACACACACACACACAGTGTCTTCCTAAGCTGTAAAAGGATAGTGCTACAAGTGCAGACTGCAAAATAGTGCTACAACTGTTCTCTTCAATGGTAACTATTTAGTTAGAGTTATTTTTTCACTATAATACTTGTGTTCAACCTTATGTACTGGCCACTGCTTGCTGTCATGTTAGAATTGTAGGGATTCCTGCCTTGACTTAAACTGCTGACAAATGTTTCTGGCTAGTGTAGGCCTACCCCTGTTATTGTGTTCAGTGTCTGTGTACTGTGTCAGATTGTGGTTCCATTCAGTTTGACTAGATATTTCTGGCCAGTTGGAGATGCACAAAACATAACCATTTTGTTTTGATGGTGTCAGATCCGGCTGACTACTTCTAAGGGTGGACGAGGACGTATTGTCCATGGTGAGTCTGTGGACTCTAAAATCAAAGGAAAATCAGATCATAACTTGGACGCATTTGAGTCATTATAGGGAGAAAACGGAAGGGACATATTTCAATACTATTCTCTTTTATGAGGGGATTTGAAAAGTTATTTTATATGATATCTTCTAAAGATAGGTGAAGAAAAGTACCTACAGTACAACCTTCTGGATGAATGCCATGTCCATGATATGATATGATTTTACTTGAGCTCTTTTAGATACTACAGTGCATTCGGAAAGTATTCAGACCCCTTGACTTTTTCCATATTTTGTTACATTACAGCCTTTTTCTAAAATGGATAAAATAAATAAAAATCCTCAATCTACACACAATAGACCAATAATGAAAACTCAAAAACTGTTTTTTATTTTTATTTTTGCAAATGTATTACAAATAAAAAACTAACTTTGCTATGAGACTCGAAATTGAGCTCAGGTGCATCCTGTTTCCATTGATCATCCTTGAGATGTTTCTACAACTTCATTGGAGTCCACCTGTGGTGAATTCAATTGATTAGACATGATTTGGAAAGGCACACACCTGTCTATACAAGGTACCACAGTTGGCAGTGCATGTCAGAGCAAAAACCAAGCCATGAGGTCGAAGGAATTGACCGTAGAGCTCAGAGTCAGGATTGTGTCAACGCACAGATCTGGGGAAGGGTACCAAAACATTTCTGCAGCATTGAAGGTCCCCAAGAACACAGTGGCCCCCATCATTCTTAAATGGAAGAAGTCTGGCACCACCAAGACTCTTCTTAGAGCTGGCAGCTCGGCCAAACTGAGCAATCGGGGGAGAAGGGCCTTGGTCAGGGAGATGTGGTCAGGGAGGTGACCAAGAACCCGATGGTCACTCTGACAGAGCTCCAGAGTTCCTCTGTGGAGATGGGAGAACCTTCCAGAAGGACAACCATCTCTGCAGCACTCCACCAATCAGGCCTTTATGGTAGAGTACCAGACGGAAGCCACTCCTCAGTAAAAGGCACATGACAGCCCGCTTGGAGTTTGCCAAAAGGTATCTAAAGACTCCCAGACCATGAGAAACAAGATTCTCTAGTCTGATTAAACCAAGATTGAACTCTTTGGCCTGAATGCCAAGCGTCACGTCTGGAGGAAACCTGGCACCATCCCTACCGTGAAGCATGGTGGTGGCAGCATCATGCTTTGGGGATGTTTTTCAGCGGCAGGGACTGGGAGACTAGTCAGGATTGAGGGAAAGATAAGCGGAGCAAAGTACAGAGAGATCTTTGATGAAAACCTGCTCCAAAGCGCTCAGGACCTTAGACTGGGAGAAGGTTCACCTTCCAACTGGACAACGACCCTAAGCACACAGCCACGACAACGCAGGAGTGGCTTCAGGACAAGTCTCTGAATGTCCTTGAGTGGCCCTGCCAGAGCCCGGACTTGAACACGATCAAACAACTCTGGCGAGACCTCCCCATCCAACCTGACAGAGCTTGAGAGGATCTACAGAGAAGAATGGGAGAAACCCCCCAAATACAGGTGTGCCAAGCTTGTAGCGTCATACCCAAGAAGACTCAAGACTGTAATCACTGCCAAAGGTGCTTCAACAAAGTACTGAGTAAAGGGTCTGAATACTTATGTAAATGTGATATTTCAGTGTTTTATTTTTAATACATTTTTCAACAATTTCTATAAACACGTTTTTGCTTTGTCATTATGGGGTGTTGTGTGTAGATTGATAAGGGGGGGGGAAAACTATTTAATATATTTTAGAATAAGCCTGTAACGTAACAAAATGTGGAAAAAGCCAAGGGGTCTGAATACTTTGCGAATGCACTGTAGGTGTAGACAGGGTCTTCAACACAGCTTCTGAAGACAACCCCAAATGCCTTCCCCAATAGATCCAATAGATTGTGCATAAATGTCAGGTCCGTGTAAGAAGCCCAGACTGCAGTCAGAAGGAACAAAAGTAATCAGAGGGAGTGTGATTTAATAGGAAGAACTTTGAGAGCAGCATGGAGCAAATAGAACAAGACAGGAATGATAAATAGGAAAGTTGGTGCCAAAATAACAAACACCCAAAGCACCAGGGACTCTTGTCTCCAGCATCCTCGCAAAGAATCACTGTTTCACGCTGCCGACTCTTGTATAAGATGCTGCTTTCTATTCCTCCCCAAACACTCCCTGTCCTAAGTTACCCCTTGTTTTTTAGTTTTTTCATATTGATGCAATCTAAGTATGTCCATGCATCACCTCCAACCTTTCATGTATGGCCTAAATCGAGCACTGAAACGAAACAGGTGCCTTCCACGGTCTCCGTTTATAAGCTTTATGATACAAAATAAACCGCCACTCAGCACTCAGCTCCACCACAGTACTGCGTGAGATTGGTCTTCTCAAGGATCTCATTTCGACAGGGTCACTTCATTGATGTGGCAAGTAAATTTGACAATTGTAAAAAGGTGCCACAAACAAACAAGTGCAGGCGTCAGATAAAGAAAAGGCCTGACTGAACAGTGAATTGAAGGAGGGAGGACAATCTCTAAAGAAAACCAACAGGCTGTGAAAATAACCTTTACACCGGAAATTATGACCAAACTCAACACCTGCCGCTTAGGTTTGCTAACGCGAACATTTCCCAATGACCAATAGAAATAAAACAATGCAACACTGCCCCAGGCTTGTCAGGGGTTGTAATAGTCTTTCGGGAATAATAACATGTACATGTTTTAAAGTTTGTCTGGTTTTCTGTTTGCATTAACAGTTCCATTACAGTTATCTGGAGAATACAATAAATCCTATTTCTCCTTGTCACCGTTTTGCGAGCCATGATAGAGAACCAGAAATCCCCCCTTGTCTTCTTATTATTCTGGAGAAATCTCTCATCCCTAGAACAACGGGAGAGAAGAAATTAGCCGGGAGTTTATTGCCCTAGATACAAAGGTACTAGATTGAAAAGGGGAGAGATGATTGAACTCACCTTTATTTTGCCTTTGTGCCAGGCAGCTCAGTCACTCTGATGCTATCTGTATTCTCTCTTACTTCGTTCCGAGGATTCCTCACACAAAATAATGATGCAAAAACCAGGGATGCTCAATAGGCCTTCCGGCTCCTCTATCTTAAAGCCTGCCACTCTTTTACTCCTCTTTCTTTTATTTGTCGAAAAATAGAATTCTGCTTAGCATCAAAGTGCGTAATCTCTGTTGTTGTGTTGATATTTTATTAATTATGGTGAAAGAAGAGGAAGAATTGATCATATATTACTCAGATTTCATGAATCTGAAGTCGTGCTAAAACTAGAGGTGTAAAGAGCTCAGCTAGAGATTGAAAGGACACTTTAAAAAATTCCATGTTTCACTGACTCTCCCATTACATTATTAGTACACTCTCCCATTACTTAAATACAATCTCCAAGGCATTGGTCGGGATTGTAAGTGCACTATAATCAAATACACCCGATGAAGGGAAAAGGTGGACCATGAGCTCCCACACTCAGAAAGAAAGACAGCGTGCAGTAAATGGCAAAAATGGATGTACCTTGCATTTAGGGGAGGACGAAAGATAAATAAAATAGGAGGAGGAAGAGGGGGGATGAGGTGTGTTTTCGCTAGCTGTGATTATACAAGTAATTCACACACCAGAGAACAGCAAGAGAACTGAGTGTGAGTGAGTGCGTGGCTTGTTGGATGGCAAGGGCCTGATTACAAAGCCCATTAGCACAGAAATGAGCTGCAAATTGAGCAGAAGAGCATTCTGAATGCTGGAGAGAATCTAGCAGGGTAGCAATGTTAAACTGTTCCTCGTGGATGGGAACACTATGATCCCATTTGACATATTTATTTTTCACACCAATATATACACTGCGTATACTTAACATTAAGAACACCTGCTCTGTTCATGACATAAACTAACCAGGTGAATCCAGGTGAATGATATGATCCCTTATTGATGTCACTTGTTAAATCCACTTCAATCAGTGTAGATGAAGGGGAGGACACAGGTTAAAGAAGGATTTTTAAGCATTGAGACAATTGAGACATGAATTGTGTATTTTTGACATTCAGAGGTTGAATGGGCAAGACAAGATGAAAATGTATGCACTCACTAACTGTAAGTCTCTCTGGATAAGAGTGTCTGCTAAATGACTAAAATGTAAAACAAATATTTAAGTGCCTTTGAACAGGGTTTGGTAGTAAGTGCCAGGCGCACCGATTTGTGTCAAGAACTGAAAAGCTGCTGGGTTTTCCACGCTCAACAGTTTCCTGTGTGTATCAAGAATGGTCCACCACCCACAGGACATCCAACCAACTTGACACAACTGTGGGAAGCATTGGAGTCAACATGGGCCAGCATCCTTGTAGAACGCTTTCGACACCTTGTAGAGTCCATGCCCGACGAATTGAGATTGTTCTGAGGGCAAAAGGGGAGAAACTCAATATTAGGAAGGTGTTCCTAATGTTTGGTATACTCAGTGTACAAGGTTTAACGTATTTGTATGTATTCAAGGTCTAGGTCGAAGGAGCAGGTAAGCAGATTCCCACTCAATGTATTTAAGCATTTTACATCACATTCTATGTTGTTTTTTTTAAGACTCAAGCGTTATCAAAATATATATGTTGGTAAAGGGACGGCGGGAGAATCAGATATAGGGAAAGATAGATTGAGAGAGCGAGAGAGAGGGAGAGAGAGAGAGAGAGAGAGAGCAAGTGAAAGCCAACAAAGAGAGCAGAGAGCACTGCCTCACCATTATCTGACATCGATCATCTGGCATCACCATCATCAATTCATACAACTACAGTGGGTTGCCAGAAGCACCAGTCTCCGCCATTAGTGGGCACACTGTTAATCTACCTAATTGTATTTTTTATTATTTAATTTTTTTTGGGGGGGGGGGATGGATCAGCTTAATATTGCAGATAGATTGTATCTTCTATCAATGTAATTGTCTGCATCACTTCCAATCCCCCATGTTTTTTATATATATACTCCCCTTTATTACTTTTCAACCCCGCCATCCTTTCCCTACTTGGAGTAAATTAGTGAACAACAATGCCCAGGCCTCTACTTATACCTTTTTTAAACATTCTGTCAAAAAATAAAGGTTTTTTGTCAATTAGTATATTTGAATTTAACCACAATATTTGTTGCATTATTTGTTCTGTCGTTTCTGGAGGATTAATTTGAAATTGCAACCAACTTTCTATGGCTTGTTTTAGAAATAGTGATATTTGGGAGATGATTTCCTTTTCAAATAACTGCAAATGAGTTGTTGTAATCTGAATAAAGGGAAAAAGGCCTTTCTTGAACATTGGGTGAGACAATCTTACTAATTTGCTTGAGAACCAGTTCGGATTTAAGTATAACTTCTGTATGACTGAAGCTTTTAGTTATAGGTCTAATGCTTTAAAACGTTCTGAGAAATAGCCATTATTTACTATTTTACACCTAGGGTTACTATACATGATTTTGACCCATTTTATAAGAGATTCTCCAAAATTGAAATGCTCCAGGCATTTATATATAAAACCCAGTCGAACTTTATCAAATGCCTTTTCGAAGTCTGCTATGAATAGCAGGCCTGGTTTCCCATATTTTCCATAGTGTTCTATTGTTTCCAAGATTTGCCTTATATTATCTCCAATGTATCTTCCATGTAAAAAACCTGTCTGATTAGAATGAATAATATCCGACGATACCTTTTTAATTCTATGCGCTATACATTTTGCATCACAACACTGAAGTGTAAGGGGCCTCCAATTTTGTAAATCTACCTAATTGTTTGTATACTTTTATTTTTTCTCATTTTCTGTAGGCCTATACTGCAATTCAGCTTTTAGCTGTGAATGTGTAGCCTACTAGATTAAATGAACCAATGAAAAAATAAACCTCTATGTACAGTTGAAGTCAGAAGTTTACATACACCTTAGCCAAATACATTTAAACTCAGTTTTTCACAATTCCTGATATTTAATCCTAGGAAAAATTCCCTGTCTTAGGTCAGTTAGGATCACCACTTTATTTTAAGAATGTGAAATGTCAGAATAATAGTAGAGAGAATTATAGTAGAGAGAATTATTTATTCCATTTGGAAGACCCATTTGCGACCAAGCTTTAACTTCCTGACTGTTGTCTTGAGATGTTGCTTCAATATATCCACATCTCAAGACATCAGTCAGGAAGTTAAAGCTTGGTCGCAAATGGGTCTTCCAAATGGACAATGACCCCAAGCATACTTCCAAAGTTGTGGCAAAATGGCTTAAGGACATCAAAGTCAAGGTATTGGAGTGGCCATCACAAAGCCCTGACCTCAATCCTATAGAAAATGTGTGGGCAGAACTGAAAAAGCGTGTGCGAGCAAGGAGGCCTACAAACCTGACTCAGTTACACCAGCTCTGTCAGGAGGAATGGGCCAAAATGCACCCAACTTATTGTGGGAAGCTTGTGGAAGGCTACCCAAAACGTTTGACCCAAGTTAAACAATTTAAGGCAATGCTACCAAATACTAATTGAGTGTATGTAAACATCTGACCCACTGGGAATGTGACTAAATAAATAAAAGCTGAAATAAGTCATTATCTCTACTATTATTCTGACATTTCACATTCTTAAAATAAAGTGGTGATCCTAACTGACCTTAGACAGGGAATTTTTACTAGGATTAAATGTCAGTAATTGTGAAAAACTGAGTTTAAATGTATTTGGCTAAGGTGTACGTAAACTTCCAACTTCAACTGTACAGGTAACTGCCAAAATAAAGGCAACAGCAGATGCTTCCCCACAGGTGTGATTCCTGAGTTAATTAAGCAATCATGCTTAGGGTCATTATTTTGGCTATCATGGCTAGAAGAAGAAGAAGAAGAAGAGATCTCAGTGACTTTGAATGAGGGTTTGAAGGGTGTGTGTGTGTGTGTGTCAATGTGTATGTGTGTGTGTGTGTGTGTGTCAGTTACCAGATCTCAACCCAATTTAACACTTTTGGGAGATTCTGGAGCGGCACCTGAGACAGTGTTTTCTACCACCATCAACAAAATACCAAATGGAATTTTGTTGAAGAATGGTGTTGCATCCCTCTAATAGAGTTCCAGACACTTGTAGAATCTATTCCAAGGCGCATTGAAGCTGTTCTGGTGGTTCGTGGTGGCCTAGCCTCGTCGAGAAGTTAATGGCAAAATTATTGCTAAATACTTTAGGGGTGGCAACCCGTTGTAAATCTGTGACACATCGCAACACATTTTACATTTTAGTCATTTAGCAGACGCTCTTATCCAGAGCGACTTACAGTTAGTGAGTGCATACATTTTCATACACATCAAACCAATCAAATGCCTTGCATGGGCTGAGCTCCAATAGTGCTCACTAGATTTGTGTCGTAGGTGCAACAGTATTAGGAAGGTGTTCTTTCGTACACTCAGTGTATAAATCACGCTCTCAAACATTCATATCACTGCACAGGAGCACTAACACATCATGATCAAGAGAAAATGGCGCCGACAGGGAGGGCTGCCTCGCCTTTTATGTATTATTTCTTACATTGTTAGGCCAGAAAATCTTAAGTGTTATTACATACAGCCGGGAAGAACTACTGGATACCAGAGCGGCGTGGACTTACCAGCACTACGACCAGGAATACGACTTTCCCGAAGCGGATCTCTTGTCCGCACCACCCAGGGCATTTGAACTGATTCCAGAGGCCGACCCAAAACAACGCCGCTGGAGGAGAGGCAGCCGGAGCGGTCTTCTAGTCAGACTTAGGAGGCGCGCACACCACCCATCGCTTCTGAGTATATTACTCGCTAATGTCCAGTAACTAGATAACAAAGTTGACAAAATTAGGGCAAGGGTTGCTTTCCAGAGTGACATCAGGGATTCTAACATACTCTCTCGGGATATACTGTCCCTGTCCATACAGCCATCTGGGTTCTCAGTACATTGCGCCGACAGGAATAAACGTCTCTCCGGGAAGAAGAAGGGTGGGGGGGTATGTTTCATGATTAACGACTCATGGTGTAATTGTAACAACATACAGGAACTCAAGTCATTTTGTTCACCTGACCTAGAATTCCTCACAATCAAATGCCGACCGTATTATCTCCCAAGAGAATTATCTTCGGTTATTGTTACAGCCGTGTATATCCCCCCTCAAGCCGATCCCACGACGGCCCTCAAGGAACTCCACTGGACTTTATGCAAACTGGAAACCATATATCCTGAGGCTGCATTTATTGTAGCTGGGGATTTTAACAAAGCAAATTTGAGAAAAAGGCTACCTAAATTCCATCAACATATTGACAGTAGCACGGGTGCTGGTAAAAAACACTGGATCATTGCTACACTAACTTCCGCGATGCATAGAAGGCCCTACCCTGCCCTCCTTTCGGCAAATCTTACCACGACTCCATTTTGCTCCTCCCTTCCTATAGGCAGAAACTCAAAACAGGAAGCACCCGTGCTAAGGATTATTCAACGCTGGTCTGACCAATCGGAATCCACGCTTTAAGATTGTTTTGATCATGCGGACTGAGATATGTTACTGAGATATGTTCCGGGTAGCCTCTGAGATTAAGTGGGTGGCCTCTGAGTGGGTTTATAAGGAAGTGTATAGGAGATGTCGTACCCACTGTGACAATTAAAACCTACCCTAACCAGAAACCGTGGATAGATGGCAGCATTCGTGAAAAACTGAAAGCACGAACCACCACATTTAACCATGGTAAGGTGACGGGGAATATGGCAGAATACAGACAGAGTGGTCGTTCCCTCCACAAGGCAATCAAACAGGCAAAATGTCAATATCGGGACAAAGTGGAGTCGCAATTCAACAGCTCAGACACGAGACGTATGTGGCAGGGTTTACAGACAATCGCGGACTACAATAGGAAAACCAGCCACGTAGCGGACACCGACGTCTTACTGCCAGACAAGCTAAACAAGTTCTTTGCCCGCTTTGAGGATAACATTTTACATTTACATTTTAGTCATTTAGCAGATGCTCTTATCCAGAGCGACTTACAGTGAGTGCATACATAATTTTTTTTATTTTTCATACTATTTTTCATACCCCCGTGGGAATCGAACCCACAACCCTGCCGTTGCAAACGCCATGCTCTACCAACTGAGCTACATCCCTGCCGGCCATTCCCTCCCCTACCCTAGATGACGCTGGGCCAATTGTGCGCCGCCCCATGGGTCTCCCGGTCACGGCCGGCTACGACAGAGCCTGGATTCGAACCAGGATCTCTAGTGGCACAGCTAGCACTGCGATGCAGTGCCTTAGACCACTGCACCACTCGGGAGGTTGCCACCGACAGTAGTGCCACCGACGCGGCCAGCTACCAAGGACTGTGGGATCTCCTTCTCTGTGGCCAACATGAGTAAGAAATGTAAAAGTGTTAACCCTCGCAAGGCTGCCAGCCCAGAAGGCATTCCTAGCCGCATCCTTAGAGCATGCGCAGACCAGCTGGCTGGTGTGTTTACGGACATATTCAATCTCTCCCTATCCCAGTCTGCTGTCCCCACATGCTTCAAGATGGCCACCATTATTCCTGTACCCAAGAATGCAGAGGTAACTGAACTAAATGACTAGCGCCCCGTAGAACTTACTTCTTTCATCATGAATTGCTTTGAGAGACTAGTCAAGGATCATATCACCTCCACCTTACTTGTCACCCTAGACCGCCCCAATAGGTCCACAGACGATGCAATCGCCATCACACTGCACACTGCCCTATCCCATCTGGACAAGAGGAATACCTATGTAAGAATGCTGTTCATTGACTATAGCTCAGCATTCAACACTATTGTACCATCCAAGTTCATCATTAAGCTTGAGGCCCTGGGTCTCAACCCCACCCTTTGCAACTGGGTCCTGGACTTCCTGATGGGCCGCCCCCAGGTGGTGAAGGTAGAAAACAACATCTCCACTTCGCTGATCCTCAACACTGGGGTCCCACAAGGGTGTGTGCTCAGCCCCCTCCTGTACTCCCTTTTCACCCATGACTGCGTAGCAATGCACGCCTCCAACTCAATCATCAAGTTTGCAGATGACACAACAGTAGTAGGCTTGATTACCAACAACGATGAGACAGCCTACAGGGAGGAGGTGAGGGCTCTCGGAGTGTGGTGTCAGGAAAATAACCTCTCACTCAACGTCAACAAAACAAAGGAAATGATTGTGGACTTCAGGAAACAGCAGAGGGAGTACCCCCCTATTGACATCGACGGGACAGCAGTGGAGAAGGTGGAAAGTTTTAAATTACTCTGCGTACATATCACTGACAAACTGAAATGGTCCACCCACACAGACAGCGTGGTGAAGAAGGCGCAAAACGTCTCTTCAACCTCAGGAGGCTGAAAGAATTTGGCCTGTCACCAAAACCTTCACTAACTTTTACAGATGCACAATTGAGAGCATCCTGTCGGGCTGTATCACTGCCTGGTACGGCAACTGCACAGCCCACAACCAGAGGGCTCTCCAGAGGGTGGTGCGGTCTGCACAACGTATCACCGGGGGCAAACTACCTGCCCTCCAGGACACTTAGTATTTAGATTGTAGTTAGGTATTGTAGGTAGTTCTCGTGGGTTGTTGTATGTAATTATTCAGCTGTTTTTCTAACCTCATTGTCTGAAGCGTTAACGTTAGGTAGTAAGTAGCTACTGTACTCGAAATGTAGCTAGCTTGTTGCTACCTGGATAGCTACTAAACAATAGCTGGAACGAGCTAGCTAACAGACGCGAACTGGCTGAATCGATTCAGTGGCTAGCTTTGCACTTGGCTAGCTAAAAGTAGCTGCTAGGGGTAAGTTATAACCTACATTTGTGTTTTGATTTTACATACTGGTAGCCAGAGTCATTCAAGGGAATTCGGGACATGGGTGATTAGTTAACGTTAGCTTGGCTCTCTCTGTGTGTTTGTGCCGTGGGAGGACGGGTTTCTTCGTTGGCAGAAAGCAATGGCTAGCTAGTATGCTAACTATTCTAGCTAACTAACTGGCTGAATAAGTTGACGACGGACTCACTCAAGCTGTCGGGACTAACCACAACGTTAGACATGGACACGAATGATCTGCTTGGCATGTTGACACACTGGTGGTTTGTTGTGGCTGAGTATTGGTGCTAAACCGTGTTGTTGGAGGCCGGCATGCTAGCTGGCTGTGGCGTCATATGACTAGGTGCCCTGGACGGTTTTCAGGTAAGAATACTGTACCAAGTTAGCTAGCTGAATAAACTAAGTTAGTCTATTCCTAGAAAACATTGAACCGCTGTAGTTTACAACAATTATAGTTTCTGAGGTGGAAGTTGGGAGAGTTATATTTGGGTGTTTCAGTGAAACGTAAGTGAGGGATGCCCCACTCTCTCGCTTTCCCAGATGTTTAGTTCATTTCATTCCGATCTCCTTTGCATTATTGTAGCCATTTTCTGTAGCCTGTCAACTATGCCTCTGTCTATCCATGTTCTCTCCTCTCCACACAGACTATTCAAACGACTCACACCGCGTGGCTGCTGCCTCTCTAACCTGGTGGTCCCTGCACGCACGACCCACATGGAGTTCCAGGTCTCCGGCAGCCTCTGGAACTGCCATTCTTCGGCCAACAAGGCAGAGTTCATCTCAGCCTATGCTACCCTCCAGTCCCTCGACTTCTTGGCGCTGACGGAAACATGGATTACCACTGAAAACACTGCTACTCCTACTGCTCTCTCCTCGTCTGACCATGTGTTCTCGCATACCCCGAGAGCATCTGGTCAGCGGGGTGGTGGCACAGGAATCATTATCTCTCCCAAGTGGACATTCTCTCTTTTTCCCCTGACCCATCTGTCTATCTCCTCATTTGAATTCCATGCTGTCACAGTCACTAGCCCATTCAAGCTTAACATCCTTGTCATTTATCGCCCTCTAGGTTCCCTTGGAGAGTTCATCAATGAGCTTGATGCCTTGATAAGTTCCTTTCCTGAGGATGGCTCACCCCTCACAGTTCTGGGTGACTTCAACCTCCCTACGTCTACCTTTGACTAATTTCTCTCTGCCTCCTTCTTTCCACTCCTCTCCTCTTTTGACCTCACCCTCTCACCGTCCCCCCCTACTCACAAGGCAGGCAATACGCTTGACCTCATCTTTACTAGATGCTGTTCTTCTACTAATCTAACTGCAACTCCCCTCCAAGTCTCCGACCACTACTTTGTATCCTTTTCTCTCTACCTCTCCTCCAACACTACTCACTCTGCCCCTACTCAGATGGTAATGCGCCGTCGCAACCTTCTCTCTCTCTCTCCCACTACTCTCTCCTCTTCCATCCTATCATCTCTTCCCTCTGCTCAATCCTTCTCCCTTCAATCTCCTGATTCTGCCTCCTCAACCCTCCTCTCCTCCCTTTCTGCATCCTTTGACTCTCTATGTCCCCTATCCTCCCGGCCGGCTCGGTCCTCCCCTCCTGCTTCGTGGCTTGACGACTCATTGCGAGCTCACAGAACAGGGCTCCGGGCAGCCGAGCGGAAATGGAGGAAAACTAGACTCCCTGCGGACCTGGCATCTTTTCACTCCCTCCTCTCTACATTTTCTTCATCTATTTCTGCTGCTAAAGCCACTTTCTACCACTCTAAATTCCAAGCATCTGCCTCTAACCCTAGGAAGCTCTCTGCCACCTTCTCCTCCCTGCTGAATCCCCCCCCCCCCCTCTCTCTGTGGATGACTTCGCCAACCATTTTGAAAAGAAGGTTGACGACATCCGATCCTTGTTTGTTAAGTCAAATGACACTGCTGGTCCTGCTCACACTGCCCTACCCTATGCTTTGACTTCTTTCTCCCCTCTCTCTCCAGATGAAATCTTGCGACTTGTGACGGCCAGCCGCCCAACAACTTGCCCGCTTGACCCTATCCCCTCCTCTCTTCTCTAGACCATCTCCGGTGACCTTCTCCCTTACCTCACCTCGCTCATCAACTCGGCTCATGACCGCTGGCTATGTCCCTTCCGTCTTCAAGAGAGCGAGAGTTGCACCCCTTCTCAAAAAACCAACACTTGATCCCTCTGATGTCAACAACTACAGACCAGTATCCCTTCTTTCTTTTCTCTCCAAAACTCTTGAGCGTGCCGTCTTTAGCCAACTCTCTTGCTATCTCTCTCAGAATGACCTTCTTGATCCAAACCAGTCAGGTTTCAAGACTGGTCATTCAACTGAGACTGCTCTTCTCTGTGTCACGGAGGCTCTCCGCACTGCTAAAGCTAACTCTCTCTCCTCTGCTCTTGTCCTTCTAGACCTGTCTGCTGCCTTTGATACTGTGAACCATCAGATCCTCCTCTCCACCCTCTCCGAGTTGGGCATCTCCTGCGCGGCTCACTTTTGGATTGCATCCTACCTGACCGGTCGCTCCTACCAAGTGGCGTGGCGAGAATCTGTCTCCGCACCACGTGCTCTCACCACTGGTGTCCCCCAGGGCTCAGTTCTAGGCCCTCTCCTATTCTCGCTATACACCAAGTCACTTGGCTCTGTCATATCCTCACATGGCCTCTCGTATCATTGCTACGCAGACGACACACAACTAATCTTCTCCTTTCCCCCTTCTGATAACCAGGTGGCGAATCGCATCTCTGCATGTCTGGCAGACATATCAGAGTGGATGACGGATCACCACCTCAAGCTGAACCTCGGCAAGACGGAGCTACTCTTCCTCCCGGGGAAGGACTGCCCGTTCCATGATCTCGCCATCACGGTTGACAACTCCGTTGTGTCCTCCTCCCAGAGTGCGAAGAGCCTTGGCATGACCCTGGACAACACCCTGTCATTCTCCGCTAACATCAAGGCGGTGACCCGATCCTGTAGGTTCATGCTCTACAACATTCGGAGAGTACGACCCTGCCTTACACAGGAAGCGGCACAGGTCCTAATCCAGGCACTTGTCATCTCCCGTCTGGATTACTGCAACTCGCTGTTGGCTGGGCTTCCTGCCTGTGCCATTAAACCCCTACAACTCATCCAGAATGCCGCAGCCCGTCTGGTGTTCAACCTTCCCAAGTTCTCTCACGTCACCCCGCTCCTCCGCACACTCCACTGGCTTCCAGTTGAAGCTCTTATCTGCTACAAGACCATGGTTCTTGCCTACGGAGCTATGAGGGGAACGGCACCTCTGTACCTTCAGGCTCTGATCAGTCCCTACACCCAAACGAGGGCATTGCGTTCATCCACCTCTGGCCTGCTGGCCCCCCTACCTCTGCGGAAGCACAGTTCCCACTCAGCCCAGTCAAGCTCAGTCTGTTCGCTGCTCTGGCACCCCAATGGTGGAACAAGCTCCCTCACGACGCCAGGACAGCGGAGTCACTCACCACCTTCCGGAGACACTTGAAACCCCACCTCTTTAAGGAATACCTGGGATAGGATAAAGTAATCCTTCTACCCCCCCTTACGCCACCCCCCCAAAAAATAAAAAAATATATTGTAAAGTGGTTATCCCACTGGCTATAAGGTGAATGCACCAATTTGTAAGTCGCTCTGGATAAGAGCGTCTGCTAAATGACGTAAATGTAAAAAAAACTTACAGCACCCGATGTCACAGGAAGGCCAAAAAGATAATCAAGGACAACTACCACCCGAGCCACTGCCTGTTCACGCTGCTGTCATCTAGAAGGCGAGGTCAGTACAGGTACATCAAAGCTGGGACCGAGAGACTGAAAAACAGCTTCTATCTCAAGGACATCAGACTGTTAAACAGCCATCACTAGTACAGAGAGGCTGCTGCCTACATACAGGCTTGAAAATCACTGGCCACTTTAATAAATGGAACACTAGTCACTTTAATAATGCCACTTTAATAATGTTTACATATCTTGCATTTCCCATCTCATATGTATATACTGTATTCTATACTATCTATTGCATCTTAGCCTATGCCGCTCTGACAATGACATCCATATATTTATATATTCTCATTCCAATCCTAGATTTGTGTGTATTAGATATTTGTTGTGGAACTGTTAGATATTATTTGCTAGATGTTGCTGCACTGTCGGAACTAGAAGCACAAGCATTTTGCTACACTCACAATAACATCTGCTAACCATGTGTATGTGACTAATACATTTGTTTTGATTTGATATGTAAATGATTTGCTGTATATAGATAAACCACAATTGTGTTTCAATCAATTTCATTTCCCCAAGTAATCACCAAAGCATTTGGCTCTTTGGACCAGATTTACTTAGCATTTGCACAAGATGCAAAGATTTGTTTTGCCAAACAGAAAAAACAATGTTAAAATATGACACTGTCTTCACTGACACATCATACTGTATTCCTTCTCTTAACCTTTATTTTACTTTATTTTGTTCTGTCTTCAATGTTTAATTCCAATTTAGAAAAAAACATGCACACATTTTGCATCTAAAATAAAATATATGCAATACAGTAATATTTAAATATGTTATTCTACACAGTATGATGAACTGTTCATCAATTTCCATTTTCCAACATTTATTGTTTTTCTTGATGCATGGACTGGAAATATCTAGTTGATGTGATTCTGGAGGTATTTGATGTGATTAATATCAATCTATATGCATGAAACCGTGTGTAATGGGATTTCTCACCTTCTCTGCAGAGCAATTAGCCTTGATATACTGTAGTACATTTTCTCAACACCAACATTGCTCTGCTGCAAAAAGTGTTAACTCTGATGCCGAAAACTAAGAGAAGGTCGACATCTTCCCTTTAGAATAAACAGTGGGATTTTATATTGTTTGTTTATGTGTATTTATGTGTGTGTGTGTGTGTGTGTGTGTGTGTGTGTGTGTGTGTGTGTGTGTGCGTCTCTAAAATGCATAATGTGATATGATAACAAAGGTGTCAAGGCTGGACAGTGCCTTCGGAAAGTATTCAGAACCCTTACATTTTTCCACATTTTGTTACGTTACAGCCTTATTCTAAAATTGATTAAATAAATAGAAAATCTCAGCAATCTACACAAAATATCCCATAACGACAAGCGAAAACAGGTTTTTAGAAATAGCTGCAAATGTATAAAAATTTAAAAAACAGTAATAACTTATTTACATAAGTATTCAGACCCTTTGCTATGAGACTCGAAATTTATCTCAGGTACATCCTGTTTCCATTGATCATCCTTGAGATGTTTCTACAACTTGATTGGAGTACACCTGTGGTAAATTCAATTGATTGGAAATTATTTGGAAAGGCACAGACCTGTCTATATAAGGTCCCACAGTTGACAGTGATTTTCCGAGCAAAAACCAAGCCATGAGGTCGAAATAATTGTCTGTAGAGCTCCAAGACAGGATTGTATCGAGGCACAGATCTGGGGAAGGGTACCAGAATATTTCTGCAGCATTGAAGGTCCCCAAGAACACAGTGGCCTCCATCATTCTTAAATGGAAGAAGTTTGGAACCACCAAGACACTTCCTAGAGCTGGCCGCCCGGCCAAACTGAGCAATCGGAGATGAGAACCTTGGTCAAGGAGGTGACCAAGAACCCAATGGTCACTCTGACAGAGCTCTAGAGTTCCTCTGTGGAGATGGGAGAACCTTCCAGAAACGCAAACCCTCTCTGCAGCACTACCAATCAGGCCTATATGGTAGTGTGGCCAAAAGGAAGCCACTCCTCAGTAAAAGGCACATGACAACCTGCTTGGAGTTTGCCAAAAGGCACCTAAAGACTCTCAGACCATGAGAAACAAGATTCTCTGGTCTGATGAAATCAAGATTGGACTCTTTGGCCTGAATACCAAGCGTCACATCTGGAGGAAACCTGGCACCATCCCTACGGTGAAGCATGGTGGTGGCAGCATCATGCTGTGGGGATGTTTTTCAGCAGCAGGGACTGGGAGACTAGTCAGGATCGAGGCAAAGATGAACGGAGCAAAGTACAGAGAGCTCCTTGATGAAAACCTGCTCTAAAGCGTACCTCAGACTGGGGCGAAAGTTTACCTTCCAACAGGACAATGACCCTAAGCACACAGCCAAGACAATGCAGGAGTGGCTTCGAGACAAGTCTCTGAATGTCCTTGAGTGGCCCAGCCAGAGCCCGGACTTGAACCCGATCTAAAATCTCTGGAGAGACCTGAAAATAGCTGTGCAGCGACGCTTCCCATCCAACCTGACAGAGCTTGAGAGGATCTGCAGAGAAAAATGGGAGAAACTCCCCAAATACAGGTGTGCCAAGCTTGTAGTGTCATATCCAAGAAGACTCGAGGCTGTAATCACTGTCAAAGGTGCTTCAACAAAGTACTGAGTAAAGGGTCTGAATACCTATGTAAATGTGATATTTTCATTTAATATTTTTAATAAATCTGCAAAACTTTCGAAAAAACTGTTTTGCTTTGTCATTATGGGGTATTGTGTGTAGATTGATACGGTATATATATATTTTTTTAAATCAATTTTAGAATAAGGCTGTAACGTAACAAAAAGTGGAAAAAGTCAAGGGATCTGAATACTTTCCGAATGCACTGTAATGTGTATTGACTGTTTCTTGAATTATTATTTGCATGACCTGTCTGTGTCATGCCTTTATGCCTTAAATGTTGCACAAGCTGAAAATACAGTTGTTAGACTAGAAATTAGACTAATATAATCGAATTGAATAGAATAGAACAGAACATAATAAAATGGAATAGAATAGACTGTTACTCACTGATGTGTACAGATGGCCCTCCCCGTTCATGGCGATGTATAACCCTGTCTTCACGGACTGAATCGCAACAACTCGGAGACCCACAGGAATTAAGTTGAACAAAGCTGGAAGACAGAAAGATGGAAAGATGGGCAGAGAGTCAGAGACAGGCAGAGATAGAGACAGATATACATACAGACAGACAGACAGATAGACAGATTGTGCATTGCAAATTACAAAGTAAACTGTTGCAAATTACAAGCACAATTAACCCTTCACTAAGCCCCGCACCCTTGGTTACTGTTGCTACCTCTGTTAACATTTTCCCAAGAAGCCCAATTCCCCATTCAAACCACTGGAGAAAACCCCTCACAATGATCTCAAACAGTGTTTTCAATACAGAATTAAATTAAACACAGATTACCCCTTGCTGATCAGGAGACTCTCGGGTATGTTGTGGTGGACTGTCGTTACAATTGCTTTACAGGAACCTGGTAAAATTAAGTTTGTAGTGTGGCTAGCCACTGAATGCACTGTCAGCATGCAGTCAAAGCTACTAACCACATTTGGAGCTAACTAGTGGTCTCAAATCGTATCCTGATGTCGACAGCAGATGAATGTTATATTCATAATATTGCTAATTTAGCTAACTAACATACATTTGGAGAAAACGTGTTAGCTATATTACCTTGCTAGCTAGCGTTAGCAAAATGTTCAATGGAGGTCAATTAGAGCTAGTAGTGCTGAGCGATTAGTGCTTTTTGAGGTCGGTGCAGTTTCCGTTAAAAAAAACCCCAATAATCCCGGTTTTTGATTTTGGTCAATGTTTTTTTTACTTTAAATGCATTATGAAATAATGACATTTAAAAAAAAGTTTCCCTCAGCCATCATCTGCCTTTTTCCTGACACTGACAGTGTGTTGAATGCTGTAACAACACAGAATAAAACAATTAATAAGAGCCCCGTGATGGTAGCGAATTCCCATTGCTGCTTATCATTTATTAACCATCATTTAAGCACATTCATTACTTTACTTTAATAGCATATTTCAGTTGTGTATATAACTTTGATTTTCTTATGACTTTATTATTTTCATTCCTTAAGTCATCATCTCATCTCTGCTCAGGCTGTAGCAACCAGCCATCCAGACAACCATCTCACGTTATCGCTGTGCTCCCCATTGAACGAGTCATTATATTTAGCTAGGCTAGTAGTAGCTAGCTGGCTGCCTAAATAATTTTACTAGTTCTTCAAAGTAGATAAGGCATACTTTCAAGACTGCTTATTACCAACTACTTCAACTATCAATCAGGTAGAGATACCTCGCGAACTGTCTCTATCCCTCTCGTCGTTGTGTTGTGTCATTCCTCTCTCTTGTGGTCTCATATGGTCTGTGTGTGTATCCGCCTCTGTCCATGGCCGGAAAGAACAGACGCAATGGATTCTATCTAGAGAAAAGGCGTGTTGAGCTCACGAAACAAAAATCTAATAATTGGAATTCAAGTAATTGAACCGACGTTGGTCAATAAGTTGATTAATAACCCCCCCAAAATTAAGATATTTTGGTTAATCGCTCAGCACTAAGAGCTAGCTAACCAGCTAGCAAACAATGCAACAAAAGTATAATTTTGAATTAGAAAAATACTCCTAAAGGCCTACAGTTTTTGCTATTGCCCTCATTGGCTTCCATGCATTTGAAATGAGAGCTTCAGACTCAAGTTTGTTTAGCGTCAATTGCTATCCAATGGAGCTCTGCGATTGGTTGCCCAAAATTCTGGGACGGGCTTAGCGAAGTGTCAATTAGGTGCAGTTTGTGATATGCCTGCCATATAGCCACATCATCAACACATCATAAAGGCCCGTTGCAATCCTGAGCGCAGTACTACCGACAATACACCTTTCAAAGGAAATGTACACTTGAGCTGACATCTACAGCGTTTACCATAAATGCGATCTCCGTAAATGTCAGGGAACTTGTCAGTAGTGCAGTGCCCAGCGCTGCAATGTGCCTTGGAATGAATCCCAGCCTAGGTATTTATTGTATAAAGTAGTGATTCTGCACTACATGCTTATGGCACTGTGTGGACATGACCAGCCTAGCATGGTCCTGGCCACAACGATGGACCTGGGAAGTAGCACTGGAAAAACTGGAGTCCTTTTTGGCTGTAGAACACACGTTGGCCATGTTAGGTAATGGCCATTGTACTGTTTCTACTGGTTGAGAAATAACAGGGCTAGCCTTGGCGGCGACACTAAGCATCCGCATCCCAAAAGGCACCCTATTCCCTACATAGTACAATATTTTTGCCCTATATATTTTTCAGCCGTATAGGCCCTGGTCAAAAGTTGTGCCAATATATAGGGAATAGGGTGCCATTTGGGATGCAGCCAGTGTGTGTATGGCTGATTTAGATGCACAGTAATAAGCTCTCCTGACCATTTGAGGGAATTGGTATTGGCGTGGATGTACAGTAGGTAGCGCAGAGCGAGGGATGTGAGACATTTGTATGGACACTGGGTTTTTGAGGCATTGAGCCAATATGGATAGGGATTTCGGCTGATGCTGTGTTGTGCAAATGTTGTTACTGTGTTAAGAACATGTCAGCTGTCTATTTTTTTCTCTCTCTCCATCTTTCAATACATCGCTGAAAGATCTATGAGGTCCGACTGAACATTCTACTCAATGCTTTATCAATTGGTGCTGATGAAGATTTAGTCTAAAGTGCATTTTGGTGACTTGGAAAATCAATGGCATTTCTAAAGGAGCCAAACAATTAATAGGAAAACCTTTTGTCATCATTGTGATGTCGTCATATTGACTAGATGTAGTAACGTAGCTAGCTACGCAAAGGACTTTAGCTAATTAACGTTAGCATTGCTAGGTATTTTTGACTAACTTTGCTAGTCAATTACAACATTGCCATCTATCTAAGTATCTCAGTATGAAAATGTATGCACTCACTAACTGTAAGTCGCTCTGGATAAGTGCGTCTGCTAAATGACTAAAATGTAAAATCTAAAGTAAATCTGACGATATCATAATGATGACAAAGTTGTTTCCCACTAATTATTTGCCTACGTTAGCAATGTTATCGTATTTCCAAGACAATGTAGTGTAATTTAGACAACATCATCATTAACACCTGTTTAGAATGAATGGGCAAACCTAAATATTTGGTCCTCAGTCCTCAGTGAACGTTCATAACAATAGCATGACTGTGAAACCCATGAAGAGTTTATATTGTTTCTTAGTTTCTGAATGAGATAAAATATGGATGGATTCTTTGGCCCACCTGACTATTGATCTCACCATCATTACTTTAGTAATATAACATATTCACGTATTGCATTACATTTCATACCATATTATTTATGATATCTATCATGTGTTTATCATGTGTGTGTATAGTACTAGGTGTGTGTGTAGGTGCCCCTTGTATATCCATAAACAAGTGTCTATTGGTCTATGGAAGTGACACGTATCATCTCTGCTCCTAGTGACAGACACAGAGACAAAGCAGTGTCAAGCTAGAGTTAGCGCCACATACTGAAATCAAATTAACCAGCTAGCCTGGAGCGCTAAGGAAGCAGTACCAGCGAAGAGCTAAGAATACTCTCTTCTCTCTAGCTAGCCCACTGTTTCTTGGACCACTTTCCATCTCAGAGAGAAGAACCCATCTGCTTTCTGTGATAGTCATTTGAGATAAGTGCCAGTACAAAAAAAGCAATATAATACAGGTGAGGTTGGGAGACTAAATCAATGTGTTGACAAGCTAAACATTTTGATTTTATAGAATGTCATCATAGATAGATAAAATTATAGATTTATCAACCTCAACCCCATGTAAACAATTTACCATTATGTATCTTAAATCATACATTATATGTATCAAAAAATATCTTAATTTGCTGATTATGAGACACCACAGTAGCTGTGACCCAATATCTATACTTGCATACTACTTAGAATGGAGTATTGGCCATGCATACTAAACAGTTTCACAGTAATGTATGCAAAGTGACAACTTGTTGACCCTGTAGCGCAGTGGTTCACAACCTTTTTCGGTTGCTGTACCACCAACTGAATTTTGCTCTGCCCGGAGTACCCCTGAAGTACCCCCTCATGTGCATTTTACCAGTAGGCCTATGGTCTCATGAGTCTTCTCAAGTACCCCTTGCGGATAGGCCAAGTACCCCCAGGGGTCCTAGTACCCCTGGTTGGGGACAACTGCTGTAGCAGGATAGATGAAGAGACTGTATACTCACAGGAGTTACTGCTGTCATCCTTGGTCCCATCAAGAGAACCATCTGGGTTCATTTGCAAGTAGTATCCCTGCCTGCAATATAACCTGGTCACTATACCCTTGAGCTGTGGATCTGAAACAGAGAGAGAGAGAGGGAAGCAGGGAGAGAGAGCGAGAGAGAGAGAGAGAGAGAGAGAGAGAGAGAGAGAGAGAGAGAGAGAGAGAGAGAGAGAGAGAGAGAGAGAGAGAGAGAGAGAGAGGTTAACAACAGTACACAAATAGTTAGACCAGCTCAAGATAATTAATATTTTCAACTGAAGGAGAGAGAAGAGGACTCTCCCACACAAATGCTGCACCAAAGAAACACTTCATATATACATAGACATAGACCAAACATTCAAATCTCTATATGAACTGTAATATACTGTAAATGTAGAGAAGAGAGGTAAAGGATTGCAGAGTAAAGAGCAACCAATCCATTCTTATTTGGAAATTGTTTGATTATATTGTTTCATAATCCACTGTTTGTGTCTGTTTGAAAACAGTTCCATAAAACAAAGTGCCTAACTCTTTATGATTGTTTTATGACCATTGTGAATTTTCAGAGGCAAATCATGTAGCCAAAATGTACTGCATATAAGCCATGCCTTACTCAGAATGGCCCAATCAAATGTGCCTAAATTCATGTGAAAGTCGGTCTGATAGCAAACTCAACAGCACCCTCTTCAGTTCTCTTCCCTGAGAGGGGAATTAATGGTTAATGTTGCACTGTAAATTCATCACAAGGTTGTCATGTGAATTGGGGGATAAGATGGCCTATATTGTCTTAATAGAGCAAAGACTGCAGTTTAAAGTCTATTTTATCATTCATAATTACAGATAAGAGTTCAAGCGAATGTTCAAGTCCAAGCTCAGGTGGGAAACAAATTAATTTTCAACACAGAATAATTTAACTGAAACAACTGTCTTAGCTCCTGTAGTTAACCGTGGATGTTTGAGTGAGATGTTGGTATTGGAACAGGCATTCAACTTTTAAGAGCCGCTTCCACCCACCACATTGGGAGGTCTTGCCGTGAAGTCTTAATACATGTACATTTTCCACAGAAGAACAATTGCATCCACTAAGAAATAAACATAATGCATTAATCTATGTACAACACTGTAGCATGTGTGTGTGCCGCCTGTGTGTGTGTGTTTCATCTGTGTGTGTATGTGTGCCGCCTGTGTGTGTGGATGTGTGTGTGTGTGTGTGTGTGTGGTCTACCCTAGGGCCTAATGCCTTCCACATTAGCCTTATTGTAGAGACAGCTATCAGGCCAGATTTGATTCTCGCTAAGCCCTGAGGAGATGAATAATCACCTGCGCCCTGTGTATGTGTGTGTGTGTATACGTTTATGTGAGTATGAGTAAAAAATGTAGAATTGCGGGGTCTGTGTGCTATGTGTCACGCTCTGGCTCCGGGACTTTGTATTATTGAGCCAGGGTGTGTTCATTTTTGTTGTGTTTGGGGATTAGTTGGGTTGTTATTGGTTGTTTCATTGTTTGGTCCAGTGACTCCCAATCAGTGGTAACGAGTGTCAGCTGTCGGCTCGTTATCTCTGATTGGGAGCCATATTTATACTGTCATTGTTCACCTTGGGGTTGTGGGTTTTTGTTCTATGTTCAGTCGTTGTCACTGAGGACTTCATGATCGTGTTTTGTTTTGTATTCTCGTGTATAACATTAAAGTCAATATGTTCGCTACCAACGCTGCGCTTTGGTCCTACTTCATAGACGATCGTGACAGAAAAACCCACCACAACGAGACCAAGCAGCGTTTCCAGGAGTTGGATGACGAGTGGTGGAGACAGAAGAGCGAAGGTTGGGAGAGGACTATAGAGGCCTGGTCCACCGAGAGGAGAGACCCCCAGAAAATTTTTAGGGGGGGGCTCACGACGTCGGGGCAGCAGGAGTACGGGTTAGAGGAGTGCAGTAGGTTGGCAGAAAAGGCCGCCAAGTTAAGGGGGCCACTGGTCACGAAGGGGAAGGAAGGTGTGGAGGCACGGCGAAGGGTACTGGGGTGTGTTACCAGTCCGGTCCGGCCCGTTCCTGATCCCCGTGTAGGGCCAGGGGTGTGTGTCCTCAGTGCGGTCCTGTCTGTTCCTGTTCCTGGCATGGAGCCTGTGGTGCGCGCCGCCAGCCCGACTCGGTCTGTTCCTGCTCCCCGCACCAAGTCTGTGGTGCGTTTCGTCAGCCCTGTCCGGCCCGTCCCTGCTCCCCGCACCAAGCCAATGGTGCGCGTCGCCAGCCCAGCCCGGCCTGTCCCTGCTCTACGCACCAAGCCAAAGGGGTGCGTCGCCAGCCCAGCCCGGCCGGTTCCTGCTCCACGCATCAAAACTACGGTGTGCGTCGCCGGCCCAACCCGGACTGTTCCTGCCACTCGCACCAGGCTAAGGGTGCGAGTCGTCAACCTGGGTCAGCTCGTTCCGGCTACTCGCACCAAACCAAGGGGGCGAGTCGTCAACCTGGTTCAGCCTATTCCTGCTACGCGCACCAAGCCAGGGAGGCGAGTCGTCAGCCTGAGGAGGTCCGTTCCGGCTCCACGCACCAAGCCGAGGATGCGTATCGTCAGCCAGGTCCGGTCCGTCCCTGCCTCACGCGCCAAGCTAGGGGTGCGCGTCATCAGTCCGGATCCAGCCAGCTGGGTGGGATCGGACCGGGGCCATTACGGGGGGATGGATGTAGGATGGTGGTCAAGCCCGGAGCCAGAGCCGGAGCCGCCTCCGAGGAGCAACACCCACCCAGCCCTCCCCTATTTGGGTTCTTTGAGGCGCGGTCGCAGTCCGCGCCTTTAGGGGGGGGTACTGTCACGCTCTGGCTCCGGGACTTTGTATTATTGAGCCAGGGTGTGTTCATTTTTGTTGTGTTTGGGGATTAGTTGGGTTGTTATTGGTTGTTTCATTGTTTGGTCCAGTGACTCCCAATCAGTGGTAACGAGTGTCAGCTGTCGGCTCGTTATCTCTGATTGGGAGCCATATTTAAACTGTCATTGTTCACCTTGGGGTTGTGGGTTTTTGTTCTATGTTCAGTCGTTGTCACTGAGGACTTCATGATCGTGTTTTGTTTTGTATTCTCGTGTATAACATTAAAGTCAATATGTTCGCTACCAACGCTGCGCTTTGGTCCTACTTCATAGACGATCGTGACACTATGCCAATGCGTAGCAGGTGCTTTTATCCAAAGTGACAACAGTGAGCACACATTTTTGTATGTGACCCCAGTGGGAATCGAACCCACAACTCTGGTGTTGCCAGTTCCACACAGGACCACTACAATACAATACTGTAAAATACAATATATGATTACAATACAGATGGAAGGTGTATGTTTGCCATCCCAATGAGAGTACCATCCTCCTTCAGGTAATGGACGAGGCATGCAATGACATAAATCCAGACCTATGTCAGGCTTTTATTCTCCATGACAGAAGGTTTTTACCCAGGTGCATGAACAATGAGGACATTTACTGCGATGTCGATGAGAACCTATGCTCAAGACAGGCTTGATGCAAACTAGTGCCTACTAAACATTTGTTTCATTTGGGTACACTGCTTCTAATCCCCGAGCCGACTAGGTGAAAAATCTGCCGATGTGCCCTTGAGCAAGGCACTTAACCCTAATTGCTCCTGTAAGTCGCTCTGGATAAGAGCGTCTGCTAAATGACTAAAAAATAAATACAAAAATAAAATTACAGTTCACCTATGTTGAAATTATATCTGAACAATACATTTATTTTTTGCATCAAGGATTCTGAGTGATCACACTGCTGTTTTCGACTCTCCCTCTCTCTCGCTCTCTTTCTCTACCGCACCTGCTGTCTCTACCTCTGAATGCTCGGCTATGAAAAGCCAACTGACATACTCCTGAGGTGCTGACCTGTTGCACACTCTACAAACACTGTGATTATTAACTGACCCTGCTGGTCATCTATGAACGTTTGAACATCTTGAAGAACAATCTGGCCTTAATGGCCATGTACTCTTATAATCTCCACCCGGCACAGCCAGAAGAGGACTGGCCACCCCTCAGAGCATGGTTCCTCTCTAGGTTTCTTCCTAGGTTCCTGCCTTTCTAGGGAGTTTTTCCTAGCCACCGTTAGGGGTGGACGATATTAACAAAAATTAATATCACGATATTTTCCACTGTCCGGACGATAACGATATATCACGATATACTGTAAAAAAATGTTTTAACATTTTATGAGCCCTTCAAAGTTAATAAATGACTAAATATTGCTTTTAACCTTATAGAAACAGAAAGGGGGCATTGCACATTTTTAAAATTATTATTTGTTTTACTTCTGTGGTAAACCTGTGCAAACATGAAACATAAACAAAGGTATATGAGTTAAATAAATATGCAGTAACATTTTCTAAAAAAATATTTTTTATAAAGTAGTCAGGATGTAAACTTTTTCCTGCCAAATATAAGAAGTGCAGTCTTTTTTCAGCATAACACCGGTCATTATGAATTCAAGTTGTAAAACTTTTCAAATTAACTTCAAGCATTAACCAGACAGTCTGTATGTTTCTCAGTTCAGCATGTAACAATTCACTGCCTCCCTCTTCACAAGTTCCGTGCCAGGAACCAGCCTATTGACAGTTTCTGGCTTCAAAGTTGCCCTGTGGCATGTGACCACATTGCCCCCAGTGCTAAATGCTCTCTTAGAGGGCGAACTTGTGGCAGGGATGCATAAGTATTTATTTGTCAGACAACTAAATTGTGGGAAGTTGGATGCGTGAACTCGCCACAACTCCAAAGGATCAGCCTGCTGTGATCATCAGAGTGTAGCTCTTGCTCGATGACCTGTCTCTGGGTTCTTAAGGCAGGTGCACTATTGGTTTTCTTAAAGAAGCTCCCAAGGCTCTTCTTGGACATCTTTGCTGATTGTGGAGCAGTGGCAGCTTCTTTCTCTCTCTCACTCTGGTCCTCTTCAAAAGAGAAGTCTCCCACGGCTGTGTTCCCTACCAGGAGGGCTTCTGTCTCGGAGGCAGCTCTCACCTTCACCTCCACCAGCTTCTCAGTGGTCATGTAGGTGGTCTTGAACCTTGGGTCCAGAAAGGTAGCCATGGTGAGCAGCTCATCTGTTTCAGGGTAAGTGTATTTGTCATTCAGGTAATTGAGGATCCTTATCTTAATCTCTCCGGTCAGTTTGGCTTCGCCCTCATATGATTTCAGAACTTCCGTCTTGAACAAATGGAGGACCGGCTTCAGATAGGACACACTCACGTATGTCTCTCCTGACAGGGCATATGTGGAATCCTGGAGGGGCTTAAGTGCTGCAGTGATAGATTCAAACACCTCAATGTCTTGCCAGGAGGGTGCAAGGTGACGTGTTTTTTTGTCTGCTGCCAGGATTTGTGTGATGGCCTTCTCCTGCTCCAGGACTCTTTCCATCATCTGCAGTCGAGATCCCTGCCTTGTCGGGGATTCCGTGATGAGCTTGTGGAGGGGCAGGCTCAGTTTATCCTGTGCACTTGTCAGGGCCTTCTGCTTCTTCCAACTATAGGAAAATGTGCTGACCACTTTCTTGCACACTCCTGTGGCCCGGGAAACCCGAGGTTTGTTTTGGACACTCCTCTCTGCAAAATAAAAAGGTGAAAAATAATTACATATGAATCACAATTATTCAATAGAAATAACATAGCATCTGCTGTAATTACAACAATTTACAGCATGGACACTGGATATGATTACAAATGTAATCCATCTATAGATTTACAAACAACTGTTCTGATTAAGAGAGTTGTGTTGCTTTAGAAAACGGGTTCATTTATTGGGTAGGCTATTATTGAAAGAGAGAGGATAGATTCATATATTGAAACCATAGGCTAATGTATCAATTATAAATAAAAGCAATGTAATCCATGTAATGTTTGGATATTGCACACATTTACAAATTACAAATATTCTAGATTTGCATAGCTGTATATATCCGGCTTAACGTATAAGAAGGATCAGGCAGTGTTGTCAGCTCTTAACTTTAAACAGAGGAGATAAGGAATACAACAGTTATTCTGCATTTTATGTTGTTGTTTTTAAGTGACGTTATATTTATACCTAGCTCTATGTGTTTTGGACGTTGAAACTTACCAATAGCAATGTATAGCCCGTGTCTGAAACACCCTAGTCTTGTCCATTTGTTCAGCTCCAATGATTTGACCATGTTCGATCCGCTGTCGGTAGTCATACATACGTGACGGGACTCTTTCAAGCCCCAGGATGAAAGTGCCTCCCTCCGCCCAGCTGCAATTATTTCTCCGTTGTGGTCATCTGGGAAATAAGAGGTCTGAAGGCATTTGCTTTGCAGCTTCCAGTTGTTGTCAATGTAATGAATCGTGAGGCTAATGTATGGCTCTGTGGCCGGCTTGACCATAAGTCGGCAGTGGTAGAGAATAATGCAGCGTTACGGATTTCGTTGGCAACTCTGTCCCGACATTCTGTGTAGAGTTCTGGCAGACATATTTTCCTGAAGTATTTACGGCTCGGAGTCTCGTATCTTGGGTCTAGAGTTTCTGAAACCGTCTTTCTCCACAGTTTGAATTGGTTGTCTTTCGCTATGTGATACGTAATTGCACTCGTTATCTCGTTCCACTTCTTGCTGTTCTTGTCATAGGGCGTACCACTAATGAATGATGCCTTGAGTGACAGCTGAGTGCGGGTCTGGCTTGATGATGTCTTGGGACTTGCTTCGCTGCTCTGGGGGTTTGTTGCACGCATTCTGGTAGATTCTTCATATTCGTGCACATGCAGGATTTTCAAGTGGTGAAAAAGATTGCTGGTGTTTCCACCTTTGGCTAGCACAATGCGTCGACACAACTTACACAGTACTGTTTGTTGGTCGAGGTCGGATATCTTAAAGCCAAACCAGTTCCAAACGACAGAGGAGGCCCCCTTTTTCCGAACCAATTCTTCCTCGTCCTGCAAATCAACCTCAATAGCATTATATTCCTTGTCTTCAGTCATCCTCAATGCTTGATTTTCTGACACTTTTGCAAACGAAAGGAGTTTACTTCACTAAATGTTTGCTTACTCTGCAGTTGCACATGCTTGTTTGTTGACTTTGACTGGCAGGCAGATTGCGTGTAAAGTCCATGCTTCTAGTTTTTTTCTCTGCTAAAAAAGGCTATGATTCTAGTAAAATAAACAATTTGAACTAGCCCAATAGGCTGTATCACTCGACATACATTTTGAACGGAAAAAAACCTGCCTTATTTCATACATTAATTTATCATGATATGCACGATATGGCAAAATCCATATCATGGCACAACGTCATACCGGTATTCACATTCATACCTGTATACCGCCCACCCCTAGCCACCATGCTTCTACATCTGCATTGCTTGCTCTTTGGGGTTTGAGGCTGGGTTTCTGTATAAGCACTTTGTAACATCTGCTGATGTAAAAAGGGCTTTATAAATACATTTGACTGATTGATCACACATGGGATACAAATGATGGAAATGTGATGTTAAATTATGATAGGTAGTGGAAGTGTATTGCCTAATGTGAAAACAGTGTAATGTACTGTCATTTACAATACTATTGCATATTATATTCATAGGGAAATTCTGAAACATGTATCTTGCATTTTTTGCAATTGGATTAACTGGTTGTTAAAACAACTAAATTGAGAAGATATCATGTTGTGTTTTGGTAATTAAATTAATGTTCTCATGGTATTTCACAGTACACTTATATGTTGGATCAATGGTTGTGTGGTGAAAGATGTCTCCAAACAAAATGAATGCACAATAAAAGGTTTTGAAAACAAGACTTGAGGCGTTACCAGTTTGGAGTTTTGAATATTCACCACATACTTGTGAAAATAGCACCAAAGCGATTGAAGAAAACTACTGACATCGCCCTCTCTCTCTGACTGAAGAGTATGGGACATTAACGCTGAAGCAGCGTAGAGACACATTAGGATTTTCAGATGTCATGAATTGATATCTACATTTATGAAGACTTCATAGGCCAGCACACGTAAAGGACATTGTGATGCTAGCTTAGTGAGTACCACTTCCTCCCGATTCGGCCCATACCTGGCGTGAACTCGGGACCTCTGCTTTGCTAGCACACGTGACCGCCCTCATGAAGCGTCTTACCAGTCGGTGCCACGCAAAAAGCTAGCTATTCGCTGGGGACACTTCAGGCTGATGAGTACGTTTCACACATCCCCATGTGCCACACACACACACACACACACACACACACACACACACACACACACACACACACACACACACACACACACACACACACACACACACACACACACACACACACTTTCACATGGATTTTTAATGAGAGCACAATCCCCTTGAGTGAGAACAAGCAGGCAGACACACGAAGATGGCCTCCTCCAATCAATTAAAGACTTTGATCAGCAGCGTTTAAAACAATCTCAGAGAGTGAGATTGATTCCTCAGACAGTTCAGCAGGGGCCGATCTGTAATAATTAAAATGGAGACAGAGCTGGGAGCTCGCTGCGCTAGCACACTGCGCAGAGGCATGTGTGTGCGTGTGCGTGAACATGTGTGTGTGTAAATGTGTGTGTGTGTGTGTGTGTGTGTGTATGTGCATGCGTCCTGGGGCGGAAGGTAGCCTAGTGGTTAAGAGCATTGGGCCAGTAACCGAATGGTCGCCTTGAGCAAGGCACTTAACCGTAAGTCACTCTGGATAAGAGTGTCTGCTAAATGACTAAAATGTAAAATGTCCTTGAATTTGTCTGCATTTGTGTGTATGGAGCAAGGATATACATGTATCCTGTAGCCCAGGCACTAATTCCCCCACTAGTTCCAAAGTGACCCCAGTTTGATCAAAAGCCCAGAGAAAACCAGCAAAACCATAGCTGAGATGCACATCCAGAAGCTACACTGAGAACAATGCAGAATAGGCTTAAATGGATAGTTCACCCAAATTACAAAATTACATATTGGTTCCCTTACCCTGTTAGCAGTCAATGGACAAGGTAAGACAGCAATCCATGCTTTGTTTTTGTTTACCTGGCCACTATATTTGTAATTTGGGCAAAGTATCCTTTTAATTGCTTTACTAAATGTAAGATATAAGCCACAGCCATTCTTTCTCATCATGGCAGAATTTGAGCATTTTAGTCCTTCTGTATGAGTGGAGCTGAAGAAATCTACTCCTATCTATAATGCAAGCCTTCGTATGTCCTCAGACTGAATATTCAATACATTATTCACGATTGCCAATTGATGGCAGATATTCATATACGCTGCTACATGTGTGACCGTGAAATATTAAGTTAACCCTTTACACTTGTGGGAATTGGCCTATATGGATAGGGCTACATTGAATTGTTTCTTACAGAAGAAATATGAAAAGCATATACATAAGCATTGTAGCAATTGAAAGGGAACCGTTTGGAGATTATGGGAAAATTATTAAACTAAAGTTGAGGACACAACAGTTCAGCTGACACAAAACTGAATCCAAACATTACACTGTTGATTTTATGTGCATTTTACATTTACTGTACATTTCGCCGCATTTGTTGATGACGAAATCTGAAAATACTCTGGATACATTCAGTAACTTTATAAGAATATTCCTGGAAAGGGTGGGGTGGGTGCAAGGTGGGGTAGGTGCTACAGGGTTTGAGTGAGATGACTAACTTGTGTCTCCAAGTGGCCACACACCTCTCCAAAGTGACTCAAATAAGAGTCTTCAACTATAAGGTTTAGCGCTCCTAGCTGTGCTGTTGAGGAACTACAGCAAGCACACTTGTAGATGTTTTGTTTGGAACACAACCCTGCATCCCCGCCATCACACAATTACTGTTTTTGTTTACACAATTCAAAAACGGTCCATTATAAATCGTAATCTGGGTCAGATGGGCATCATTTGAAAGCTTGTTCTATTGCCAACAAGTTATAAATTATGATCTTACAGTGCTTTCACAGGGCAATTCAGTTAAACAGATTGTAATTTTGGTGCGCATAGAAAAGAGTCATGCATGCAATCAGGTGCGTGTTTTGCAGTGAATTTTCTTCACAATAGACAAACATAGGCTCATTATTTTCAGAACAACCCAGGGTATGACACCATGTCATCTTGTAACTGTACATCAAACATAGTGACCATAAACATTGACACTGTATATTACATGAGTTTTATGATATGGAAATGTGCAGTGCACATTTGGACTCAAAGGTGTTTGGCATGCTTTTATGACATCAAAGCTGTATTTATTATACTCCTCAACATATCATCTTTCAAAATACATTGAGTCCTCTTAATTTACAGCATTTCCCTCACTCAGACAACCATTTTTTTTGCAAAAGTTGCTCAAGTAGTGTGAGGGATAGGGGCAACTTCTTGTTGCGTGTGGTGCTCAAGTTCAGAACGGCTGTCAGTCAAAAACCATACAGTGCTGTGAAATGCAGGGCCTGTCATTTATAACATGTTGAGGTACAGCCACTGCATTCCAATTTAGACACTTATCAGTGGCAGATCTGTCATTTTCAACCCATATAGAGGGTTACTGGCCTCTCTCACATATTTTTGTTTAACCCTTTTTTTACCAGGTAAGTTGACTGAGAACACGTTCTCATTTACAGCAACAACCAGAGGAATAGTTACAGGGGAGAGGAATGAGCCATTGGGAAGCTGGGGATGATTAGGTGGCCAGCTTGGGAATTTAGCCAGGACAACAGGGTTAACACAGCTACAAAAAGTGCCATGGGATCTTTGGTGACCAAAGAGAGTAAGGACACCTGTTTAATGTCCCATCTGAAAGACAGCAATGTCACCAATCACTGCCCTGGGATCTTTTTTTAGACCCAAGGAAAGCACACCTCCTACTGGCCTGCCAACACCACTTCCAGCAGCATCTGGTCTCCCATTCAGGAACTGACCAGAACCAACCCTGCTTAGCTTCAGTGGCAAGCTAGCAGTGGGATGCAAGGTGGTATGCTACATGTACAGAACAGGCAACGCCGTGGGTGTTACTAGCGCACCACTATTGAGAATAAGGCATATTCTCAGACTTAAGATACGTAAGGCTTTCAGTCGCTTCATTGTCATTAAGTGCAATGAAACCTTTAGGATAAGTCAGTACCAAACAAACCAAACTGACTGACGGAAAGGGGCTGAATAGAGAGGGTGTTGGATATAAAAATAAAAAAATAAAAAAATATATAAAAAATATACTGTACTGAGAAAATCCCTGGGTGCTTTTTCAAAACCACATCCTGCGCAGTTGAAGGTGTATTCCTATCCAACATTTGATACAGCTGCAGTGGTTTTGCAGCTGTAGGGGCATCCCTCTCTCTGCATACACAACAAACACACATCAAACCTTCCTTCTGCTGAGTAGAAATGTGGGTTTATGCAATAGGGGTATCCCTCCCTAGCCCTCTCTCTCAAAACCATCACACACATCAAAAAGATTACAACCCTTTTCCTCTGGGGCTGAAATTGTGTTTTTTTGTTCAGTTTTTTTTTTACAATAGGGATATTCCTGAGGTAAATGGAACTGTCACTGTATACTTGATGTTGTTGTTTTTCTTTCTCTCTCCTCTCTCTTCTTCTTTTCTCTCATTCTCTCTCTCTCTCTCTCTCTCTCTCTCTCTCTCTCTCTCTCTCTCTCAGGAAAGGTATCTGTCAAGACAGTGGAGACACATGCTCAGCTGCATGCACACACACACACACACACAAACACACACACAGCAGCTGCACACCTCACCGCCAGCCCAACCCTGATTGACACACTCGGAAAAACCCTCTCCCTCTCCGTCTCCTTCTCCTCCATGTTGTCATGGAAGATAGCAGGAAAAATATGAAAAGGTAGTCTGGTCACAGATCTGTTTGTGTTATCATGTTTAGCATGACAAGTAGTTGAGATGATAGCACCATCAGATCTGGGACCTGCAGGCAAATAAAAAAGCTGCTTTAAGTGTTACTGTTTATCTGAGGGCTTATGTCAACATTCATATTCTGATACGGACATTACTAAACAATATGGAACGATCTCACTTTCGTCTCTATTTAAAAAAAATCTATCATCAAGTCAAGTGATGTAAACGGTAGACTGTTTGTCATTCATCAAGGGAAAGAAGATGTATCCATTGTTTCAATACAAGGCCCTGTCGTGGCTTTACAGTACAGTACAGGGTGTTCTGTGATTGTTTTGCATTCAGACATTTCCCATTCAATCAAGATAACTAGTGCCTTCCACTGTGTTTTAATATGACATTTGTGTGTGAAACCCTTCAGGAATAAATATGTTCCAATGGAAAAGGCAATCATGTTGATGACGGATTTTCCTAGAAAAAAACCCTGCCAGAAATACAATGACAGAGAGAGATTACAAGTGAATGTCAACCCGGTGGTCCTCTTTTGTCTTGCCTATTCACCCTCTGATTGGCACACATACACAATCCATGTCTCAATTCTCTCAAGACTTAAAAATAGTTTACATTGTTTCCTCCCCTTCATCTACACTGATTGTAGTGGATTTAACAACTGACTTCAATAAGGGGTCATAGCTTTCACCTGGATTCACCTGATCAGTCATGTCATGGAAAGAGCAGAGTTCCTTAATGTGTTGTATACTCAGCGTATATACACTGCTCAAAAAAATAAAGGGAACACTAAAATAACACATCCTAGATCTGAATGAATGAAATAATCTTATTAAATACTTTTTTCTTTACATAGTTGAATGTGCTGACAACAAAATCACACAAAAAGTATTATTATTGGAAATCAAATGTATCAACCCATGGAGGTCTGGATTTGGAGTCACCCTCAAAATTAAAGTGGAAAACCACACTACAAGCTGATCCAACTTTGATGTAATGTCCTTAAAACAAGTCAAAATGAGGCTCAGTAGTGTGTGTGGCCTCCATGTGCCTGTATGACCTCTCTACAACGCCTGGGCATGCTCCTGATGAGGTGGCGGATGGTCTCCTGAGGGATCTCCTCCCAGACCTGGACTAAAGCATCCGCCAACTCCTGGACAGTCTGTGGTGCAACGTGCGTTGGTGGATGGAGCGAGACATGATGTCCCAGATGTGCTCAATTGGATTCAGGTCTGGGGAACGGGCGGGCCAGTCCATAGCATCAATGCCCTCCTCTTGCAGGAACTGCTGACACACTCCAGCCACATGAGGTCTAGCATTGTCTTGCATTAGGAGGAACCCAGGGCCAACCGCACCAGCATATGGTCTCACAAGGGGTCTGAGGATCTCATCTCGGTACCTAATGGCAGTCAGGCTACCTCTGGCGAGCACATGGAGGGCTGTGCGGCCCCTCAAAGAAATGCCACCCCACACCATGACTGACCCACCGCCAAACCGGTCATGCTGGAGGATGTTGCAGGCAGCAGAACGTTCTCCACGGCGTCTCCAGACTCTGTCACGTCTGTCACATGTGCTCAGTGTGAACCTGCTTTCATCTGTGAAGAGCACAGGGCACCAGTGGCAAATTTGCCAATCTTGGTGTTCACTGGCAAATGCCAAACGTCCTGCACGGTGTTGGGCTGTAAGCACAACCCCCACCTGTGGACGTCGGGCCCTCATACCACCCTCATGGAGTCTGTTTCTGACCGTTTGAGCAGACACATGCACATTTGTGGCCTGCTGGAAGTCATTTTGCAGGGCTCTGGCAGTGCTCCTCCTGCTCCTCCTTGCACAAAGGCGGAGGTAGCAGTCCTGCTGCTGGGTTGTTTCCCTCCTACGGCCTCCTCCACGTCTCCTGATGTACTGGCCTGTCTCCTGGTAGCGCCTCCATGCTCTGGACACTACGCTGACAGACACAGCAAACCTTCTTGCCACAGCTCGCATTGATGTGCCATCCTGGATGAGCTGCACTACCTGAGCCACTTGTGTGGGTTGTAGACTCCGTCTCATGCTACCACTAGAGTGAAAGCACCGCCAGCATTCAAAAGTGACCAAAACATCAGCCAGGAAGCATAGGAACTGAGAAGTGGTCTGTGGTCACCACCTGCAAAACCAGTCCTTTATTGGGGGTGTCTTGCTAATTGCCTATAATTTACACCTGTTGTCTATTCCATTTGCACAACAGCATGTGACATTTATTGTCAATCAGTGTTGCTTCCTAAGTGGACAGTTTGATTTCACAGAAGTGTGATTGACTTGGAGTTACATTGTGTTGTTTAAGTGTTCCCTTAATTTTTTTGAGCAGTGTATTTAGTAGAAAATGGGTTTGGCTGCAATCTATGAAAACCTTGTGAACCATAGAACTAATCCAATCATCTACGGTGGCAGGTGGCCTAGTGGTTAAGGGTGTTGGGCCAGTAACTGAAAGGTTGCTGGTTTGAATCCCAAATAGACTAGGTGAAACATATGTTACTGTGTCTTTAAGCAAGGCACTTAACCCTTCTAAGTCACACTGGATATAATGAATTATCCAGATATCACTGGCATTGAAATAGGTATTGTGGCTTTTTTTGAATCATCAAATCCTAAAATACATATTTTTACATTGGATTTCCCATTGTGTTAATAAACAACCAACGTATTTGTACATATGGCGACAACACAGACAAAAATAATTATTGTCCACCTCTAAAGGAACTCAGTCTTTTGAACATCTACAGCTGGTCGAAGACCTTAAATCGCATTAATTTAGGCCAAAACTCTCTCATAGGTTGCATCCCAATATTATACAGTAGATAGAGTCCAATGTTTTATGGAATTGTAATCAGATACTATTTGAAATCACATCATCAGCCAGATCCAATCATGATTGAATCACAAAGAAGTGTCTTTTGAACGTCTACACCTGGCCAAAGACCTTCAATCTCATTAATTTAGGCCAAAACTCTCTCATAGGACACATTCCAATAGTATACTGTAGATAGAGTCCAATGTTTTATGGAATTGTAATCAGATCAAATCACATCAAATACTTTAGCTGGGCTTGATTTAGCTTTTCTGGAGCAATGGAACCAATAGAGTAGCAAAAGTGCAAACCCTGCCCATCTGGCACTCCAGGCAGGCTAAAGTGAACGCTAAAAGTATTTGAATGATTTCTACTAGTATTTAAACTGAGGTCTGCTTGTAACAGATTCCCACAGGTCTCGTCAATGTGATATACATAATATAATATATTATCAATCAATTTTAATGTTGTGAGAAGAAACATTTAAACGAGGCTACATATATCACATTTTGTCTGGATTGTGAAGTTATTATCCAATACGACAAATATATACTCACACTCAGCAATTAGTTGACTTGGTCATACTGATGCTGTTGTCATGGCTTTGAATGATAGGTGAGTAGATGTAGACTGAAAGACTGGCATTTTATTTATTTTTTTTCCTTTTAAGATGTAAGTATTTTAACTGTTAAGTATTTAAACTGTTTTAGGAGGTGGCCTAAGTTGATGGAGATTCACCAGGTAAGTTGATGGAGACTTGTTGGAGATAGAAGTGAACTATCTGCACTGTTCTGCCCATTTCACTTCACTGATAGTGTATACACCCATGTTGCCCACATCTGGTCCAGGGGGATACATGTCATTCAGTATGTACATGTGGAAGAGGGACTTACTACTACTAAGATACTAAGAAATGCATTAAGGGGACATAAATGCATTCTCTTTCAGATGCAGACCTGGAAGCTGTTGTTCAGTTGTTTTTTGCCAAACAAAATTTAGTAGAATCATCAGAAATTCAGATTAAGGACAACGTTCGTGAAAACATTGCCATAAAAATATTATAAAATGATGAATTTGCAAACGCTTTTACAAAAAAGGACTACAGCTATACAATTAAAATGCTTTACAGCTATACCATCAGTATGTGTTTTGTGGCCAATGCATGAATCCAGGACTCATTCGTGTTCACTAGAGCTTGCAATGGAACGTCCAGGTAGTCCCTCTCTGTTTTAGTCAGTTTTCTTCCATTTGGTGCCTAATGAACACCACCCAGCACTATGCTCCATCCAACGGAGTCAACTGCGCCACAGTAAAGAAAAGTCTGGTCTCCTCAATGAAAACTCACTCAGTCTCAGTAAAACTAATCATCTAGGAAAAAGCTCTCCCCAGGAAGCCCTATTTCCAGTGTGTCCTCAGCTGTGGAAGACCTGAAATAAAGACAACTGCATTGTCCGCCCGCGTTATAGCGCTGTGAATGATTGGTGGAGCATTCAGCTTTATTTTGCTGGAAATGTCCTTCCAGAGAGGCCGGTATTGAATTAAGCAAACAAGCCATTACTTTTCCTTTAGCCTGTGTGTGTGTTTGTTTCTGTACATGTGTGCATGCCTGCGTCTGTGTGCATGTGTGTGTGTGTGCATGTGTGTGTGTGTGTGTGCATGCATGCGTGTGTGTGTGAGAGAGAGAGCCCTAGTGTGGGCAGCATTTCCTAGCAGCCCCCTGTGAGCTCTGAAAGCTGTGGTGGTGATTGAAATCACTCGCTAAAGATTGTCCCCAACAACTCTCATGCGAGTGGGAAATTAATGAGATATCTTCCCACTGGGCCAGTATTCACAAATAACGGCGATGATGAAGATGAGTGACAACCAAGATTGCGTCCCAAATAGCACCCTATTCCCTTTCTAGTGCAAAAACTTTTACAGGGCCCATAAGTAGTGCACCACATAGGGAATAGGGTGCCATTTGGGACGTGGCCCAAGTGTTTGCCATGTGGTCTGATTACAACTCTATCACTCAGCAACCAGAACAAATCATCAATTTCTGAGTAGCTTTTTCCACCACTACATTTAATTCTTACACAAACAGACAGAGGGGCCCTGAGTTGGCAGGTGTGTTGTTGTCAAGGCGTTGTAGGGGTAATTTGTCACGCTGGGTAAGCCTGGCATCAGTGTCTTTGACTCTGGAATTTATTAGCGACAGATTGCCCCCATAGACACCAGTGGCAGGTACCAAGATACACAGCCAAGCCACATACCCAAGCCCACAGCGCCTATTATGGTTTTATCAGGCCCCGGCTTCTCTGTTGGCATGGTCTAGCATCAAGTCTCTTCTGCAACTGCTGGGATCTCTGTCCACAAGCCAGAAGAACTGGGTTATTGGACAGTGCAGTGGGCATCCAGACAGACAGGGACTAGGAATGGAAATTTGCTGTCTAGCTGGCTAAATCCACCACTGTTAAGCCTGTGTATTGTCTGAGTTGTTGATTTTGGATCTGAGGATATAAATGAAAGGCCGTGGCCCACCGGTTCCATTCAGATATGTGAGGAAAGATTATGTTTGAAAAGCGTAACCTCTTATCAGGGAATTATTGACCTTTTAGGTCTCATAGCAATGGATTGTATTTGTTGTTCATTCTGGGGATGTGCAAGGCTTTGTTATATGCACAATGCAGTTCACCAGTTCAGCAGTGTGCATGTATGAGCTTCAAAGCGGACAGGCCGATTCAAACAATACGTGGTGACAGCTCCGTTTAAAGCAGGGATCATCAACTAGATTCAGCCACGTGACAATTTTTTCTTGAGCGGATGTTCAGAGAGCCACATAATGACACATAATTTATAGATTGCAAACTGACCGCAAGAAGCCCAAACATATAATATCTCAAACCTTGCTTACATTTGTATACAATCACGTTTCTCTATTATGTGTGGGAATACTCAGGAACAGATTTCCAAAATTAAAATCACTTGGAACTGATGTCCTGGTGTTTTTACAGTATTTTATGTCCAACAATTAAGAAAAATAAAATAAAGTAAAAAATAATACAAATTTTAGACTGCAAATTGACCGCAAGAAGTCCAAACAGATATAATATTTGACTAAAACAATAAATTCAAACCTTGATTACATTTGTATACAATCACGTTTCTCTATTATGTGTGGAAATACTCAGGAACAGATTTCCAAAATTAAAATCACTTGGAGCGGATTTCCTGTTTTCTTTTTTTTTGCTCAGAAATTTGGCCCGCCTGCCACCAGTTGGGGAACCCTGGTCTAAAGCATCAGGCACAGCTCATCTGTTGCCTGTCATCTACCCGAGATTGCATGTAGGCTAAATCAGGGGTAGATTTGTTTTTTTCTCCTTACCTCCTTCCTGCCTGTGAGGGACCAACAAACAAACCGCTATAGTCAACCATAAGAACCACGGGATTGGCCGCCAAAGGCTATAGCAGGGATCATCATCTAGATTCAGCCACGGGCCGATTTTTTCTTAAGCAGATGGTCAGGGGGGCGGAACATAATTACAAATACTTTGTAGACTGCAAATTGACCACAAGAAGCCCAAACAGATATAATATTTCACTAAATCATAATCATTTCAAACTTGCTTAGATTTGTATACAATCACATATATCTCCCTATTATGTGTGGGAATACTTCGGAACATATTTCTAAAATCAAAATCACTTCGATCGGATTTCCTGGTGCTTTTACAGTATTTTAAGTATATATTTTTGCCTCAGAAAACTTGGGGAGCCAAATGAAATCACCCGCAGGCCAAGTCGCCCACAGGCCGCCAGTTGGGAAACCCTGGGCTATAGCCTACCACGTGCGTTTTCTCCCTTTATTAAACATTTACGGATGATGGGATAGTCAGTGCAAATATGATACTGTAATGGTTTATCTCATGAGTGTAGTGAATTAATTATATTAAATCAATGTTATTGGACACATTGGTTTGCCTACTTCCCAATGACGAGTTACCCAAATTAATGATGTGTAGAAAAATGTTGACGTTACTGCACAATGCGTTACCCACATAAGTCACAACATACACCTCACAAACAAGGTACACACAACTTCTCACACCTTGTCTCCGTAGTCTCCTCTTCTTCAGGCCGAAGATACGCACTTTGGAGAAGATGTCGACCAGGTTTCCATTGCAGAGCCCCTTGTTCTTACTGGGGCTCTTCCTCCGCCTGTTCGGGGGTGGTCGGTCTACATGCTGCTCCCGTGCCTCCCTCTTCTTCCGGATCAGACCGCTGGCAATAGCGGCTGCCATGGCTCAATCAATGTCTCACTGCTGTTCAGGTCCGGTCCGCACTCCGTCCACACACGGAGCACAGACCACATAAACAACCGCCTCTAGTCGCTCGCAGCTCGGTCAGAGTCCCATGGTGGCGGCTAGACGGTCCGGTCCGGTCCGTGGTGTTGAATCAGGTATATTTAAATAGTAGTCTACTTCTTGATAACTGCCTTTAGTGTACATACACTACATTTTAGTGCTTATGAAACATTGCGTTATCATTAATTGTACGTTTCGTGAGCATCATGAAACTGTTTTCATAAAATTATTTCATTCCATATTTTCATCAGGAGTCTAGTTGGTGAAATTGCTTGGCAAAAACTCACCCTGAACGAGATAGCTCAACTGTCATATCTGCGTATTGATTTTCGATTTATTGGGTGACATTTCACTTCCATCCCCTCCTAAATGTCCAGTGTGTGTTGTAGCCTCCCCTTCCCACGCTCCGGTCTCTTCTTCTCCTTTTGTCTCCCTTCCCTCCTCTCCTCCTGGAGACCGGTGCTGGATTCAGAACTCAGCACGTTGGACAGCGGTGGCCACGCTGTGTTGAGTGTGTGTGTGCGCGGGTGTGCCGCCAGCCGTCCAAACAAACAAACTCGCTTTTGTAGGTGATTATCACCCGTCGGACGACGGGCACTCACTCCCCAGGGTACAGCACAGGAGAACACGACGTTTATTCACGTCTTCTCTTTGTATATTCCATTTCCCTTCATATCTGAGCTGTCATTGTAGATTGGTATTGTGGTCAAAGAGAAACAAACACAACACAGGCGATTGTACACGGATTGGAGAGAGAGAGAAAAGCATGTAGGCTAACCAAAGCTTAACCGGGTCCTGTGCGGATGACGTCTGCACGGTGTGACAACTGCATACAAATAGATACATTTACGCTGCCCGATGCGGAGGAGACAATACGGCTGTCGGGATGTTCATATTAAACCCACCGTTGGTTGGAGAGACAGCAATCAGGTGCGTAATCGAAAAGACAGGATAGAAGACGCCGCAGGGAAACACGTAGCTATCTATAGGCAACATTGCATACGCACACCTTTCCCGCGCAAACGCGCATTTGGCATGAATCCCCGCGCTGTAAGAAAAACGATGAAGGGTGACTCTCGCTTCCGTCTATAGATCAACCCATCTTCCACATCAACAAGTCTTAACCACTCACTCTCTCCTTTGCGGTCGCCTCAGAGAGGAAAGAGGAGAATACCCTCCCTCCCTCTCTTTCGACCTCTCAAGCACTAGTCCCTCACTTCAGGCGTTGCTATGAGCCGGTGAGATTTGACACTTCAAGGCGGCTTCAGCTGTGCAATAACTGAAGCCCCGCTCCGAACGTGCTCGCAACTAAATTGCAATGGGCATTTAATAGGCTCGTTACAAATCCAGCTGAGAACACACATATTTGTATATGTTTTAAGGTGTATGGGACCCTTCACCATTGCATGTATCCATGTAGGCCTATATTGCCCGGTAGCCTACGCATGACCCAGGTCAGGTAGCCTAAAGGAAAATAGTAAACCGTGCATCAAAATGTAGGCTATTGAACTCATCGCTAATCAAATTAAATAATTGTACGAAATAAAAGTGTGTGCTTCAAGTGCTTAAGCAGAAGGAATAGTTTACCTGCAAAAACATAGGGCGGCAGGTAGCCTAGCGGTTAAGAGCGTTGGGCCAGTAACCGAAAGGTCTGGTTCAAATCCCCGAGCTGACTAGGTGAAAAATATCTCGAAGTGCCCTTGAGCAAGGCACTTAACCCTACAAATCGCTCATGTAAGTCTCTCTGGATAAGAGCGTCAAGTAAATGACTAAAATGTCAATCAACTCGAGTAGGCTAATATGCATGATAAAGGAATGATCACTATCGCCATTTCATCTCACAATAATATCACTCCGTCTATCTCTCACTCACTTTCGGGCGCATTCATGTCAGCGCCTCATTTTTCTGCCATTCACGCAGGCACACACTAGTTGAATCCACGTCATGTCAATGAAATTACGTTGAACCCACGTGGAATAGACTTCTGTGCCCAGTAGGAGGGCGCACAATGCTCATTTCTGGATCAATCGTGGAGCAAAACATTGACATATTCAAGACAGACACTTCAGAAAAATAATTAGTTTCTGTGTGAAATATTTGATATTCAGTTTGTTCCTTAAGCATCTATCAACATATGCTGGATTGGTGGTTCCAATACTATAAAACACCAACATAAATCATTAGATATTTCTCCGTTAGAAGGATATCATTTCCAGAGACAACATTCACAGACATAAATTAAAACTCAAGAGAGCCATCTGCCGTTTGTCGCCGCAATTAGTTAAACAAGTGGGAACATTTGGGGACAGTGGCATCACCGGGTTCTAGGCTACACTCTCTTTCCACACACGATATACCATCCACGTGTTGATGTCAAGACATACGGGGCTGAGTTGCATTGCCAAATGGCCGGGCCAGGGCTAGATTCGCATGCATTCCCTTTCTCTTTTACGTTGCAACTGGAAACTAGGGAGCCGGTAAGAGAAATGTTTCAGGGATATTTTTTTTTTTATCACTGCGTCATTTTGCTAATGAATGTTTTAGCCAGGGGTTGCTAATCTGTCTGATTAAAGAGGGACGGGGTATGCCGCATGCAATCCCTATTTATATTCAGAGGGAAAACCATCTAACCTTATTAAATAAAATGTACGGTGGTGTTCGAAATTATTGACACCCTTTATAAATATGCGGAATAATGAGTGTATAAAATAAATAATTCAAATACTGAGCTATACTGTATGCTCCAAAAAATTGGGAATTATATAATTTTATACTAATACAATTGCTCAGAGAAAGAGATTTTGTTCTCAAAAAGGTAGGGGTCAAAATTATTGACACCCTAAAGATTCTTATAAATAAAGTAGGCCTAGTCAAAAGTTAAGTATTTGGTCCCATATTTATAGCAGGCAATGACTACAGTGTCTTCAGAAAGTATTCATACCCGAAATGTTCGCAAATGTATTGAAAATGAAATAGGGAAATATCTCAATTACATAGGTATTCACACCCACATAGCCACGGGAAGTACGGGTGCTGCAGCACCCCCTGAAAAATCAGAATAAAAAAACTATGTTAAAATATAAAAATAAAAAAACAATTGAAAAATAAAAATAAAAAAGTAGTCCTGTATTGGTGGACCGATAAAGCCCTTCTATGGTCATTTATTTATTTATTTAAGTCAAAACTGTAACTAGGACACTCAGGAACATTCAATGTCGTCTTGGTAAGCAACTCCAGTGTATATTTGTGGAAAGGAGACTTAACCAGGTTTTCCTCTAGGATTTTGCCTATGCTTAGCTCCATTATCCTGAAAAGCTCCCCAGTCCTGAACGATTACAAGCATACCCATAACATGATGCAGCCAACACTATGCTTGAAAACATGGAGAGTGGTACTCAGTAATGTGTTATATTGGATTTACCCCGAACATGACACTTTGTATTCAGGACAAAAAGTTAATTGCTTTGCCACATTTTTTGCAGTGTTACTTTAGTGCCTTGTTGCAAACAGGATGCATGTTTTGGAATAGTTTTATTCTAAAACATGCATCCTTATTCTGTACAGGTTTCCTTCTTTTCACTCTGTCAATTAGGTTAGTATTCTTGAGTAACTACAATGTTGTTGATCCATCCTCAGTTTTCTCCTATCACAGCCATTAAACTCAGTAAGTGTTTTAAAGTCGCCATTGGCCTCATGGTAAAATAATAATATGCCATTTAGCAGACGCTTTTATCCAAAGCGACTTACAGTCATGTGTGCATAAATTTTTATGTATGGGTGGTCACGGGGATCGAACCCACTACTCTGGCGTTACAAGCGCCATGCTCTACCAATTGAGCTACAGAGGACCACAATCCCTGAGCGGTTTCCTTCCTCTCCGGCAACTGAGTTAGGAGGGACGCCTGTATCTTTGTAGTGACTGGGTGTATTGATACACCATCCGAAGTGTAATTCATAACTTCACCATGCTCAAAGGGATACCAATACGTGCCCTTCTTTGCGAGGCATTGGAAAACCTCTCTGGTCTTTGTGGTTTAATCTGTGTTTGAAATTCACTGCTCGACTGAGGGACCTTACAGATAATTGTATGCATGGGGTACAGAGATGAGGTAGTCATTCAAAATTCATGTTAACAAAGAGAGTGAGTCCATGCAACTTATTATGTGACTTGTTAAGCACATGTTTACTCTTGAACTTATTGAGGCTTGCGATTACAAAGTGGTTGAACACTTATTGACTCAAGACATTTCAGCTTTTCATTTTTAATTCATTTCTAAACATTTCTAAAAACATAATTCCACTTTGACATTTAGGGCTATTGTGTGTAGGCCAGTGACACAAAATCTCAATGTAATCAATTTTAAATTCAAGCTGTAACACAACAAAATGTGAAAAAAGTAAAGGGGTGTGAATACTTTCTGAAGGCACTGTACATCAAGCTTGTGACTCTACAAACTTGTTGGATGCATTTACAGTTTGTTTTGGTTGTGTTCCAGATTTTTTTGTGCCCAATAGAAATGAATGGTAAATCATGTATGAATGGGAAATATATTGTTTGTGACTGCAAAGTGATTCCAAAATGACACAATATATTATTTACCATTCATTTCTATTTGGCACATAATTATCTGAAACAAAACCGAAACGAACTGCAAATGCATCCAACAAGTTTGTAGAGTCACAAGCTTGATGTAGTCATTGCGTGCTAGGAATATGGGACTAAACATTTGACTACTTTATTTATAAGAATCTTTACGGGTGTCCATAGTTTGGACCCCTACCTTTTTGAGGAAAACAATACCCCTGTGACCGGTCTATACGTGCCTGTCTTCGTACGTAAATCCTCCGCGCATAGATTGCGCTCATATCCCGCCGGAGAGACATGCGCGGTTGGAGACAATGCAGTTTGCGTTGCAGCCAGCAGTGGACACTGTCAGCCCAACAATGACTCTACACTTAGGTACAGACACAGTACACCACCGGCACAGTGCAGTAGCAGTGAGATATGGACAGAGATACGACACCAAAAGGACTGTATGAAATGATAGTCTGGCTATAATGTATTAGCTGCACTGTAAGTCAATGCAATTTGAACAAATGTTTACTAGAACATGACAGGAGTATGTTTTCCATATGTGGAGACAGTCTTTCAAAAATGTTCTTGCACAATGAATGAATTGCTACTTCTGTATGAGGTTGCATGTACATTCGTGTATTTACCCACTGCCATCATTACAGGGCAACATGAACAGTCTAGATAAATGATCCGATTGCAAATCAGCTTTGCTGCATTGTTTATTTTCCACAGTCAATACATGGACATAATTTCAAATCAGTGTACAGTCTCATCCCTGAAGTGAGGAGAATTACATGACAAAACAATATGTATCCAGCTGTCTGCTGAGAGAAACACATTTCTTAGGAGAGCTTACAGTAGCATGTTCAATGAGCTACAAAACATAACCATAAAGAACTATTGATACAGCATAGAACGATTACAATGAGCATGAAGCTGCAGTATGTTGTGTCCTCATCTGCAACCTGCGCAGCATGCAGCCAATGCTTTACTGCTTCTGGCTCAGTCTCTAGCAGGACTGGAGCATATGGAGAGTATATGGGGGACGCAGTCTAGATTAGACTACTGCTTTACCAGCAATACACACTGGGGGAGTAGTGCTGAGCGATTAGTGCTTTTTGAGGACGGTTTGAATAAAAAAAAAATATCACGGTTTTCGATGTCGGATTCTATTATTTGGGTTGAATGCTGTAACACAGAATAAAACAATTAATAAAAGTCCCATGATGGTAGTGACTGCCCATGACTGCTTATCACTTATTACACATAATTTATTCACATTACTTTACTTTAATACACTATTTCAGTTGTTGTGTATATTACATTTGTTTTATTTGATGACTTTATTATTTCATTCCAAGTCATCATCTCATCTCTATAGAGCTGCTACATATGCTGTCTGACAAAATCACTATTTTGTAGTTCTTCAAAGTTAATAAGGCATACTTTTATGACTGCTGAATACCAACTATCAATCACTTAGATCATGTATTTTCAGGTCGAGATACCTCGCGAAGCAACAGTTGCGGACTACACTGAGCATACAAAACTTTAAGAATACCTGCTCTTTCCATGACATAAACTGACCAGGTGAATCCAGGCGAAAGCTATGATCCCTTATTGGCGTCACTTGTTAATTTTTAAGCCTTGAGACAATTGAAACAAGGATTGTGTACGTGTGCCATTCAGAAGGTGAATGGGCAAGACAAAAGTATTAAGTGCCTTTGAACGGGGTATGATAGTAGGTGCCAGGTCACCGGTTTGGTTCAAGAACTGCAACGCTGCTGGGTTTTTCACGCTCAACAGTTTCCCATGTGTATCAAGAATGGTCCACCACCCAAAGGACATTCAGCCAACTTGGCACAATTGTGAGAAGTAATGGAGTCAACATGGGCCAGCATCCCTGTGTAATGCTTTCGATACCTTATAGAGTCCATGCCAGACGAATTGAGTCTACTCAGTGTATATCCCCTCACAATCGCGCATTCCTCTGCCTCTTCCATAGCAGGCATAAAATAAACAGAGACCGGACAAGTAGATGTATGACAATGGATTATGTTCATTGTAGTTAATTACCACATTTTATGCGCTAAACTAATTGGAGCATTGGCCTGTTGGAAACTACAACTCCCTACTACGTCGCACAGTTCAGGCTGGATCTGATTTATCGCTAGAGGAACTGAGCAATGTGTGCATTAAGCTCACAGAAAAACCCAGAACGAAATGGAATTCAAATAATTGAACCGATGTAGGTCAATGAGTTGTTTAAAAACCAGAAAATAAAAAACATTTTGGTTAATCATTCAGCACTACTCAGGAGTCGACACAGCATGTGGGGATAGATAAGCCTTTCCTTCACAGAGTGGAGACATAAACATTTCTAAAACATACATGTAGAGAGTCTCTACAGCGGTAATGCAAACAACGGTCTGAATCCATACACTATCTATGTTGAATATGTCTATGCCATGGTGAAAGATAAGCTTGGGTAGGATTCTGAACAGGAAATTCAAAATGATATCAAGCTGCATAGTATGTGAGCTACCTTCAGATAGTGCTTGTCAATAAATAATTGAGCATACCTGCATGTCTAAACCAGATTACCATACTACTCTCAGATATTGATGAGGATTCTGCTGCAAAACCAACCCCCCACTCCCCTTGAGGTAATAAAGTACCAGCAAATTTGACATTTTGATATTAGACATAGAAATCTTGTTATAAGACATTATAAAAGCTCATACATGCTTATAACAAGTCATCAAGCATTATACCTGCAGGCTTTAAGTAAATATTTACCAAGTGTTTTCTACTGCTCCTGCTGTTCTTTTTGTGACTGTCGTGTAGATAGAAATTTGAGCACATACCTACATGTCTTTTCCTTCGGAAAGTGTGGGACTCCATGGCTGACCCATACCAACCCCTAGCAGGCTAAGAGCCCTTCAGTACTGCATGGGACCTGACCTGCAATGATTTCTGCCCCATTTATATAGCTTATACTAGGAGATAACATTGTTAGTGTGAACTGACAGTCCGCCCCAAACTGTTCAAATTAATTTGTCACTTGTGCGCTCTTTAAGGCATGGACATAAGGAAGAAGTTTAAAACGGATGTATTGCACTAATACAGACTCAAACTACAGTGGGACTGTCATACTCAACTATACTGTATGACTGAAGTGTCAAAAATCAAATCAAATTGTCATCAGACACTACTAGGGCACCCAAATTAACTGTGACAACACAGAATTGCCATATCGACAGATATATGATGAAAATGTCCTAAACTTGATGAGAAGAGGAGAACAATGCACATATTGGGATCTAAGATGCAGGGAGGAAAACAAAAAGCCAGACAAGAGGAACACTATAAAGCTAACTGATCCATTAGGGCAGGATGAACTTAACAAATCTCCTTCCTCAGAATTACGTTAGTGCTTACGAGATGTCCTGCCGCAGAGGAACACAAAATGTCAGCGGATGGGACTTCAATAAACAAGGCTGTAGATTATTCCTATTAATTTGAGTCACTCCGGGGGCCTCTCCTCTCTTCTAGTCCCCTCCCTGATGGGGTAAATTGGAGTCAGCACCTTTTCAGGGTCGATACTGAGATGAGAAAAATTTGAAATTATTTTGCTTAGCAGAGAATGAAGTCATTTCGCTCCCTTTTGTCTATCGCTATATGCTAAGCTGGGCCCAGGTCAAAAGTAGTGCACTTCATAGGGAATAGAGTGCCATTTCAGGATGAACCGGAGATGTCAACAGCCTCCAACTGAGACACTAATGAAACGCAATAACCAACGGTGGCCCAGAGGGGCCAACCTATAGGCCACAGAACCATTAAATCCTCATTTGCAATCCTCCATTAACGATCAAACCACTGCTAAACTTCTCTTCACATAAAGATAACGACAGCTGGTGGCATGTTTTTATACTATTACCTGTCCAGCAACTGTGAGAGAGGGGAGAGAGATGGGGGGGGGGGGGGGGATAAGAGAAAGAAAGAGATAGGAGAAAGAGAGAGAGAGGCGAGATATAGAGGGTGACAGTGAGAAAGAGGGTGGAGGTTGATAGAAAGCTGAAAACATTAGGGGAAAGAGAGTTGGGTGGTAAGAAAGAGAGAGAGAGAGAGAGAGAGAGAGAGAGAGAGAGAGAGAGAGAGAGAGAGAGAGAGAGAGAGAGAGAGAGAGAGACCACACAGAGTTTGACATTCAGTTAAATTGAGAGCATTCATAAAAACAGCTCAAGTGCCTCACCAAAACAGGTTACCATGGAGATAATGTTCACAGAGGACCCTAATTTTGACCAGTCCTCATAATAGACTGTGACCGTTCTCTCCCTGTAAGTGAAAGGCTAAGTGGATCGATGCATAATCTGTAAATTGTGGCTGTGGGGTTTTGCCATTTAATTTGACTTTGACACGTTCACAGGGAACCTGATTATAAAGGAAGGAAAGAGCACAGCTGTGTAATAATGCCAAAAGATTAGTCGGAGGCCTGCAGCAGTGCAGCCTTTACACTCAGTGATTAGTTAAGTGTCATACCTAGACTCTTCCTAATCCAACCAATCACATGTCAAGACAGACTGGATGTTTGTATCCATGCACTTACAGCAAGAAACTCCACTAACCTTTTGATGTTATTGTTTCTCCTTGAATGGAAATAACAGAGCGAGTGAGAGAGATAAAAAGGAGAAAGAGCAAGAGAGGGAGAATGATGACTGCAGACAGCTTGCATGCTGGTAACATACATCACTCTCTTTTGCTCTCTCTTTGACACACACACACGCATGCACACACGCTTCCATCCTTTGATCCTATTTTAAGTCTGTAGCAGTGTAGGAACATGCCCTGTCAGCAACACTGCAAAGAGAAGTTCCTAGGAGAAGCCCAGGGCAGCGTGAGGGAATATCAATTAGCCTATACACTACACCCCTCTGGCAGACCTGAACCTGGGGGCGTGTGTGTGTGTGTTAATCCCAGGGTGGCCAAGAGAATCCCAGGCTCAGGGAATGCGCTTGTGTTTCTTAAGCCATAAAAGGTCTCATAGAATAGTAATTGAGTTGAAATCAGGTCATCCTTCGTTTGAGAGAGGTCCATTACTATGCAGAATTCTAAGGCAATTCCAACATTGGAACAACAGGATATGATCTTAGTTTGTGCATGCTCTGTAATACAGTGAACACACTGATGTTCGTTAATGCTGAAACACACATCTTGAATAATAAAGAAACAACCTATATTGAACTTTAATTTTGCTTCAAGGGTGGTTGAATAGCTTTAGGGTGAGCATAGCCTATACAGGCTTTGTATGCCTCCCCATATTCTATAGTAGAGCAGCAGACATCACAACCTTCCTCTGATAACATTACCCCTGTGTGTTGAGTTCTCCCACACGCTTCACATACATGCCTGACACACACACACACAAACAAACACAAGCACGCACGCACACACTCACACACACACACACACACACACACACACACACGTGCGCACACAGGCACGCAGGAGCATGCATGCACACACGCACACACACGTCTCACACATAGGCCTCTCTCCTGAATGAGCCCCCACACACACACACACTGAGGATGCAAACACACACAGACATACTCAGCATGAATACACACTCAGCATTCAGGTATTCAGCGTGTTTACACACACAAATACACACTAAGCACACAATAAGCACACTAAGCCCTTAGATATTCAGCTTGCATACACACTGATGCACACTGCACAGAAACACGCTACCACAGTATCAGCAGATAAAGAGATATTCCCATTAGAATCAGTGTACTATAATGTTACAGTAATAGCCATCCAAAAGCTGCTTAGTGCACCACTGTGGATAATCCTCCTGCAGAACTGTATTCAACAACACAGGGCTTAGGTATTGTAAAGGAAGATATATTGTATTAAAACATATTACTAATAGTGCTGTGGCGGTCATTACATTTTGTCAGCCAGTTATTGTCATGCAAAGGTCTAACCGCGTTTAGCATCTCCAGGCCTGCACGCATACAAATCGCATACAAGCCGCTGATGGGTGCCTTTGGAACATTTACATGTTAAATCAATTTAATATACACCATCACAATAAATCCATTATTTATTTTAGGCAGGTCTAAATAAACATTATGATATGAAGAAAATGTATTTCAGAAGAACAGAATATGAGTTGGCCTACTGTATGTTATCTGACTATGCGCCATGCCATAGGCTGTAGGCTTGTTGATTTAGCAGACAAGATATAACTTATAATTTTATAGTAAGAAGAATATAATTGAATTTAACAGAATAAGATAGAAATAATATTTTTCCCATTTTGGAGCGAGTGCACATATGAAGTAGCTACAACATGTTGAGCATAAAAGTGATCATTTGAAACAGCTCCTATATGCTAGATTTTATATGCTAGATTTTGAGTTATTTGGCAACTTTAGTTGTGAATGATACAAACCTTAGAATGTCTTAGAAATCAAAACACACAGTATATGGGCTGCATGATGCGACTATAGTGTTACAGGAGTGGGTCGCAGTTCCGGAGCGACCCACTAGGTGTCACCCTCCGACAACCATAGGCACCTCCTCACTCACAGTCAGGACTAATTATCTGCCTATTGGGGTCACCCGTGGCTATCTGATTCACCTGTGTATTTATGCCCTCACTTCCCTGTATTCCCTTGCTCAGTTTTCTCTGCTAGTTCCTTGATGTCAAGCAGTACGTATCAGTGTCGGATCACGTGACGGAGTTACAGGTACTCGAGAAGTGTTCTCCCTGTGTCATTGTGTTTTTCCAGTTAGAGTTAGTATTTGTCTTGTTTGTTGTCAGCCTGTTTTTTGGAAACCTATGTGCTCCTCATTTGTTTTCATGTATAGTCCGTTGTTTTGTATCCTGGCTTTTGGACCACCAGTAAAGATCCTTGTTTCACCATCCTTGCCTACTGCCTACTGTCTATCCTGCATCCTACACCTCACACCAACCCTCTATAGGCTGTTGATGATTTGAGAAAGTTGCGAGAAAAAAAAAAAACCTTGTGCCTTAGGCTGCACACACTGTCTCTCATCAATTGAACATACCTTCACCCATCAGACTATTTCAATTTAAGCTTGTCTTTACTAATATGTCAAATTAGTTTCGATTTAGAATGGCCCATTATCAAATGGGCAGGAACAAGGGCAGGGGGAAAAAGGCCACTCTCCAGCTGGTTAGTTTTTCAATCATGCTGGGTAGGCTATTCCGGTTATCTCACTCCTTAAATCAACCATTCTTTAGGAGCATGCAGCCTCTCCCTGCATGACAGGTGATATTTCACCGAAACTCTGTATGCCATGGGCTCTCCAACCCTATTCCTGCAGCTACCCAGTGCTTAATTTGGGAAACAAAGTGAAATCTCTTCAGGAACATCGATAGTAACATGTTTTCACAACAAAACATATTTCATTAAACTGTTGACAGCCCCTATCTCTGCACACTTGAGAAAGGAATAAAGGAGGAGATGGAAAAGCAAGGTGGTGAGATATTCTGTAGCTAAATGTAATTTGTCACCCTATTAATTATGAAAATATAAAGAAATGCCCTATTACGAAGCTATTCAAAATCAAATACAACTTCATTTTCAATGAACCAACGGCATCGTCTAGGCCTATACATTCTCTCCCAGACTCATGGATAGAAAGTTTGGAGCGTAGCATAAGGTAACCAGTCCATCCAGTATGCATAATAATACAGTCCACACTCAAAAGGCAATTACTCTAATTTGTTTAATTTTGGAGTATAGGCTAGACCAATTATGTACCAAAGATATCTTAAATCCTTTTTTAAAATGTTTTTTTTTTGCTGTGCATAATATGCGGTAGGCTATGGTTTTATAATGGCACAATCATTATTTTAATTCAGGGTTTTTTTTCGGGCTTGGGCTCATACACTACATTACCAAAAGTATGTGGACCCCTGCTCGTCGAACATCTCATTCCAAAATCATGGGCATTAAGTAAGTGATAATGTCAGAGAAGCCGGTGTTTGGAGGATATATTGGCACGGGTGTTGTTAGGCCCGAGACAAAGTCAAGGTTGACATAGTCATGATAATAATTGACATAGTTTCATTAAAAACATTATTTTGATGAATTTATTCACAAATCTAGGGTTTTTACCCAAGCCGGCTGGTCGTTCATTCTATCGGTTCGGTTGCCAGAGACCCAGTCGTTCAGTCTTTTTTTTTCTGTATCTATGGACGCGACCCAGTCGTTCGTTCTAAATGTTCCATTGCCATTCTGGCTGGCAATGTTCTTATCCCTTGTTTGCTAGCTAGCCAACTACGGCTAACTTACAGTCATGTAATTATTTTGCACTATAGCCTATTTATTGCCTTACCTCCATAACTTGCTACATTTGCACACACTGTATATATATTTTGTTGTATTTTTGACTTTATGTTTTGTTTTACCCCATATGTAACTCTGTGTTGTTGTTTTTATCACACTGCTTTGCTTTATCTTGGCCAGGTCGCAGTTGTAAATGAGAACTTGTTCTCAACTGGCTTACCTGGTTAAATAAAGGTGAAATAAAATAAAAAAATTAAACATAACCAGTATAATACAGTGGTTCAGGACTGGGGCATGTTTATTAGGCTCCAAATGGAAGAAAATTGACTGAAAAAGAGAGAGGGACTACCTGTACTTGTTCAATGAGAAACGCTCATGTTCATTTTCTGTAGCATGCCATAATGAACACTACCCTGTCCAGGTGGAAACAGTCATACAATAGTAATATGAAAAATGTATGCACTCACTAAATGTAAGTCGCTCTGGATAAGAGTGTCTGCTAAATGACTAAAATGTAAATGTAAATATGACTTCTCTATTCAGGTGTGAAAATGAAAGACTGAATCGTAACTTTAGGGACATACATTTAATCCAGACTTTGGTGTCAATTATGCATGTACTGATGTCAATGGAAGATTTGTGTGGAAGTGTGCGTTACACATGCAGATCTTGGGGTGTTAGTATTCAATACCCTAGCTGACCATATATATGTACTTTTTGCTGAAAGTAAAAATGAAATATGTAATTATGTGACACACTTAGACTTTATAGTTAATTAGCATGTTTGATGTTTATGATGTATACTCAATACTTTCTATTATGGCAAGCATTATGAACATATGACATTCATTTCCTCTGACAGGTCTTGATTGAGATTTATAGCCAGAGCTAATTCAGGACAGCTCTATGGTTCTTCCCCTGAGACTATGGAATGCTAATTAGTCAGTAATGACCACAGTTATGGCCCTGACGGTCATTAATTGTGACCGCACTTTGACCACACTCAACCTTTTGTTCTGATGAGTGCCAGCATGAGTAGATGTAGACAATGTACGAATGCAAACATTGTGTGTGTTGTGTGTCTCCAGAGATATCTCAGATCCCCATCGTTTGAGCAGAGACAGGTAATGGGGGTGACAGGGGCCAGAGAGAGTGTGGTGATTAGTCAGAAGAGAGGATGTTAATACTCTCCAGTCTGATAGCAGTCAATATCACACACACATCCATTCCCACACACACACACACACACACACACAAACACACACACACACACACACACACACACACACACACACACACACACAGGACTTACGGCACACTCAGCTCTGATTAGCCCATATCCACATTTCAAATGTTACAAAAGCTTTTAATAAAGGAAGAGTTTATTTCCAAAACGGTATGTCAACCAATTGTTCACATTTGTGTTTTTTCATCAGAAATTATTGCTTATGGGCACCTTCATGTGTGTGTAACTTGATGTGTATGCAAAATGCTATATATCCGTTGTTTAGCTGGAATGGAATCAGTGTTTCCCCTATGTTCATTGTTGCCGCCACTCCCAAAAATATAATGTAAAAAGTATACTGTATATACACTGAATATAACAAACATTAGGAACACCTTCCTAATTTTGACTTGCAACCCCTCCCCTCTACAAGGTGTTGAGAGCGTTCCACAAGGAGGCACACATACACAATCCATGTCTCAGTTGTCTCTAGGCTTAAAAATCCTTCTTTAACCTGTCTCCTCCCCTTTATCTACACTGATTGAAGTGGATTTAACAAGTGACATCAATAAGGGATCATAGTTTTCACCTGATCAGTCTATGTCATGGAAAGAGCAGGTGTTCTTAATGTTTTGTATACTCAGTGTATATATACTGAACAAAAAAATAAACACATCATGCAACAATTTTAAAGATTTTACTATAAGGAAATCAGTCAATTGAAATAAATTAATTAGGCCCTAATCTATGGATTTCACATCACTTGGAATACAGATATGCATCTAATGGCCATAGATGCCTTTAAAAAAAGGTATGGGGTGGAACAGAAAACCAGTCAGTATCTGGTGTGACCACCATTTGCCTCATGCAGCGCAACACATCTCCTTCGCATAGAGATGATCAGACTGTTGATTGTGGCCTGTGGAATGTTGTCCCACTCCTCTTCAATGGCTGTGCGGAGTTGCTGGATATTGGCGGGAACTGGAACACGCTGTCGTACACATCAATCCAGAGCATCCCAAACATGCTCAATGCACGTACATGTCCGGTGAGTGTGCAGGCCATGGAAGAACTGGGACATTTTCAGCTTCCAGGAATTGTGTGAAGATCCTTGCGACATGGGGCTGTGCATTACCATGCTGAAACATGAGGTGATGGCGGCGGGTGAATGGCATGACAATGGGCTTCAGGATCTCGTCATGGTATCTCTGTGCATTCAAATTGCTATCGATAAAATGCAATTGTGTTCGTTGTCCTTAGCTTATGCCAAATTGTATGTTTGTGTTTTTCTAATAACCATTTTATGAGTTCTATGTTTGTGCTTTTCTAATAACCAATTTCTATGTTCATGCAAGTGACTGATTGAACAAATCCTCACTATCAGTATCTGCAATTTGGCCGTACGCCCAGACCCTTGTTTTGAGAATGAAAGATATCTCAGTTTCAAGGTCTCAGATTAGAGAGTAGAAGCCTCGTGAGGTTTTGGTCTGTCACATGCATGACCCAGTATTGGTCGGTCACATGAATGAAGCAAACGTCAATGATGAATTAATTATGAATGATCAATAAGCTAAATCATGCAAATATAACTTGTCTGTATATAAGAGAACTAACTGGACTGCCCTGGTAGAGCTCCTGATCGACATGTGTACTTGGTGATTTGAGTTGATTGGAACCTCTCCAGCTCGCTGATAATAAAGGATTATTCATTTAATATTGACTTTGAGTGTCCCTGTGTTGAATTTCCACAACACCATAACCCCACCACCACCATGGGGCACTCACAATGTTGACATCAGCAAGCCGATCACACACACGACTCCATACATGTGGTCTACAGTTTTGAGGCTGGTTGGACGTACTGCCAAATTCTCTAAAACGACGTTGGAGGATTATCTGGA